>NC_069504.1:420955437-421265437 GCF_027579735.1 Bombina bombina
GCGCAATCTAAATTATTTAGTGACGGTGAATTGGTCATCCTTGTCTACAGGATGTACCGCTATTTCACACGGATTGTGTGAGTGAGAGCTATTGTCCGACAGGAGAGGGATCGCATCATTAAATTTTAGATAAAACTCTTAAGACACCACAATACAAATAATCCTATAATCAAATTTATATTTTTAAAGGCCTTTTATTGTTTGGGGATAACTGATTGTTAACGCATAAAGAATAATACATTTTCTTTATTGTCAGTCAGTAATTCATTGGTGACGCATGTAATATGATTTTTTAAAAATGTTTGTGGATTACATAGCAATCGTCATGAACACGTGATGAATATAATCCACCAACCAAATATTAATAATTTGTTTCCACTTGCAATAATCAATTAGATTTCTCTGTAATTGGTATATTTGTGTCGCACTTAAAAAATATTTTACATAATTATTTGGAGTAAAAGATGGCACGACCTATTTTTAGTGATGGTGAATTGTTAATATTAGTGTATGGAATGGACAGATACTTTCCGAGGTGCATAGGAGGGGTGCAAGGGATCGCACATGAGGACAGGGAGAATATCGGGGGTCTGGAGGTCGAGGCGCAGTTGTCACCGAAGGTTTTCAGACCTTCGGAGACGTGAGACTGAGCGATATCGTGATTTGATATCGCTCTTTCGAGTTTGTAAGTATAATATTGTGTATTGTACTTATAAATTATGTATAATGACGCATATGTAAAAAAATATATTCATCATAGTGTTGAATTTGAAATGACTAATATAATCATATATATATTTATTTATTTATTTTTTTCTGTAAATATCTTGATTTAAAAATCAAATAATATAAGTTTTGTTGCAGGCCCATCTTAATTTCCAAACCTTTTTTTTATTTTTTTCTATTGTTTTTATCTTTATTGCAGCCAAAAATTTTATGTCATTCACCACCCCAAAATTTCTGAATAGGGTCAATCCAATAAAATGGTATTCCTCCTTAGCTTATAAACATATTTTTTTTATTATGACAGATATATAAAGACTAAAAAAGGATAAAAAAAAAGTACATATGGTTGATTAAACATTCATACTGTATCATAATCCTTAAAAATGCGAAAATAAAGTTGAATTCTATATATATGTATATATATATATATATGTATATATATATATATATATATATATATATATATATAATATATATATACATAAATATATATTATGCATGCACATATATTTATCTATATTCTTAAACAAAAATATATATGTATATATGTATATATCTATGTATGTATATGTATATATTTCTATATATAGATATAGTACATATATATATATATATATATATATATACTGAATTTCTAGATATACATATATATCTATATCTATTTTTAAATAGTTTGTTATTTTCATCAGAGCAAATAAAGATTACATGCATTGCAGCTGCAGATACATTACACAAAATAAAATTATCACCTGGATCTAATGTGTACATACAACTTTATATTTTCACAGATCTCAGGTGGACGAGAGACCGAATCCCCCAGTACATAAGCCTGGTGTCAATGGCGACACCAATGAGCAACCGCTCATCTCCACCGCTGCCGTTGACACTCCTTGAGGGTCGTCAAGATGAAAAGTCAGGGACAGATGTTGAAGTCCCTGATATCCAAGGTAATTTTCAATTATCATACTATGTTGGCATTATTTCACATTACAATTTGTTAATTTTTACAGGTTCATTCATGGTGCAGGTTAAAGGGACACTAAATCAAAAACATTTCTTTCATGATTCAGATAGACAATATAATTTTAAACAATATTCCAGTTTAATTATAATATTCAATTGTCTTCATTCTTTAGCTATCCTTTGTTTAAGAGATATCAATGTATATGGGTGAGCCAATCACACAAGTCATCTATGATCACCAATCAATCAGCAACTACTGAGCATATCTAGATATGCTTTTCAGCAAAGTATAAGAAGAGAATGAAGCTAATTAGAAAATAGACGTAAATTATAAAGATGTTTAAAATTATATGCTCTTTCTAAATCATGAAATAAAACATGTGGGTTGCATGTCTATTTAATATATTTTTAAATTTGTGGTTTTTAACAATTTTTCAAATAGTTTGTATAGTGTGTATAATATAGGCCTTGTCACATATTCATCATAATAAGGCCTTGTCACATATTCATCATAATAAGAATTTATAATTTTTGTGCTTCATCTCTGACAGACGACCAAGTACTGGGGGAAGATATTCAACCCACATTTTCGCCAGCGCTAGCGGAAGAGGAGGTGGCTAGAGTTGAATATAAGTACAAATAATTTAAGGTTGTAAAAATGTATCTTGATAAACAATTTATATAGCATATGTTATTTTGGTCTTTTTCTAGATCAAGATCAGGGCACACAGACCAAGCCCTTCATGGTTGAGATATTCAACCAGCTTGCAGAGGGACTGGACATTGTTTCCAGTGCTGTGCGGGCCCTGCTGGAGGCCATGAATAACCTCTGTTGATTTTTCTTACATCTTTTGATTATAAAAAAATATATAAATATATATATATATGTCATATAATAAATCAATATTTAATCAAAATTATCATGTAGCTGTATTCATTTAAATATTAATTTCAAGTCACAGGAAAACTAATTTTATTTTTTAAGATTTATAAATAGCATGCAATGTGGTAAATTATATGTTTATTCTAAATTTCGTTTCTCAAATTCAAAAGTCTGATAAACTAGCGATGTCAAGAAATGAGCGTAACTACAAATTTCTGGAGTGGCTAGTGACTTACAGCACTTTAGAAACTGCCGGCACCTAAGAAAAGTAAAGATAATTTTAAATCTCTCTTAACAGTCTAACCTGCCTCCCAAAAATAGCCCGACACGTAAAACCCCTATATCCGCAATCCCCCCTCTCACTACTAATAATAAATGTATTAACCCCTAGACTGACAACCCCCAACAACGCAATAAGCCTAATTATTAACCCCTAAATCGCCATAGCCCACATAGGCTATTAAATGTATTAACCCCTAATCTGCTGCCACCAACGTTGCCGCCACTATAATAAAGTTATTAACCTCTAAACATAAGTCTAACCCTAACCCTAACACCCCCCTAACTTAAATATTATTTAAATAAATCTAAATAATATTACTATTATTAACTAAATTATTCCTATTTAAAACTAAATACTTACCTATAAAATAAACCCTAAGATAGCTACACTATAATCAATAATTACATTGTAGCTATTTTAGGATTTATTTTTATTTTACAGGCAACTTTGTATTTATTTTAACTAGGTACAATAGCTATTAAATAGTTAATAACTATTTAATAGCTACCTAGTTAAAATAATTACAAATTTACCTGTAAAATAAAACCTAACCTAAGTTACAATTATACCTAACACTACACTATCATTAAATTAATCAAATTAATTAACTACAATTAGCTAAAATTAAATACAATTAAATAAAATAAACTATAGTACAAAAAAACACTAAATTACAAAAAATAAAAAAAATTACAAGAAGTTTAAACTATTTACAACTAATCTAAGCCCCCTAATAAAATAAAAAAGCCCCCCAAAATAATAAAATTCCCTACCCTATACTAAATTACAAATAGCCCTTAAAAGGGCTTTTTGTGGGGCATTGCCCCAAAGTAATCAGCTCTTTTACCTGTAAAATAAATATTTTGGGTTTCATGTCCCTGTAAGGATTATCAACATAAAAGATCTTTTAGTAGAAATTGCATTAATAAATAAAGAAGAAAGGGGGCGGAGCCAACAGCCGAGGCAACCAGAAGCATGTCTATTGAGCTCCTAGGCCATACTCTAAAAATTCTCAATAAATTGCTTTTTTCCAGCATTATTCTAAACTCTACGTGTGGATGAGAAACTACAGTCCACCTGGTAATTACAGAATCCCTGTTCTGAGAAGAATCCTGAAGCAACAACAGTGATTAATAACAGCCACAGAGGTGAGCTGTCGCGCTAACATGGAAGCGCTGCAAGTATGGGAACTGAAGACTCAGCAACTTTTGGAGAACTATTATTGTAGCCTTGCTGACGATTTATCATCACTCCTAGAATATATATCGCATCCGCATACAAAGGAGAATAAGACTACTGCCCTGCAACCATTTACATCTAGAACCCCAGGCACTCAAGCGGGTGGCGCCACAAGCAAGATGGCGGAGAACAGAGCAGCACTGCTACAGGCCCCTTCTACACAAGGCGCTTACCTTCAGTTTGACAAAACACTGAACCACGGGATACAGTGTGAAAGTGATGCCCGCGCTACAGAGTCAGGTATCCGTGGACAGGGTTCACCACTTGCAGCCCCGGTGACTCCTTTGGTGCAACTACCTTTGCCTAGAGCAACTTGTAACGCTCAGCATATAATGACTGACCGCAGAGGGATGGCTAAGCCACGCCATACTCATGAAGGAGACATGATTACAGCGGTGTGTGCTACAACGAGAGAGGTAAACATAGCAAGACACTTGCAAAAGGATTGCTCCCCTCAGCCCGGTCAAGTAAATTCTTGGTCCCAGCATTATATGATGTTCCCGGCTAAGCCATTTGGAGCGCCTAGATTCTTTTGCACAAGGATGGGCGCCATAACACATTTACGCAGCAGAGGCCTAGCATCCGAACATGGGATTATTCTGGACAAGCTTGGAATTGGTTAGTGAGTGGCAATGCAGAAGATTTTCACAGTGCATTCTCTGTCTTCACAAATTATACATGAACCAATAACATTTGGCCTATGCTGCGAATAACATTTTACCCAACATGGCGATTTAGAGATCTGAAGAATGGGACTTTGACAAGTATTACAACTACCTGATAGCCACATATAGTCCCCTGTAGACTTGTAAAACTAGAAACTCATTAATAGTATTCTATAACATGATAACAATAAATGCCTTGTGATATCATTATACTTATATACAGCCAAGTAGTGGGGAGTATGTTGTTTGTGGCTGTAGAGAGTTTACTTCACACTGTTACCCTTTATAATGTTGTAAAGTTATGAGGAGGGTTCTATACTTGCCAGATCACTCAGGTAAAGCTTTCAGGGTTTTTTCTATTTTTTGTGTTACATGTCCCTAACGTTTGTAATCTCTGTCAGATAAGACGCAACTAGTAGTTTTATAATAGTAGGACACATCACTGAAACTAGTGAAAGGCAATGGCTCCTATGGTTTCCACTAATCTAATCTCAACACGTGGCCCTTGTATTACCTAGCTGCATGCAATTTACTTTTTATTCATACTGGTTAAGGTTTGTTGTTTAAACTACTTTTTTATTGTAGACTCTGTAAGAAGGGCAACATATACTAATGCCACTATTAGGGGCTGAGTCTCTATCTTCAATATAACTGCTTTTCATATTTTTGGTTGACATGTATTTAGTTTATGTTATATGAATACATTCACCTTAATCCTCTTATATTGCTGTAGCGTTACTAATTTAACTCTCAGTATTAGGCACTTGTTTATCTGACTGGGTTAGTTAAAATACAGGCTTAGCTTGTATAGCATAATAATTATGTCATACCCAGGTATGCTCCTTAGCCTACATTAGTTATATTTTCACATTGGTGTTCCATGGTGTTTTGTTAGGCTAGTTACTTATATGAATAAGGCCACATTAGAGTAGTGACAATTCAGTTTTCACAGTGGAAAGCTTATTTTCCCCTATTATACTATATACCCAAGTATTCAATAAATATTTGTGCCCTAGTCTACCACCCAATTCCACAGTTACCATGCACTCATGTAAAGCCTTCAGGGTTTTTTCTATTTTCTGTGTTACATGTCCTTAATGTTTGTAATGTCTATTAGATAAGACGCAACTAGTATTTTTATAATAGCAGGACACATCACTGCAACTAGTGAAAAGCAATGGCTCCTATGATTTCCACTAATCTAATCCTAACCAATGCCACTTGCATTACCTAGCTGCATGCAATTATTATTGCTGCAGTGTTACTACTTTAACTCAGTATTAAGCACTTGTTTATTTGACTGGGTCAGTTAAATTACAGGCTTAGCTTGTATAGAATAATAAATATGTCATACCCAGGTAGGTTCCTTAGCCTATATTAGTTATATTTTCACATTAGGGATTCATGGTGTTTTGTTATGCTATTTACATATATGAATAAGGCCATATTAGAGTAGTGACAACTCAATTTTCACAGTTCAAAGCGTATTCTCACCTATTATACTATATACCCAAGTATTCAATAAATATTTTTGCCCTAGCTTACCACCCAATATTACAGTTAACATGTGGTCTGGGCTCTGAAAAATGCTGCCCTTCTGATCGCACTAATGTGGATTATATATGCAATAGGTTCATCTGCATGTTTTAGATGCCAATTGTTAACGTGCCGGACCATTTTTGCTAGTTTATACACAAATTCATAATTCTATTACTCAGGTTTAATGTTTTGTATGTAAGTGGTACTACTGGATCTAGCTTAATTTCCTAATTATTAGCAGCCCTATTAGTTTTATTGGCTACTTCATGATTTACTTACACGTTCTTACGCATTTATGGGTACATATAGATTAACATTCTTGCCTTTACACCCCTTAAAATGTTAGTTATTGTACTTTATATACACAATTCATGCTTGTATGGTGTCCTGAGGCCCAGATAACCCTGGTAGTGTACTATATGACAGTAATTGTCTAGATGGTTAGTATTAGACCATAAGTTACACTGCTGAAAATGTTAATCTATAAAAGTTTAAGGAATGATATATAACTAGTATAGTATGACTGTATTACTATATGAATATTTTTATCCTAGTTGTGTGCTACACGACACCACATAAGTCTTGGCATATGCCAATAACTAGATATTTATACCCAAGACAACAACTACTAGTCCAGACAATAAAGCATCTGCTCCATCTCATACAGACACATACATTTTGCAACTTGAAACAACCCTCCTGCAACCCATCTACTCCTTAGCCTATATGTAACTCCAGGGGATTTTATTAATTTTCTCACTTAGTTCCATATATACTGTAATGTACATTGACAACAATACTTAAGCTTCAATAATATACGGTCTCTACGATCGGGTTTTCTAAGTCCACACCAGGTACCCTATGCTACTTACATTTATATATGGCTCCGTTCCCCCTACCCCTTTCCCTATGCGTATAGCGGTGCTTACCCGCTGAATATCCCCCTCCCCCCTATATATCTCGGCCCAAGAGTGGCTGATACTTATGTTAACTCTCCACAGGCTGATATTTAGGTCTTAGGTAAAATATTATTAGAATGTGGAGTTCATACGCTGACAATATAATATAAAATTAAGTTCTATTTTATCTCGCCTAAGATATTGTCTATCTTCATAACCAGATTTGAAATGTATTTTTTTTCTTGCTGTATGTGCATATTGCTTTCTCAATAATACCTTTATATAGACAATGTATTACTCTCTTTGTTGTAACTTTGGCCTTAGGACGAGTCCTTGTTGTGATGATATATGCTTTAACTTCAATAAAAAAATTATTTTCAAAAAAAAAAATAAAGAAGAAAAAAAAAACATTTTAATGACATTATTTTTATTATGATAAATATGATTTATGAATGTCATAAAACTTAAATAAATAAGATAACTTTAAAAATAAGTCAGAATGAGAAAACAGCCCCTTTGGAGCCATCTGACAAGGTGACATAGTGTATTGCAGTCCTTGGAGGGAGTTGATAAGGGCAAACAAAGGCCTTTTGGAGCCATCTAACAAGGTGACATAGTGCATCAGTCCTTGGAGGGAGTTGACAAGGGCAAATAAATGCCAACACAGCCCCTTTGGAGCCATCTGACAAGGTGACATAGTGCATCACAGTCCTTTCAGGGAGTTGACAAGGGCAAACAAAGGCCAACACAGCCCTTTTGGAGCCATCTGACAAGGTGACATAGTGCATCACAGTCCTTGGAGGGAGTTGACAAGGGAAAACAAAGGCCAACACAGCCCCTTTGGAGCCATCTGTCAATGTGACATAGTGCATCACAGTCCTTGGAGGGAGTTGACAAGGGCAAACAAAGGCCAACATAGCACTTAGTATAAATCTGACAAGGTGAAATAGTGCAACAGGCACAACAATAACAACAAAATATGCCAAATGGCAACAAATATAAATAATAGAACAACATAACAACATGTGGATGGAGGAGTTATTTCTGCTCCCTCGGGCCAGCTCCAGATCCTACACTTACTGGGGCATCAGCATCACCTTCATCGTCCTGAGCCCCTCCAGCTGCGGCTTCATGCATTGCCTCTAACTGCATTATTCTGGCTAGAGTAATGTGATGAAGCCGCAGCTGGATAAGCATGGTGTCATGCATCCTTCCCAGCAACTGATTGGAACTCAAATTAATAATAAATACAGAACATAATAAAAATAAAGCAAAGAGACATTGTACTAATTAAAATACAAATCATTATTATAATAAAATATGCTATAGAGAAGAAGAATTACACATTAAATATGTTCTTCAGAAATAAACCATTAAGATATTAAGAAAGTTCAAAACCCTATCAATCTGAAAGAAAACTTTCTTTGGTTTATGACACGCTGTGAAAAGGGGGGTGATAACAAATCGAAAATATTGGCATATATACATAATATATATCCAACACCTAGGCAATATCATTTAGATATTAGAAAATGAGGATGTTGATTTAATAAAAAGTAAATCGGAAACATTTACATTAATCAAATAAAGAAAAGTTGTATGAATAAAATTTTATATTCAAAATCAATTTATGTATAATTAGATCAGTATAATGTCCCTTTAAGAATGTATGTTCTAATGTTGATTTGTAATGATACTTACATTGGTGGCTGGGAAGGACAATCCGACGCCCAGGACAATGAAGGTGGGGATTAGGGTAAAAGTGTTGGTGGGGAGGGATAGGGTGAGGTGGGGGATTGGGTTCCTGCTCTGGTGGAGCCTGCACAGCTGGGGAGTCAGGGGCCTGGGAATTTGGTGCTGTGCAAAATGGGGAGAGCGGCGAAGGAGGGCAGGGATTTGTTTTTGGGAAGGGGCGGGTAAGGGGTCAGGATGGGAAGGGTCGGGAGAGGGGTCAGGACGGGAAGGTGCGGGAGACAGGTCAGGATGGGAAGGGGTGGGAGGCTGATGCCCAGAAGTGGAAGTTCCATCTGAAATATATAATACAATTTTATAAATACATATATTATATGAAAATATATTATTATCTTGAGAGAAAACAATATTCACCATCATTTAAAATCTGTATTGTTGTTCTCATAAATAATGACTATGTTTAAAGGTATTGATTGATTTGAATCAAGCATAATTAATAATAATATTTAATTGATCCTTGAAACTCTGATTGTTCACTGGTATTTTTCATGGAACGTTTGATCAATACATTAAAAACCATATTTTTCAAAGTCAACATTATGTGCTAATCTTTATGATTTTATAATATGATATTTCTCTTTTTGATAATATATCAGTATGCATGTATGCATTTGAGATAGAAACGCCATAGAGTGGGAGTGTGTAATATGATCAAATCTAAATGGCCACTCCACATAGCCTTTGAAACAAGGTAATCACTGATTACCATATTGATTAAGATGATTTCCTTTGTAATCTTAAATTCTGATTCAGATAGAGCATGGAATTTTAAGCAACTTTCTAATTTACTCCTATTATTAATTTGTCTTGGTTCTCTTGTTATCTTTATTTGAAAAAGAAGGCATCTAAGCAATTTTCTTGGTTTAGCACGCTGGACAGCATTTGTTTATTGGTGGGTGAATTTATCCACCAATCAGCAAGAACAACCCAGGTTGTTCACCAAAAGTGGGCCGGCATCTAAATTTACATTCTTGCATTTCAAATAAAGATACCAAGAGAATGAAGAAAAATTGATAATAGGAGTAAATTAGAAAATTGCTTAAAATTGCATGCTCTATCTGAATCATGAAAGGAAAAACCTGGGTTCAGTGTCCCTTTAAGCTTGATGGTTCAATCAATTACTATTCAGAATCTATACACGGTAGATACTAACGTTCATATTAAATATTAAGAATAGAATGGTATCTATGAGACATTACTTTTACAGATTATGTTTTGTGAATATCTCTTTTACATTAGGATTTAATGTATGTCATCCCAATATTAATAGACACATTCAGAATTGCATTTTTTAGGTTAGAGGAATATTAATGTTTGTTTGAGTGAAATGGACAGTCTACATATAAATAATTTTCAGATCCCTTTACATATTATACATCATAAAATGAAATCAATGAATTTCAACACAATTATGTTTTATGTATACTTAGATGTGGCTGATAAGCTCAGAACAATGATGACATAATGAGATGGTCTGCATCTAGGCACTCAGATGAATAGCAATTACTGTTTGTACAATCATAATATGATTATTGGGTGTTTGGATGTAATATGCATGTGACATCATGATGTCATTCATGACAATTCATACATAAATTGGAAAATAAATAAAAAGATATGTTCATGCTAAATGATATAGAAAGGGGGCAGTAGTGTATTAGAAAAATAATGGAATAATATATTTTAAAGGGACAAAGCTTTAGACTTTAGTTCTCTTCAATAGTATGATTTTGAAACAATACATGTTATATACATGTTATATATATTTGACGCACCATCAGACTCCAAGGGAGCCACTTCCTCCTCCATTGCACATGTTGTTACATAAATATCTGTAAAACATAATATGTTGTGTACACGTTAAAATCAAATATTATAACATGTGTTACTGGTGCTCAAGGACACACATAAATGATGCATGAAAGAGATACTGAACCAAAGTTAGGATTTTCTTAATTTTGATGGAGCATGCAATTGAAATAAAATATATATTTATCGATGGTTAATAATTAAATGTGATTGTCTGTATTTTGAAAATCCGGAATAAAGCATAGTACACGGAATATTTAATAGTTCTCATGTGTGTATCGCTTGATGATTGTAGTCTACATTTAAACAAAATATCAACATGTGCAAGCCATGTTCTGAAGCACAAAGGTGTAGATTAAGAAGCTTTGAGATCTTAATATTAAACTAATAAAATAAAAATATATATAATTAGAGGAGTACATTATAATTTTATTCAAATGGAATGCTTCATCATAATCATGATCAGAATATTTCTGAAAAAGACACCTTTAATGACATATGAATGAGTCAATGGACTTACCAGAACCCTGCAAAGGCAGGTCTTTATCAGTGCTGGATCCCTTCGAGATTTTCTCAACAACTAGAATTATTAATGATATAAGTAACACAATTTGTACATCAGCTTTAAATATACATATCTGGTATTCAAAACTAAAATTATTCTAAACTATTTAAAAAATATTTTTTGACATGTGAAGACTAGACCACTAATATGAAAAATAAATTCATTATTTCATCAAGGTGAATGGAAAGAAAATTATGTCTTTCACGTATGTCCGATTTCTTAAAATATTAGACAGACAATTCTTATCATATTAATCTAAGGCATATCTACAAATAAATATTGGTCCCTGTTTTTAAAATAATCCAGACAGACAACACTTTGAATAACAACTGGTGATAACTAGAGCATAATACATGTGGCACATATATCAATTTGTGCAATGTACAGTAATCTGGTTTCTGGCACAACACATATTGATCATCATGGTGCTGTTAGAATTTGCTTATATATAAAGGTAGTCCAAGAGTGAAAGATGTGATTTAAATTACAGTATTGTTTCATCAAAACAGTGTAAGGATTAGTAAAGATAATTGTTATCTATAGATAAATTCAATATCAATATTTGAGAATGTCACTCTAAAGGAATTATCTATTCCATATGTTGCTGTAATGAATCAGAGAGAGCATGCAATTTCAATCAAATATATAATTTCATCCTATCATCATGAATATTTAATTATCCTTCTCACTTAATGATAAGAAGAAAATATCAAAGCATATGAGATGTATATTTATATATTCTGCACATGTGTAAAAATGTGTTAGTGTTGTCTAAATGTAACCACCAACTGTCATGCACTACCCAGGTGCAGAATACAAAATGGGCAAGACTCTAATTTTACAATCAAATAAAGATAGCAAGAATCAGAGGAATATCTTCGAATACTAATACATTGAGATTTGGATTACAATGGAATTCGATCTCTGATTCGTGATTCTTCGTTTAAATACTTTTGAAATTGAATTAGAGGATACATGTTAATAGAGATCAATGTGAATGAATTAGGCAATGTTATGTCCAAATTTACTATAATGAGACATACCGGAATGGGACAAACCCGGGCTAGAGGGTCCAGCACCAACATCCATCTCTGCAAAATATTCAATCAGGATTGGATATCATTAATACAAATCAGAACTTTTTCATGAACAATCACATTGTTTTTCAAATTGACAAAGTTAAACATTTTAATTCTTTGTGTGAGTTCATGGTTTTCAAAAATGTATTTATAAATAAAGAGATCATGTATATTTAGTTTCAAGCTTTTATGTTGTTGACTGTCCCTTTAAGTCATTTTATGTCTTGCATTGTCATCAATTGTTAGACATTGAGCCGTGAATTTTTATTTTTATATTGCTAGTATAGCTTTCGTAATTTATAAGATTGAAAATCAGGATACTGTATTCTTCACATTTATACTCATTAATATATACATTTGACCAACATGTCTAAAGTAATGCCACTGTTACAGCAAACACATGTTCACGTCTCTGCACAATTATATCTTCCATGATCATTGAGCAATAATTAAAAGCGGAATTGTGCATCCGTGATTATGAATTGATTTGGATCTAGTAGTGTGATGAGTATAATTTGTAAAGCTTTAGAATATATTTACAATTGTGTTATCACGATATTTCAATAGGATCATTGTAAAGCTTGAATGATACAAATTAATATTTCTAACTTTTGTATGAATCAATATTCAATGTATGATATGGCAGAGGATAGGGATTTCATGGATGCGCAATTCTGTTTTAGCTCTGTGACACATATTCGAAGAGCGCAAGAAAAAACATTATTCCAATTTGATGTGTGACGAATCTAAATTTAGATGTCTACCATCATATGTAACGTCTGTTGGGAGATCTATATAGGTTTAATATATGACTATAAACACATTGCTTAAATATATACTCAAATATTAATATATTATATGAAGTCTGATATTTACCTGGTTCCGCCTCTGTACTTCCTTCTCCCAGGTCACCGATTGGAGCTG
Organism: Bombina bombina; assembly: GCF_027579735.1. Taxonomy (NCBI): domain Eukaryota; kingdom Metazoa; phylum Chordata; class Amphibia; order Anura; family Bombinatoridae; genus Bombina; species Bombina bombina. Next base: position 420,968,764 of record NC_069504.1, read on the forward strand.
CACTGGCCTCCGGGTCAGGAGTTTCAGAGCCAACAGCTGGGGACTGTGAAGGGGCCAATGGGGCTTGCAGAAGCAAATCTGTGGGGGAAACAGATATTGAGGAGGCTGCATAAAGTCTCCTCATAAGGTTGTAGGAAAAGTTTCCGTGGGGGTGGATCCTGATTCCCACCTCTCTGACATGCTTTTGCCCACTCCCTCATTGAGGCGGACTTTATTGTGAAACCACAACCTCATATCCCCAAATCTCTGCATGATTTGATCCTTGGTCCTCTGGACGTCTTTCACTGAATTCACATAAACGGTAATAGACACCAAGAGGGCCTTCTTTATCGACGGCTTCGTCGACCCCTTCTGAGTCCCAAACAGCTGCGGATAAAACTCCTCGACCGTGTTGAGCAGTGCAGTACTTTCCACTCATGTGAACCTGGGAGACATCCTGCCTGTATATATATATATATATATAAACAGATATACAGTGGGGGGAAAAAGTATTTAGTCAGCCACCAATTGTGCAAGTTCTCCCACTTAAGAAGATGAGAGAGGCCTGTAATTTTCATCATAGGTATACCTCAACTATGAGAGACAAAATGTGGAAACAAATCCAGACAATCACATTGTCTGATTTGGAAAGAATTCATTTGCAAATTATGGTGGAAAATAAGTATTTGGTCAATATCAAAAGTTCATCTCAATACTTTGTTATATATCCTTTGTTGGCAATGATAGAGGTCAAAGTCTTCACAAGGTTGTCACACACTGTTGTTGGTATGTTGGCCCATTCCTGCATGCAGATCTCCTCTAGAGCAGTGCTGTTTTGGGGCTGTCGCTGGGCAACACAGACTTTCAACTCCCTCCAAAGGTTTTCTATGGGGTTGAGATCTGGAGACTGGCTAGGCCACTCCAGGACCTTGAAATGCTTCTTACGAAGCCACTCCTTCATTGCCTGGGCGGTGTGTTTGGGATCATTGTCATGCTGAAAGACCAAGCCACGTTTCATCTTCAATGCCCTTGCTGATGGAAGGAGGTTTGCACTCAAAATCTCACGATACATGGTCCCATTCATTCTTTCATGTACACGGATCAGTCGTCCTGTTCCCTTTGCAGAGAAACAGCCCAAAAGCATGATGTTGCCACCCCCATGCTTCACAGTAGGTATGGTGTTCTCTCTCCTCCAAACACGACAAGTTGTGTTTCTACCAAACAGTTCTACTTTGGTTTCATCTGACCATATGACATTCTCCCAATCCGCTTCTGCATCATCCAAATGCTCTCTAGCATACTTTAGATGGGCCCGGACATGTACTGGCTTAAGCAGGGGGACACATCTGGCACTGCAGGATCTGAGTCCCTGGCAGCATAGTGTGTTACTGATGGTAGCCTTTGTTACGTTGGTCCCAGCTCTCTGCAGGTCATTCACTAGGTCCCCCCGTGTGGTTCTGGGATGTTTGCTCACTGTTCTTGTGATCATTTTGACCCCACAGGGTGAGATCTTATGTGGAGCCCCAGATTGAGGGAGATTATCAGTGGTCTTTTATGTCTTCCATTTTCTTATTATTGCTCCCACAGTTGATTTCTTCACACCAAGCTGCTTGCCTATTGCAGATTCAGTCTTCCCAGCCTGGTGCAGGTCTACAATTTTGTTTCTGGTGTCCTTCGACAGCTCTTTGGTCTTCACCATAGTGGAGTTTGGAGTGTGACTGTTTGAGGTTGTGGACAGGTGTCTTTTATACTGATAACAAGTTCAAACAGGTGCCATTAATACAGGTAATTAGTGGATGACTGAGGAGCCTCTTAAAGAAGAAGATACAGGTCTGTGAGAGCCAAAAATCCTGCTTGTTTGTAGGTGACCAAATACTTATTTTCCACCATAATTTGCAAATAAATTCTTTCCAAATCAGACAATGTGATTGTCTGGATTTGAATCCACATTTTGTCTCTCATAGTTGAGGTATACCTATGATGAAAATTACAGGCCTCTCTCATCTTCTTAAGTGGGAGAACTTGCACAATTGGTGGCTGACTAAATACTTTTTTCCCCCACTGTATCTATATTAGCATATACCAGCAGGCATTAGAGAACTGACAAAATGGCAAAATGTAATGGACTTTTATATGGGGAAGTAAACATGAGATACACCATGGGACATGGTATCTGTACATCTGATTGGATAAAATACTGTAATTTTGTTAGCATGTCTGTGAGGCCATACTGACTCAAGTCATGTTTGTGTGATGAGCTCTGATTGGCCGTTACTTAATGGTTTATGGATTCATATCTTTGTAACTTCCATACACATACCTCCTGGGGGTGCTGTTACTACATTTGGCATGTAGAATAATTTAGAATTTATGAGAATTGTATGCGTATATATGTGATGCATATATAATATACATAATCCGTTAAATATTAATATATTTTGTTGACATTTGAACTAGATTGTATTTTTACTCACAATAGTAAATATAATCCAGTCACATTAGTAAATTTTTATGACACATTTCGATGTTTAATATTGATCAAGTTATTTAAAAAATGTTTTCAAATATTTTAGATTCGTAAAAGTATAGAGCATGTATTTGTCTGAAATGCTCACAGATATTTTTATTGTTTACGGTGATGTTATTGTTAAGGAGCAGATATGCAATAGTGTGACGTATCTAAAGACATCTGGCTAACCATTGCAACTATGTATTGTTGCCCACCCACAAACAAGTAGATATCTCCCAATAATGCTTTGCTGCTCATAAGCCTATGCATATAGTTTGTAAAACTTAGGATAACATGAGCATGAACCATATGTGATTAATAACGTCAATTTTTATTTTAGATTCAAATTTGCTCTGTCTGAATCATGGAAGATTTACTTATGGTTGAATTTCCCTTTCACTACAAATGAAATAGCCATCACAAGCTATTAAATAAAAATAAATAGTTGACATCATAGCCAATATTCTAATAGTAAATATGCAATGGTATATTTTATAAATAAATATACAGTCATGTCTAAATATGATAATATATTTAAATCGATGAGTGTATATATGAAAGGTTATATACATTTAAAGGGAAAGTAAACCAAAAATAGATATTTACTTTAAAGGGACATGAAACCCAAAATTTCTCTTTCGTGATTCAGATAGAGAATACAATTTTAAACAACTTTCCGATGTACTTCTATTATTTAATTTGCTTCCTTCACTTGTTATCCTTTGATGAAAGGTTTATCTAAGCAAACTAGGTTCTAGCTGTTGATTGGTGGTTACATATATATTGATTGTGATTGGCTTACCCATGTGTTCAGTTAGAAACCATTAGGGCATTGCTGCTCCTTCAACAAATGATACCAAGAGAATGAAACAAATTAGATAGTAGAAGTAAATTAGAAAGTTGTTTAAAATTGTATCCTCTGGGGAGGAAGCCGGTGGGAGGAGTTCAGGTGTAAGGTCAGAGAGACACCTGCTCTGTATCTCCTAACGAGCTATTGGCAGCGGGAAAGCGTGCTGAACACCCCTGGCCTGGGGCGGCTCAAGCAAGCAAGTTATACTCAGCTATCGGCTCCTCCAAAAATGCTAAGACATCGCACTTACGCTTACAGATTGGATACATGGCTTTGAAAATTATGACAAAGTATCAAAAGAAGTAAAGACATACCACAGATCTTACTACTGTCTGATCCTGGGAAACAAAAAAAGCCAAAAAGTTAAGAGCTCTCCTGGTAGAGCAGCAGAACGATATATAAACGTTACACTTGGTTTGTCTCCTAGTCGGGACTCTAATACCAAGAAACAAGGCAACTATTGAGAGGCTTTCCTGAGCACCGGACGTGGGCGCTCACAGACACAGAGACTGCTGCGGTAGTGGTTCGTGATTTGCCCGGAGCAGATTGACCTAGCGGTTGATCACTGGAATGAGAGCCTGTGTGACCGGGCTAAACTGACCTGTTGGGGATTGTGTCCGGCGGGGTACCTCTGGCTGGTGGTCCGCTCCTTTCCGGCTTCACATAGCCCCTCTTCTGTGGTTGGGCACCTGATACGGCAGAGTGATACTCCCTCTGGACCTTCTGAGACGGCTCACCGCAAGACGCGGCTCCTGTGGATCACCTGACCGGGACATCTGATTCCTGAAGGTGCAGCGCTGATCTGCGCTGTGGGAGCACTACCCGAGAAGCGGCATATTTGGTGTTTGCCTGCCCATGTTTCAAGAGGAGGGCTGGAATACCACCTGCAGCACTTGTTTTTCCTTCAACTCCTTTATCTTTCCCCACCGATGTTGCGTGGAGAGGTAAAGAACCAAGAACCCCGTTTAAAGAAGCCCCCTAGAGAACTTTAACCGCTGGAGACACATTATACCCTAAAGGACCAGGGTCAGGTACTATCTTATTATACCCTAGAGCTATTCTCTTACAATATACGAATGCTTTTTGCTAGCTTTGGCCTGGGGGATCACTGATCACTTTACTTCAGTAAAAACTTAAATCACATACCAATACAAAGTGACTGGAGAACTGAACGTTGAAACATATCTAATACTACTAGCTGCTGAAAACTGGCACAATTGTATACATAGATAGGGCTGCTGCCAAACTGCTTAATTAGAACATGCAACAGAATGGCGTAATCTATCAGTGACTCTGATTATACACCCTTTTTAGTTTAGACTGCTTTTTTTTTTTTTTTCTCTTTTTGCCTAAATAAGATTTTTTTATCTGCATATGGGCCCATTTGCACGTCTGTGTATATGAGTTAGGGTATATGTGGGCACTTCTGGGTCCTATATTATTAGGTCTAAACCTACAATGTAATTCTATTCTTCAAAATAGTCACTTTTTACCTGTGTATGACCACCATCTGTTGAATTGAAAATAGTATTGCTCAAGATAGCACTGCTTAAAAGCATAACGGTATATACTCTAAAAATTACTCAACTTTTTCCCCTGAGATATTCAAAGTACCTAAGATAAGTAAAATATTCTAGGGTGGATACAACCCTAGGCGAAGGGGAAATAAAGCAGAGAGCAGGAGAAAAGGGATAAGAAAAATTATTTTTGCAAGCCTGAAACTAATTAAAAAATTGCCACTGATAGAGAAATCACAGCACAAAATTTATTTAATTTATCACTCCCCTCACACTCACCCCCCTCACTGAGTTTTTATTTTTTGTTTCCACACAACCACTATTGCATGGATAAATTTTTCACCACACATACTAAAACACCTCCCTCCACTATGGCTGGGAGGCAGAGAGAAAAAAGAAATAATAAAACCACACCAGAAATCACAACAGACACCTCTCCCGCTAGCACAAATATGTCACAGATAAGAGAGACTATAGAATTTCTGACTTAGAAGATAATGTGATAGCCCACAATAGCAAGTTAGACACTATAAACTCTAATCTTACAAAATTTCAGCTAAAATTGGAAGATATTGAGAATCGGGCTAGACGAAATAATTTCAGAATCATTGGTATCCCTGAAGAAAAGCAATATGAGGATCTTGACAAATTTGTAACAATAACACTGCCACACTTATTGCAAATTCCTCAATCACACCCAAGGATAGTTAAAGAGAGAGTGCATAGATTAGGAAGACAAATGGCAGAGAGCAGAAATCCCAGACCTAGACCAGTCATAGCCAAAGCCCTTAACTATCAGGATAAACTTTTATTACTGCAGTACTTCAAAAAAAATCAACCCATATTTCTGGATGGAGCTAAAATTATGCTTTTCCAGGATTTCTCTGCAGAAACATCTGCTAAAAGAAGGGACCTGGCCCCGCTATGCACCAAGCTAATAAATCAAGGTCACCGAGCCACTATTATTTATCCAGCAAAGTTGAAAATAATAATTAATAACAGTACACATTTTTTTGAGTCAGCTAGAGAAGCAGAAACATTTATATCAAAACAACCTCCCTCAGAATAAGCTAAGATTTCAATCTAGTAGAGAGGAACTGGCATTTATCTACAGCTGGATATTATCAATATAGATGGCTATGAGATGTATAATATTCACACATGGCTTAGATCATAGCTCCTACATTTTTCAATGGTTTTTGTTATATGTTGGGGTGTCTTGTCATGTCTTGTGTTTTTTTTGTTTTTTTTGTGTTACCCTATTCTTTTACTCTCTTTTATACAATGTTTGAATGATTGATATATTAAACGGTTTTAAATTGACCTCTTGGAATATTGGGGGTATCACATCACCTATCAAACGCAAAACAATAATAGCACAGTTAAGAAAAATTCGGACAGACATTGCATTTTTGCAGGAAACTCACCTTAAAATGCAAGAGGTTCTTAAACTTAAGTGCTCTTGGGTGAATGAAGTACTTGCGTCGCCCAGTACCCAAAGGAAGGGAGGGGTAACGATTCTACTCGGTAAAAAGATAAAATACCAGGTTCTCCATACTAACTCAGATCCAGAAGAGAGGTTCATAATGGTGAAAATTAAAATTGACCAAATACTCTACACATTATGTAACATATATGCTCCAAATGTATTTAGTTTCCCCTTTTGGGAAAAGCTTCAAGCAAATTTATTGTCCTATACAGAAGGCTTTTTGATATTAGGCGGGGACTTCAACATCGCACCGCAATTTCCCCTAGATAGGTTAAGGCATAAGAATTCCTCTCTCAGAACCAAAAGGGATAATTTAGAAGCCAAAATGTTTCTCAAACTTTTTCAGAATCTCCGTCTTAGAGATATATGGAGGTCACATAATCCAGAGTCTAGGGACTTTACTTGCCTCTCTAAGGCACACAAGTCACTGTCAAGAATTGACTTGATTCTTATAGATGAGAGATTATGCAAAGTAAAATTAGATGTTAAAATTTTACCTATCTGCATATCGGATCATGCTCCAATCCTCTTAGAGTTCTTCCCGAGCAATCCTACTTCAAGATATTCCAGATTTGTTTTTCCCACTTATCTTGCTTCGGATCTTAAATTTAAAAATTGGCTAAACACTAAGTTCCAGGAATACTCTTCCTTTAACAAAGAATACATTAATCGTCCCATAATTTTTTGGGAAGCCGCTAAGGCGGTTTTGAGAGGAGAAATTTTAGCTTATTCTATAAACAGGACAAAAAAATTTAAGCTTAGAGAAAGAGAAATTATAAGATCTGTTTCTAATTCTTATAACTCCTACCTATTAGACAAAACACCTAGAAATTGGGCAAAATATACCCAAGCGTTAAAGGAAAGAGACTCTTTTCTTTTACTTAAGGCTACACAGAAAGATCTGAAATTCCAAGCCAAACTATACAGGCATGGGAGCAAATCAGGAAAACTGCTAGCAAAATTAGTAAAAAGAGATAAGTGCTCATCAATGATAGATTCATTACAGGGAGAAGATAAGACAATAACATCTTCAGAAGATATAATTAATTCCTTTGTTGAATATTATCAGGACATATACTCTTTGAAAACCTCAAATTTACAGGTACGGGAATCTTTTTGGGATAAAATCACACATAATTTGGTATCGGCAGATCTAGTTGAAGTGCTCAATCTTCCCATAACTGAGCCCGAGATTTCAAAAGCAATTCTTGATCTCTCCTTAAACAAAGCCTCGGGCCCCGACGGTTTTCCTAGCAAATTTTATAAAATACTTGCCAAATCAATATCACCTCATTTACTTTCTTTATATAAAAGGCATTATTCCCCCACCCAGTTTTTCTGCTTCATTTACAACCTTAATTCTTAAACAAGGGAAAGAGCCCGATAGAAAGGAATCATACAGGCCGATAGCATTATTAAATACCGATTATAAAATTTTGGACTCCATTATAGCAGATAGGCTCCAACTACTTCTCCCCAGTATCATACATAAAGATCAGGCAGGGTTTATGTCTAAACGAAATTCGTCAGCAAAGATCAGGGAACTTTTTTTAACTATAGATTATTTTAACAAGAAAGGGGAGAGGGAGGGGGAGAGAGGCGCCCCGGACGCTGCAATCATTGCAATCGACGCGGAGAAAGCATTTGATTCTGTTCATTTTGATAATTTGTTACACTCTCTCCATCAATTTGGTTTACAAGGTAATTTTTTCAATTTTATTGATAATCTATATAAAACAGCTTCTACTCGAATATTAGTTAATGGTTTAACTTCTCCAAATATTTTTCTTAAGAGGGGTACTCATCAGGGGTGTCCTCTCTCCCCCTCCTTTTCAATATCTCAATTGAGCCCTTTGCCTTATACATCAGACAACATCTTGATGGTATTAGGATTGGTGAGAAAGAGATGAAATTAGCTCTATATGCTGATGACATCTTAATTTATACATCTAAAACATCCATTAACGTCCCTAAACTTATATTAATCATAGAACAATTTGGGGCTTTTTCTGGTTATAGAGTAAACATGTCGAAATCCGAATTATTATGGATTAACCAATCCAAGGACTCTATGGGTAATATTCCATTTAAAATAGTGACCAACTCCTTTAGATACCTTGGTATCATGATCTCTTCCAATCCAGATACGTGGTATAATCTTAACATACCTCCGGTATTGAATAAAATTAAAGAAAATCTGAAAAACTGGCAGAACCTTCCTCTATCATTGTCAGGTCGTATTGCCCTATATAAAATGGTTTGCCTTCCGAAGATATTATACATTTTACAAAACACTCCTCTGGTTCTTAAAGGTAAAGATGTTTTATTATTTAACGTTGTACTTAGAAAATTTATTTGGCAGAATAAAAAGCCCAGAATTTCGCTAACTAAATTGTCCCTTCCTAGAGAGTATGCAGGGCTAGCCTTGCCAGATATTAAACTTTATAATCTTGCCTTTTTGACCCGCTTGATCTTGGACTGGATGTCAGAAAGAGACTATGTTACTAACAACGAATTGGAAAAAAATATTCTATACCCACTTACCCCTTTAGCTCTACTTCATTGCACTAGAAGCACTCTACCGAAAGAGGTGAAAAAAATGAAAACAATGTTCAATCCTTTATTAGCCTGGTGGAGAGTGTGTAATATCCTCAATATCGAACAAGGAGTATCTAATCATATGCCAATAGTAGGTAATCCTCAATTTCAAGCGGGTCTTAATTTGTCCCCTTTCCAGAGATGGGAGGCACTAGGTCTGGGGAAAATGTATCAATTGTTGGATTTTGAAAGGAAGTGTATAAAAACTTTTGGCACTCTGAGAGAGGAGTTCAAATTATCCCATAAAGAGTTCTTCGCCTACCTACAAGTAAGACACTTTGCCCTAAACTTAGTCGATAAATTTGGTTGGACTTGGTCACTGGGAAATATAGAGAAATGGCTAATCTGAGCTAAAAATGGCCTAACATCAGTTTCCCCCATATATCGAGACCTAAACTCCTCAAAAGGCAACTCCAGGTTGGAAAAATTACTTGATAATTGGGCGGTGGTTTTATCGCAGAACCTGGGGGATATTGAATTAATTCAATATTCACTATCTGAAGTCTCAAGAATTACTCTCTCCTCATCTTGGAGAGAATCCCATATAAGATTATTACTTATGACTTATTTTACTCCTGAAAAAGCCGTGCGCTGCAAGAACACTGAATTTAATTTATGCCCCAGATGTTCCTTACCATCGGCCAATCTTCTGCATATGCTTTGGATTTGTCCAAAAATTCAACAGTTTTGGCTGAAGGTACAATATTGGCTTAATACATTAGGAATCCCCCCTTTGACCCTCTTGCCAGTACACATTATTTTCCTATGGAAAGAACCGGAAGATCGACTAGTAAATACTAAAATAGTTAACTCAGCTATTTTAGCAGCAAGATACCTAATCTTAAAAAAATGGAAAAATAGGTCAGCCCCCAGTATCCAAGAGGTCAAAAACTGCCTTAAAAAACAATGTATCTTGGAACAAATAGACACCAATCTGGAAGAAGAAAGGGAGATTATTTTGTTTTTCAGAAAGTGGTCTGTTTTTATTAGATCTTTTCCCTTAAACGAAATTGACAGTTTAATATATCCATTCAGAAATACTGAACTGGTTTTGCTTGGTCTTTGGTAATATTTTTTTTTTGTTTAGTGTGTCCTGTTGAGTGTTGTAATGATTATGTCGAATCGTAATTGTCTTTTGTTAAGGGGGGGGGATATAGAAAACGGAAAAATGTATTTCAACAATTAATGATGAAGTTTGAGGAGTATCGGATTGAAACCATATGTTAAGATCAACAGAGGTTGAAAGCTCTTAATTTTTATAGAAGGGGTTTATTCTTTTTTATTGTTTTTCCTTTGTTTCTTGGTTTTTCTTTTTTTGGGGCACATCAAGATATGAAATGTATACAATTTCTGGGTTTCTAATTATTTGCTTTGCCCTTTTTTTTATGTTGTTTCCTCTGAAATTGTATGAAATCGTATAAGTCTGTTGAAATACAATAAAAAAAAAATTAAAAAAGGAAAGGAAAAAAAAAAGGAAAAAAAAAAATAAAAAAAAAATTGTATCCTCTATATGAATCATGAATGAAAATATTTGGGTTTCATGTCCCTTTAATACACATTACATATTTTGTCATACTCGATCCAGTTATATGAATATACATTTGACCTGTGTGAGGACGTTGTATGTAAACTGTCCACTTATCTCCCTCCTTTGATGGAGCTTTTTAATGATTCAGTGCAGACTCTTAAAGGGACAGTATACTATAATATTTGGATTACTTTATTATATTATTTTATTAGCAGCAGAGTATAATGTATGAAATTATTTGTTTCCTGTTTGTCTATGAATTATTATTTTGAAGCCACAACAAAATATTTTTTTCTCTGCTTGGATAGATGATCTGATCTTCTAACTTTATCCCATTGTTTATATATGCATACTTCTTATATCTGCAAAACAATCAATCTAAAACATTTTTACTTTGTATTACCTTATGTATTGTATGACCCACTGGGAGAGAAATATCTTATAATGGCTGTGTTTACACAGCTTTGCATTAAGGACAAAAACATTATGAATAGGTGGAGATAACATAGAAGAAATAAACTATTTGAAAATAAAAATTAAGGGTAACAGAAATACTTGTAAACAATTTTATACACTCCAGCAGGTAAAGAGGATAATTGTGAGAAATTATATGTTGAAATATCTATGAGTTAATTGTCCCTTCAAATGACTCCACTAGAGTGAAAAGTCATCAATATGGCATACAATAACTAGCTCTGTCTAAATGTGAAAATAAACGTAGCTATCATGTTTTCTTTAAATATCATTTAATCATTTACAATATAACTTATATTAGAATGAGAATATAAAATTAAACTACACTGTCACTTTAATCAAACAAGTTCAGCCTACACATTTCTTAAAAGTGACATGACCAAAGTTGTTATGTAGACTTTATACTGCATAGCGTCGTCATTAACATTTTAGGATTTGTACATCTCTAAATCACACAACCAAAAATTAGATGGCTGCATCTAACTCCACCTTAAAGGGACACTGAACCCAAAGTTTTTCTTTCGTGATTCAGATAGAGCATGACATTTTAAGCAACTTTCTAATTTACTCCTATTATCAAATTTTCTTTATTCTCATGGTATCTTTATTTGAAATGCAAGAATGTAAGTTTAGATGCCGGCCCATTTTTGGTGAACAACCTGGGTTGTCCTTAGTGATTGGTGGATAAATTCATGCACCAATAAAAAAGTGCTGTCCAGAGGTCTGAACCAATAAAAAAAAGCCTAGATGCCTTCTTTTTCAAATAAAGATATCAAGAGAACAAAGAAAAAATGATAATAGGAGTAAATTAGAAAGTTGCTTAAAATTGCATGCTCTATCTGAATCACAAAATAAAAAAAATTGGGTTCAGTGTCCCTTTAACTTTTGTAAGATACAAGACTTTAACACTCATTATATGCTTGAGCTGTGTTGATAATTAAATAAACGGGAAACTGTATTATATTTAATATCAGGCATGTGCTTGGAAAATAGATACTTTAACAAACAGTCATGGGACTAATATTTTGTTTGCATGTCCTAATATTAGAAGGATGTATTTCTTATTATCTTACTTGGATAGAGAATATGAATATATATATATACACAGAGAGAAGCACACTCACAGGAACGAACAACTGGCTCAATACTATTGTTAGCCTGTTCTATGGTGATTTACCACCTGGGTGCAGCTTCTTTTAGCCCAGTAATGCTTTTCACAGAGAAGAACTGTCCTCTAATATATCAGTCTGATCCCGCCTTTTACGGTCAGTCCAGTGCCGAAATACCAGCAATTTCTCTCTGAACAAGGAACACAGCAACCCCAGATGATCTTTTTGGTCTTCATTGGGCCTCGTCAGTGAGGTGTAGCCATATTCCTCTAAGCACACTGAGCAAGGAGTCCACATCTGGTTTCCCCTTTTTCCCATAGGGAGACTAAATACACACAGAGAGAAGCACACTTATATAAAAGATGTATTTAAATAAATAAAATAAAATAATATAGTATGTAAAGATATTTATTAGAAAAAAAGAAAAAAAAAAGATTCTAACAATAAATCTATATTCATTTTAGAATTCAAACAAATGAAAATCTGTAAAAAAAAAATAATAATATTAGAATTTAAAATCAATTATGAAATCAATTATGTTATTTAACGAACACATGAATAAACAAAAATTCTGTAAATATAATAATAATATAATATATATATATATCAGCCAATCAGAATTAAGGTAGGAAAATTCTGATTGGCTGATGGAATCAGCCAATCAGATTGAGCTCGCATTCTATTGGCTGTTCCGATCAGCCAATAGAATGCAAACTCAATCTGATTGGCTGATTGGATCAGCCAAACGTATTGAACTTGAATCTGATTGGCTGATTCCATCAGCCAATCAGAATTTTCCTACCTTAATTCCGATTGGCTGATATAATCCTATCAGCCAATCGGAATTTGAGGGACGCCATCTTGGATGACGTCATTTAAAGGAACCATCATTCGTCGGGAAGTCGTCGGTCAGGATGGATGTTCCGCGTCGGTGGAATGAAGATGGATCTGGAAGAAAGAAGATTGAAGATGCTGCTTGATAGAAGACTTCAGCCCGATGATGGACCTCTTCAGCCCGATGATGGACCTCTTCAGCCCGATGATGGATCTCTTCAGCCCCCGCTTGGGCTTGGATGAAGACTTCGGAGCCTCCTCTGGACCGATCGGTGATACCCGGCGTGGTGAAGATAAGGTAGGAAGATTTTCAGGGGCTTAGTGTTAGGTTTATTTAAGGAGGGTTTGGGTTAGATTAGGGGTATGTGGGTGGTGGGTTGTAATGTTGGGGAGGTATTGTATGTTTTTTTTTACAGGCAAAAGAGCAGAATTCTTTGGGGCATGCCCCGCAAAAGGCCCTTTTAAGGGCTGGTAAGGTAAAAGAGCTTTTATATTTGTATTTTAGAATAGGGTAGGGCATTTTTTTATTTTGGGGGGCTTTGTTATTTTATTAGGGGATACTGACACTCTCTAGCTCTATATTGCTACCCTAAACATTAACGAATCTCCAAATCGTTAATGAAGTAAAACAGGGAAAAAGGAATTGCAGGGTAACGCTAATAAAAGCAAAGAGCTCTAAATATATATGTGGTATCTACCAGTGTATACAATATATATGCGGTATCTATCAATGTATACAATATCGTGTGAGTGATGTAAAAAGGAGGTAAATCTAATATAGATCGAATAATAAAATTTTAATGAACAATAATAGTATACAGTATAGTGCCGGCACTAATTAAAACAAATTGATAATATATGACATATAATAAAATAGCATAAAAAACTATTAGCGGTGCTAGACTGTAGCATATAAACCACGATAGTATATCACAGCTATGGAGATAGTAATACAGGATAAAAGGCTGGCTTGCTGGATAATTATAGCAGTGTGTAGCTGGCTTGCTGAATAATTATAGCAGCATGTAGCTGCAGGTGTGTCCGTATTGGATATAGAGCAAAGTTCTCAAATTGGGCATACAAGTTACCGTCTCTGAAGTGTCTATAGTTGTCCGTTGTTTTTGAGCTCCGTGACTTAATGCAGAGTGGTTCTCCTGATATAAATGTAACTAAAGTTGGTTTTAGAAGTCACAATGTGTTATAAATTATTCTATGCTTGTGGTGAATAGTCGTGCAGCGTCCTTAGATAATGATCAAAATAGCATGGGTAAGGGTAGGTCCTGGGACCGAGGTATTAGCTGACTTCTGATGATATGTTCCACAGCTATACCAATGAGTCCTATTAACCTTACCAAAAAAGAGAATCAGGAGCTTGCTTTGAGACTCCAGGAATACTTAGATAATCGTGGAACAGACACAAGTGGTAAACAGATCATGGGTCGGATTATTAAGCATATATCAGCCACTCTAGTATGATGAGAGGGATATTGCACCGTACCTACTGTAACCACTTGAATCAAAAGTTAGAATAGGAGGTAGACGATCAAATCTACGCGTTTCACCCCCGTAGGCCTTTATCAAGATCTTGATAAAGGCCTACGGGGCTGAAACGCGTAGACTTGTGTCTGTTCCACGATTATCTAAGTATTCCTGGAGTCTCAAAGCAAGCTCCTGATTCTCTTTTTTGGTAAGGGTAATAGGACTCGTTGGTATAGCTGTGGAACATATCATCAGAAGTCAGCTAATACCTCGGTCCCAGGACCTACCCTTACCCATGCTATTTTGATCATTATCTAAGGACGCTGCACAACTATTCACCACAAGCATAGAAGAATTTATAACACATTGTGACTTCTAAAACCAACTTTGGTTACATTTATATCAGGAGAACCACTCTGCATTAAGTCACGGAGCTCAAAAACAACGAACAACTATAGACACTTCAGAGACGGTAACTTGTATGCCCAATTTGAGAACTTTGCTCTATATCCAATACGGACACACCAGCAGCTACACGCTGCTATAATTATCCAGCAAGCCAGCCTTTTATCCTGTATTACTATCTCCATAGCTGTGATATACTATTGTGGTTTATATGCTACAGTCAAGCACCGCTAATTGTTTTTTATGCTATTTTATTATATGTCATATATTATCAATTTGTTTTAATTAGTGCCGGCACTATACTGTATACTAATATTGTTCATTAAATTTTATTATTCAATCTATATTAGATTTACCTCCTTTTTACATCACTCACACGATATTGTATACATTGATAGATACCGCATATATATTGTATACACTGGTAGATACCACATATATATTTAGAGCTCTTTGCTTTTATTAGCGCTACCCTGCAATTCCTTTTTCCCTTATTTTATTAGGGGGCTTAGAGTAGGTGTAATTAGCTTAAAATTGTTGTAATATTTTTCTAATGTTTGTAAATAATTTTTTTATTTTTTGTAACTTAGTTCTTTTTTTATTTTTTGTAACTTAGTTCTTTTTTTATTTTTTGTACTTTAGTTAGTGTATTTATTTGTATTTAATTAATTTATTGATAGTGTAGTGTTAGGTTTAATTGTAGATAATTGTAGGTATTTTATTTAATTAATTTATTGATAGTGTAGTGTTAGGTTTAATTGTAATTTAGGTTAGGATTTATTTTACAGGTAATTTTGTAATTATTTTAACTAGGTAGCTATTAAATAGTTATTAACTATTTAATAGCTATTGTACCTGGTTAACATAAATACAAAGTTACCTGTAAAATAAATATTAATCCTAAAATAGCTACAATATAATTATAATTTATATTGTAGCTATATTAGGGTTTATTTTACAGGTAAGTATTTAACTTTAATCGGAATAATTTATTTAATAAGAGTTAATTTATTTCATTAGATAAAAATTATATCTAACTTAGGGGGGTGTTAGTGTTAGGGTTAGACTTAGCTTTAGGGGTTAATAAATTTATTAGAGTAGCGGTGAGGTACGGTCGGCAGATTAGGGGTTAATACTTCAAGTTAGGTGTCGGTGATGTTAGGGAGGGCAGATTAGGGGTTAATACTATTTATTATAGGGTTTGCTAGGCAGGAGTGAGGCGGATTAGCGGTTAATAACTTTATTATAGTAGCTGTGAGGTCCGGTCAGCAGATTAGGGGTTAATAAGTGTAGTTCGGTGGCGGCGACGTTGGGGGCAACAGATTAGGAGTTAATAAATATAATTTAGGGGTCGGCGGTGTTAGGGTCAGCAGATTAGGGGTACATAGGGATAACGTAGGTGGCGGGGGTGTACGGAGCGGCAGATTAGGGGTTAAAAAAATATGCAGGGGTCAGCGATAGCGGGGGCGGCAGATTAGAGGTTAATAAGTGTAAGGTTAGGGGTGTTTAGACTCGGGGTTCATGTTAGGGTGGTAGGTGCAGACTTAGGAAGTGTTTCCCATAGGCAACAATGGGGCTGCGTTAGGAGCTGAACGCTACATTTTTGCAGGTGTTAGACTTTTTTCCAGCTCAAACGGCCCCATTGTTTCCTATGGGGGAATCGTGCACGAGCACGTTTTGGAAGCTAGCCGTGTCCGTAAGCACCGCTGGTATTGAGAGTTGCAGTGGCGGTAAATTATACTCTACGCTCCCTTTTTGGAGCCTAACGCTGCCCTTCTGTGAACTCTCAATACCAGCGGTATTTAAAAGGTGCGGGGGGGAAAAAGCATGCGTAGCTAACGCACCCCTTTGGCTGCAGAACTCTAAATCTAGCGGTTATATACCTAAATGTCAACTAGGAAATGTATCCCTTTATCTGTATGATTGATCAAAATCTGAGTCCTCTCTAGCACAAAGTAGGGGGGATGTATATTAAATAAACATCTTAAAAAAATAGGACATGGTGAAAATTGTCAGACACATTCAATATATTATGAACTATTTTCACATTATTCCTCCTATGTTTCTTAATAGCATGCATTGTGCAAACTATCCTGGATGTATGATCTTTAAAAGTCAATTGTATTCAAAATATCAGTTTATCTTCATTATGTGTCATATTCATCACTTTCAAAATAGAGGATTGTGAAATAACATCTAAAAGTATAGAGGAAGTGTTTCCCATAGGATGTATCCTGCATCCCCAGTCTTGTTCCATAGAATTGTCTACACTTATCATGTGAACGACGTGTCTTTGTATGTTTTTCAATGTCAGCACAGTTGAAAGACAATGCCACAGACAGGATCACATAGGTATTCTTCACTTTCAGTCTGGTATTCTTCACTTTCAGTCTTGTATTCTTCACTTTCAGTCTGGTATTCTTCTTCAGTCTGTAGATGAAGTCAATCTCCCTAATGGAAAATTAAGTGTAAATCAAATCTCTAATAAAATGGTACATAGTTCTGCATCCCTCCCCTAACACTACCTATTTCCTAAAATGTTTATAGCAATAGCTTACTAAGCGTATGTAGCCTCTTGTGTTATGTTATAGCAATACATTGTGAAGCTGACTCCCATGCATTGTCCATACTTAACCTCTGATGTATGACTTTGCCAATTCTAATGTGCTTCAGAGTATCCCTTTATCTGCTATCTGTGGCATTTATCCCTTTCAGAATATCTAAAATCTAATAATGTCTAAACTAAATACTACATGTAAACTAATTGTATGCCATATGATGGATCATTGGGCCAAATACACCCCCCAGTCACGGTCCATACATTGTGTATACTGACCATCTGATGTTGTCTTTAAAAATCAGGTTACGAAGTCATTACAGGAGCCAATGCCAGAATCATATGATCTACAAATTACCTATGATAATAAAATATATTTTAGATTTTGCTTTAATCATTTCTTGAACAATCCTAACATGTTCACACAATTCTACTTTCATTTTACTCAAAGTCTCACATATTCGCAATGCTCCTATAATGTATAGTATTTACCATCTGAAATGATGTTGGCTCTGACATTGACCCCCTTGTCCCAGAATGGCCCCTCTAGAACTGGCTCATCCTCCTCATCTTAGAGGAGGTCTAGGGGCACCTGGACAGCCTGCAGCATCCCAGCCCACTGAGCAATGTTATGAATGATGCTGCAGGCTATAACGATCTTCGTTACCTTACAAGGGCTGTATTGAAGGGCTCTTGCAGACCTGTGTAGGTATCGTAAATGCATTTTGAGGAGCCCAAACATCCGCTCCACTACAGCCCTGGTCCGCTTGTGCGCCCAATTGTAGCGCACCTGGGCGTCGTCTCTGGGGTTACCCAATGGCGTAAAGAGACAAGGCCAGCTCATGTAACCCAAATCACCTATCAATAATTAACATGACAAAATGTCAATATTACAAATATCTTAAATTATGATATACAAATACAGTTAAATACAATGAATTTGTGTATACAAAAATCACCTAAACTAGACCTTTGCTGAAAGAGACAAATAAATGGTTAAAGCGCATCCTATATCTGCACATTTAAGCTATGACCTGCTACATATCTGTTTTTCGCTAAAAGTAGACATTTGATGAAAGAGACAAATAAATGGTTAAATTACATCCTATAGCTGCACATTTAAGCTTTGACCTGCTACATATCTGTTTGGAGCTAAAACTAGACATTTGCTGAAATAGAGAAAAAAATTGTTAAATCGCATCCTATAGTTGTACATTTAAGCTATAACCTGCTACATATCTTTTTGGAGCTAAAACTAGACATTTGCGGAGAGAGACAAATAAATGGTTAAAGCGCGTCCTATAGCTGCACATTTAAGCTATGACCTGCTACATATCTGTTTTTCACTAAAACTAGACATTTGCTGAAACAGAGAAATAAATGGTTAAATCGCATCCTATAGCTGCACATTTAAGCTATGACCTGCTACAAATCTGTTTGGAGCTAAAACTAGACATTTGCTGACAGAGAGAAATACATGGTTAAATCGCATCCTATATCTGCACATTTTGCACATTACATAAACACAACTGTTTGCAAACATTACAGTGGCAATTGTCTAACTACTTAAACATGGTGTGCACAAGTACTCACCAGCGAGCTACCCATGGGGAAACTGTGTGTCCTCAAACTGCCGCCACAGTGATGACTGCCTTAGGATGTGGGCATCATGCCAAGCCCCCCCCTAAATTCACACACACCTGTATAATCCTCATCTGTGTGTCGCAAACAAACTGCACGTTCAGACTATGAAAGTGTTTGCGATTTTGGTAGGGGAGCTCTTCTACTTGAGCATGCAGCGCAATGTGGGTGCAATCTATTGCTCCCAAAACATTGGGCATTTGAGCTATTGCATAGAATTCACTCTTGAGTCTCCTCCAATCATCCTCGTTTTAAGGGAATCCTATGTAAAGCTTACAAACTCGTACCATGGTGTTCAGAAACCTTTCAAAAACACACAGAGAAGGTACCCTGAGACAACCCATGCATGTACCCCTCTGAGGATTGAAAGCTTCCAGAGGCCAGGACATATATGCAGCATAGCATCTTGGTCATGCCAGGGATTGCAGTCCGCATACATTTACGTGGCTCCAGATGAGGTTTAAGTACTTTGTAAAGGCTCATGAGCTGCTCTCGATTGAGCCTATACTTGTCAAAAACATCGAAGTCGATCATGTTCTCCAAGGTGGGCCTCGCCCTGTGGAACCCGTGGACCTCTTATCAGACGTTCCCCACGCCTCTCTTGGAGACGCCGAGAACATCTGATTCTGTTGCACAAAACTTGTCCAACAGCACCTACACAAGCTAACTGTGGATCATCTATATTTGCCAAGCCAAGCAGCACAAAGCCAAACAGCAGAGCAAACGCACAAGGAGTAACAAGCTATGAAAAAACACAAAAGCGATTTGATACAATATTGATCACCAGGGACGCTTTGGCCATGTTGTTTGGAGGATTTATAGTGGAAAATGTCCAATGGTAGCGTGTTCATAATGATTGCTGATTGTATACACTTGATTGTATGTGAGCGGCGCGAATGCTTTCAAAGTGGGCGTTTTTTTTGTGTTTGATGAAATTTTGTTTTCCCCCAATAAATCATAATATGAAAGTGTTAAAGTGTTAAATATAACATATACAGTGCATCTTTGTAATGTTTGTTCATATGCGTGACAAATACTTATTAAACACAATGTTTTTCCTTAAAGAACTTGATGTTGTTGTGATGTTCACACAAGTAAAACCCATAACTCCAGTGTCAAATAGTCTATTTCTTGATCTATTTGTCATTGCGAGACCAACGCAAGAACGAATGAATTAGCACCACAATTATAACGCTGCCATTAGAAGTTTTCAAAGAAAAAATGATCTTGTGTGTTACGGAAAGAGGCTGGTCACGTGCACGAGCACGTATTCTCCATAGAAGTCAATGGAGGCGAGAAATTGCAAAAAAAAACTTCCAACACTTGTGTTGAGCGTAAAGTGAGTGCCATCATGTCATTCTGAGAAAAAAAGTACCTAAATCGTGTTAATTTCATAATAAAAAAATGTTTTGTGTACATATATATATATTGTATATATTTGTACGTAGAAGTAGCTAGATCAGTGTATGTTCATGTATGTCTATGCAAGTCAATGTAAAATAGTTTTTTGTGCATTTTTTTCACCCGAGATCTCGTATCTTTTATCCATTATATTTTTTTTCCAAAATACATTATGAAAAAAATAAAAATTGTAGTGTTTGTATGAGTGTAAGTGTACTTTGTCTAATATTTTTGAAGCGATTTGTGAATGTTTTGGGTAATGATATATCAATAACTACTGGTCTGGGAGAGCGTTCTGGGTTTGAGCGTAGATGGTGATTTTTGTGGCTCTACAGAAACTTGTAGTAGTAGAGTTAGGGAAAATGAGGCGTTATGGCCCATAACAATGCTATTTGAGTCAGAAGGCAAAACTCATAATCTAGCCGTTAAATGGCAATGATGCTACATTAAAATTAGCTGTAATCCATAAAGCCTCACTAGGTATAAGAGGGGGCAATTTGGAGGGAACATTACTGCAGATGGAATGCAGATGGATACATTTATTAAACAGTTTTAAGCCATATGAAATTAATGACAACAACTACTTTGTATATTTGTAATTTAAAGGAAATTATAAGACTACATATTTTAGGTAACAGTTGAATTTACACCAATCCATCAAAATATTAAGAACAATTCACTTACAGAATGAGTCATAAGATTTTAGTAAAATCCCATCTACAGTATGTCACTAATGCATATTCTAATCTTTTATTCATTTTTTTTTAAATCTTAGGATATAAAATAATCATCAGTCGTCTTACCTATTCCTTGACACTTCACTATTTCCATCACTTGTATATTTTAGTATCACAGTTAGTAAAACAGTGTGTGGTAGTTATTGGTTTTCACTCACTGTATCCATTCATCTGTCATAGTCTTATGACAAATAGCCTTTTATTTTTTCTCACATTCACTGACACTTTTATATTATACAAGTAGTATTTTAGTTAGTCACCAATAACAAATTGTCTATATAATCATCTATAATTTTTGCAATTGAATGTGATATGGGCACTGTAGTATTTTTGTATATCTTCAAAATAATAGAAACAGTTTTGAGTAGCAGCTGACAAGTCAGAATAAATCACGTACGTTTAAAAATAATAAATAAAAAATAAAATAAGGTGTAAAATAAGGGGTACTCTTCAGAATGTCATAATAATACATTATTCAATAATACGATAACCATTCCATTTTATGGGAATTATGGTTGTTATACATTTGGTAATTTGTTCACCAACAATCGATTACAGTTATTGCAATTAACGGCTAATCTGCTGTTCTGCATTCCTGTTGAAACAGCAACTTTTGTAGAATCACTCATTATAGCAGCCCTAGTATAGCTTTTTGAAACATGAATCGTAGTGATCTGTAGTCCCCTATGTACTACAACAAAGCTTGATTTCATTTCAGGGGGGCATATACCTTGAACCATTAACAACCTAGTCATAGTTGGATGCAGGTAATGAAAAGAAATGTGGCTTTAACCAATAATCTATTCTGTTGCAATGTTTACAGCTGCACTAGTAAACAACAAAACTCTAGGATTATAGTGTGATCGCATGTTGATCTCATAGAAGTTTCTAAAACGAACGATGGAAACATCGCAATATGATCTTAACTGACTGAGCTAAATAAGGTTTAATACCATAAATACACAGTATTTTTTATAACATCTGTAGTTATATTCACCAGTCATCTGATCTTGAAACTTTTGACATTACGGTTAAACTAATGAAGATGATGCTGACGAGCACAATCAGCCAATCAGAGCTAAGAGAAGGGATTTGATCCGTAATAAATACTGACAGTTTGCTGCCCTGCGCACTTCTCTGAGGAAGCATAATGTGAAATGCGTCAGGGGCTTCTCATTATTTTTAAATTTTCTCATTACTTGTTAAAAACAATAAGAATTTATACTTGATACTTTTTTAAAAAATAATTTATTTATTATTAAGAGAGTCCTGAGGTACAACAATCATCAGTAATATTTACAGTTTGGCAAACAGTACTTTTTCATTATTACATACCAACATTAAGCATGCAGTATATTAGTTAAAGGGACACTGAACCCAAATGTTTTCTTTCGTGATTCAAATAGAGCATGCAATTTTAAGCAACTTTCTAATTTACTCCTATTATCAATTTTCTTCGTTTTCTTGCTATCTTTATTTAAAAAATAAAGCATCTAAGCTTTTTTGGGGATTCAGAACTCTGGACAGCACTTTTTTATTGGTGGATGAATTTTTCCACCAATCAGCAAGGACAACCCAGGTTGTTCACTAAAAATGGGCCGGCATCTAAACTTAAAATAAAGATACCAAGAGAATAAAGAAAATTTGATAATAGGAGTAAATTAGAAAGTTGCTTAAAATGTCATGCTCTATCTGAATCATGAAAGAAAAAATTTGGGTACAGTGTCCCTTTAAGATATTCTCTTATGTACTGTAAGCATTTCATTAGAGTCCTCAGGTCATTTTTTTTAACACATTAACAATTTTAAAACTTCTCAACCTAACATTCCTAGACTAACATAAACTTATTAACTAAGCTCTCCTAATTGTCATTACATTTTATTATATGCAAAACACCAGTTCCCTCTCAATTGTTCTTCTAAGATGAAGGGATCTGATTCAAACGGTGCTACCACTTGCATTTGCAATTTAACAGGTAACGTGAGGATAAACATTTCCCATTTTTAAAAAAATGGTTTGATACGAAGTAATAATTTAATAAAATGTTATTAATCAATTTACAGTGATCTATGTTTTGCTCTCCCTTCATCAGTAGTAATACCTATTCCCAGCCAATTTTAGCATCCTGTTTCATTACCAATTTTATCCAGTATTCAGTTTGTTTCCAGAACCTCACTACTTTAGGACAGTGCCAGAACATATGTATAAAGGAAGGGTTTGTAAACTGACACTTTTTACATATGTTCATATCTGAAGTCATCCACTTAGGCCACTGGCTTAGCCCACTGCCTTGGGGTAATATAGGCCCTATGCATTAATTTATATTGGGTTTCTCTGAGGTCTGCCGAAATAGTTGCAGTCCTTACTCTTTCAAAGCTTTGAATAATGTCCTCCTTGGCCAAATCAAATTGTTCACCCTCTTTCCATTGTTGAATCATTTTATCTATAGCAATGTCTGACTTGGCATTGATGGGCAGATTATATTATAAAGATATCAATCTATATCCCTGCTTTCCGAGTGTATGGAGAGTATCCCAGTGGGAAGTATCCCAAATAGTTGTGTCCAGTCTGATACGTTTGTTAATGTGGTTTTGTGGTATATCTGTCTCCCCACATTTTTGACATTTTTTTCCCATGCTATAATGGGTCATTTAAAAATTATATTATTCCTCGCCAACAGACTTAAATTAATCTTACCATCCCTTATACATCCAGTCCAAGTAGGTTTTGTAAAAGACAGGGAGGTACCTGACAATTTCTGATGGATGCTTAGTATAATAGAACATTTGAATAGGACGGGAATGCCTTCTCTGCTCCTCTCGTTGAACGCGGAGAAGGCGTTTGATAGAATAGATTAGCAGTATATGATGAAAGTATTTCAGCATATGGGACTTAGCGGGCCATACTTTACAGCTATTCAGGCAATATATTCTATACCGACAGCACAAGTTGAATCCTCCAGATATAAATCAAAAGTATTCCCAATTAGTGATGTCCCAAATAGTTCGCTGGCGAATAGTTCCCGGCGAACATAGCTTGTTCGCGTTCGCAACAGCGGGCGAACACATGCGATGTTCGATCCGCCCCCTATTCGTCATCATTGAGTAAACTTTGACCCTGTATCTCACAGTCTGCAGACACATTCCAGCCAATCAGCAGCAGACCCTCGCTCCCAGACCCTCCCAGCTCCTGGACAGCAGCCATTTTAGATGAATTCGGAAGCTGCTTTCTTAGTGAGAGGAGGGACAGTGTAGCTGCTGCTGATTTAATAGGGAAATTGATAGCTAGGCTAGTGTATTCAGTGTCCACTACAGTCCTGAAGGACTCATCTGATCTCTGGTGTAAGGACAGCACCCCAAAAAGCCCTTTTTAGGGCTGCTTTTTTTTTTCCTGTGTAATCTAGTTGCAGTTGCCTGCCTCCCAATGTGTGTGCCAGGCTCACAGCGTATACTGTGCCCACTTGCCCAGTGCCACCACTCATATCTGGTGTAACATTAGTGTAAATTTAAAAAAAACAACTTTTTTGACTGTGAAACATCAGTCTACTTGTGTAATCTAATTGCAGTTGCCTGCCTGCCAGCGTGTGTGCCAGGCTCACAGTGTATACTGTGCCCAATTGCCCAGTGCCACCACTCATATCTGGTGTAACATTAGTGTAAATTTAAAAAAAAAAAAACTTTTTTTGACTGTGAAACATCAGTCTACTTGTGTAATCTAATTGCAGTTGCCTGCCTGCCAGCATGTGTACCAGGCCCACTTGCCCACAGTGCCACCACTCATATCTGTTGTAACAGTAGTGTAAATTTAAAAAAAAAAACTAAACTTTTTTGACTGTGAAACATCAGTCTGCTAGTGTAATTTAATTGCAGTTGCCTGCCTGCCAGCGTGTGTGCCAGGCCCACTTGCCCACTTGCCCAGTGCCACCACTCATATCTGGTGTAACAAACAGTAGTGTAAATTTAAAAAAAAAAAACTTTTTTGACTGTGAAACATCAGTCTGCTAGTGTAATCTAATTGCAGTTGCCTTCCTACCAGCGTGTGAGCCAGGCTCACAGCGTATACTGTGCCCACTTGCCCAGTGCCACCACTCATATCTGTTGTAACAGTAGTGTAAATTTAAAAAAAAAAACTAAACTTTTTTGACTGTGAAACATCAGTCTGCCCACTTGTCCACAGTGCCAACATTCATATCTGTTGCAACAGTAGTGTAAATTTTAAAAAAAAACTTTTTTTGACTGTTAAACATCAGTCTGCTAGTGTAATCTAATTGCAGTTGCCTGCCTGCCAGCGTGTGTGCCAGGCTCACAGCGTATACTGTGCCCACTTGCCCAGTGCCACCACTCATATCTGGTGTAACCTTAGTTTAAATTTAAAAAAAAAGAACTTTTTTGACTGTGAAACATCAGTCTGCTTGTGTAATCTAATTGAAGTTGCCTGCCTGCCAGCGTGTGTGCCAGGCCCACTTGTCCACAGTGCCAACATTCATATCTGTTGCAACAGTAGTGTAAATTTAAAAAAAAAAAACTTTTTTGACTGTTAAACATCAGTCTGCTAGTGTAATCTAATTGCAGTTGCCTGCCTGCCAGCATGTGTGCCAGGCTCACAGCGTATACTGTGCCCACTTGCCCAGTGCCACCACTCATATCTGGTGTAACATTAGTGTAAATTTAAAAAAAAAACTTTTTTGACGGTGAAACATCAGTCTGCTAGTGTAATCTAATTGCAGTTGCCTGCCTGCCAGCGTGTGTGCCAGACCCATTTGCCCAGTGCCACCACTCATATCTGGTGTAACAGTAGTGTAAATTTTAAAAAAAAAACTTTTTTGACTGTGAAACATCAGTCTGCATGTGTAATCTAATTGCAGTTGCCTGCCTGCCAGCGTGTGTGCCAGGCCCACTTGCCCAGTGCCACCACTCATATCTGGTTTAACAGTAGTGTAAATTAAAAAAAAAAAAAACTTTTTTGACTGTTAAACATCAGTCTGCTAGTGTAATCTAATTGCAGTTGCCTGCCTACCAGCATGTGTGCCAGGCTCACAGCGTATACTGTGCCCACTTGCCCAGTGCCACCACTCATATCTGGTGTAACAATAGTGTAAATTTAAAAAAAAAAACTTTTTTGACGGTGAAACATCAGTCTGCTAGTGTAATCTAATTGCAGTTGCCTGCCTGCCAGCATGTGTGCCAGGCCCATTTGCCCAGTGCCACCACTCATATCTGGTGTAACAGTAGTGTAAATTTAAAAAAAAAAACTTTTTTGACTGTGAAACATCAGTCTGCTTGTGTAATCTAATTGCAGTTGCCTGCCTGCCAGCGTGTGTGCCAGGCCCACTTGCCCAGTGCCACCACTCATATCTGGTTTAACAAACAGTAGTGTAAATTTAAAAAAAAAAACTTTTTTTGACTGTGAAACATCAGTCTGCTTGTGTAATCTAATTGCAGTTGCCTGCCTGCCAGCGTGTGTGCCAGGCCCACTTGCCCACAGTGCCACCACTCATATCTATTGTAACAGTAGTGTAAATTTAAAAAAAAAACTTTTTTGACTGTTAAACATCAGTCTGCTAGTGTAATCTAATTGCAGTTGCCTGCCTGCCAGCATGTGTGCCAGGCCCATTTGCCCAGTGCCACCACTCATATCTGGTGTAACAGTAGTGTAAATTTAAAAAAAAAAACTTTTTTGACTGTGAAACATCAGTCTGCTTGTGTAATCTAATTGCAGTTGCCTGCCTGCCAGCGTGTGTGCCAGGCCCACTTGCCCAGTGCCACCACTCATATCTGGTTTAACAAACAGTAGTGTAAATTTAAAAAAAAAAACTTTTTTTGACTGTGAAACATCAGTCTGCTTGTGTAATCTAATTGCAGTTGCCTGCCTGCCAGCGTGTGTGCCAGGCCCACTTGCCCACAGTGCCACCACTCATATCTATTGTAACAGTAGTGTAAATTTAAAAAAAAAACTTTTTTGACTGTTAAACATCAGTCTGCTAGTGTAATCTTATTGCAGTTGCCTGCCTGCCTGCCAGCGTGTGTGCCAGGCTCACAGCGTATACTGTGCCCACTTGCCCAGTGCCACCACTCATATCTGGTGTAACATTAGTGTAAATTTAAAAAAAACAAACTTTTTTTGACTGTGAAACATCAGTCTGCTTGTGTAATCTAATTGCAGTTGCCTGCCTGCCAGCGTGTGTGCCAGGCCCACTTGCCCACAGTGCCACCACTCATATCTGTTGTAACAGTAGTTTAAATTTAAAAAAACAAAACTTTTTTGAATGTTAAACATCAGTCTGCTAGTGTAATCTAATTACAGTTGCCTGCCTGCCAGCGTGTGTGCCAGGCTCACAGCGTATACTGTGCCCACTTGCCCAGTGCCACCACTCATATCTGGTGTAATATTAGTGTAAATTTAAAAAAAAAAACTTTTTTGACTGTGAAACATCAGTCTGCTAGTGTAATCTAATTGCAGTTGCCTGCCTGCCAGCATGTGTGCCAGGTCCACTTTCCCAGTGGCACCACTCATATCTGTTGTAACAGTAGTGTAAATTTAAAAAAAAAAACTAAACTTTTTTGACTGTGAAACATCAGTCTGCTAGTGTAATTTAATTGCAGTTGCCTGCCTGCCAGCGTGTGTGCCAGGCCCACTTGCCCAGTGCCACCACTCATATCTGGTGTAACAAACAGTAGTGTAAATTTAAAAAAAAAAAACTTTTTTGACTGTTAAACATCAGTCTGCTAGTGTAATCTTATTGCAGTTGCCTGCCTGCCAGCGTGTGTGCCAGGCTCACAGCGTATACTGTGCCCACTTGCCCAGTGCCACCACTCATATCTGGTGTAACATTAGTGTAAATTTAAAAAAAAACAACTTTTTTTGACTGTGAAACATCAGTCTGCTTGTGTAATCTAATTGCAGTTGCCTGCCTGCCAGCGTGTGTGCCAGGCCCACTTGCCCACAGTGCCACCACTCATATCTGTTGTAACAGTAGTTTAAATTTAAAAAAACAAAACTTTTTTGACTGTTAAACATCAGTCTGCTAGTGTAATCTAATTACAGTTGCCTGCCTGCCAGCGTGTGTGCCAGGCTCACAGCGTATACTGTGCCCACTTGCCCAGTGCCACCACTCATATCTGGTGTAACATTAGTGTAAATTTAAAAAAAAAAAAACTTTTTTGACTGTGAAACATCAGTCTGCTAGTGTAATCTAATTGCAGTTGCCTGCCTGCCAGCATGTGTGCCAGGCCCACTTTCCCAGTGGCACCACTCATATCTGTTGTAACAGTAGTGTAAATTTAAAAAAAAAAACTAAACTTTTTTGACTGTGAAACATCAGTCTGCTAGTGTAATTTAATTGCAGTTGCCTGCCTGCCAGCGTGTGTGCCAGGCCCACTTGCCCAGTGCCACCACTCATATCTGGTGTAACAAACAGTAGTGTAAATTAAAAAAAAAAAAACTTTTTTGACTGTGAAACATCAGTCTACTTGTGTAATCTAATTGCAGTTGCCTGCCTGCCAGCGTGTGTGCCAGGCCCACTTGCCCACAGTGCCACCATTCATATCTGTTGCAACAGTAGTGTAAATTGAAAAAAAAAACTTTTTTGACTGTTAAACATCAGTCTGCTAGTGTAATCTAATTGCAGTTGCCTGCCTGCCAGCGTGTGTGCCAGGCTCACAGCGTATACTGTGCCCACTTGCCCAGTGCCACCACTCATATCTGGTGTAACATTATTTTAAATTTAAAAAAAAAAAACTTTTTTGACTGTGAAACATCAGTCTGCTAGTGTAATCTAATTGCAGTTGCCTGCCTGCCAGCGTGTGTGCCAGGCTCACAGCGTATACTGTGCCCACTTGCCCAGTGCCACCACTCATATCTGGTGTAACATTAGTGTAAATTTAAAAAAAAAAAAACTTTTTTGACTGTGAAACATCAGTCTGCTAGTGTAATCTAATTGCAGTTGCCTGCCTGCCAGCATGTGTGCCAGGCCCACTTTCCCAGTGGCACCACTCATATCTGTTGTAACAGTAGTGTAAATTTAAAAAAAAAAAACTAAACTTTTTTGACTGTGAAACATCAGTCTGCTAGTGTAATTTAATTGCAGTTGCCTGCCTGCCAGCGTGTGTGCCAGGCCCACTTGCCCAGTGCCACCACTCATATCTGGTGTAACAAACAGTAGTGTAAATTTAAAAAAAAAAAACTTTTTTGACTGTTAAACATCAGTCTGCTAGTGTAATCTTATTGCAGTTGCCTGCCTGCCAGCGTGTGTGCCAGGCTCACAGCGTATACTGTGCCCACTTGCCCAGTGCCACCACTCATATCTGGTGTAACATTAGTGTAAATTTAAAAAAAAAAAACTTTTTTTGACTGTGAAACATCAGTCTGCTTGTGTAATCTAATTGCAGTTGCCTGCCTGCCAGCGTGTGTGCCAGGCCCACTTGCCCACAGTGCCACCACTCATATCTGTTGTAACAGTAGTTTAAATTTAAAAAAACAAAACTTTTTTGACTGTTAAACATCAGTCTGCTAGTGTAATCTAATTACAGTTGCCTGCCTGCCAGCGTGTGTGCCAGGCTCACAGCGTATACTGTGCCCACTTGCCCAGTGCCACCACTCATATCTGGTGTAACATTAGTGTAAATTTAAAAAAAAAACTTTTTTGACTGTGAAACATCAGTCTGCTAGTGTAATCTAATTGCAGTTGCCTGCCTGCCAGCATGTGTGCCAGGCCCACTTTCCCAGTGGCACCACTCATATCTGTTGTAACAGTAGTGTAAATTTAAAAAAAAAAACTAAACTTTTTTGACTGTGAAACATCAGTCTGCTAGTGTAATCTAATTGCAGTTGCCTGCCTGCCAGCGTGTGTGCCAGGCCCACTTGCCCAGTGCCACCACTCATATCTGGTGTAACAAACAGTAGTGTAAATTTAAAAAAAAAAAACTTTTTTGACTGTGAAACATCAGTCTACTTGTGTAATCTAATTGCAGTTGCCTGCCTGCCAGCGTGTGTGCCAGGCCCACTTGCCCACAGTGCCACCATTCATATCTGTTGCAACAGTAGTGTAAATTGAAAAAAAAAACTTTTTTGACTGTTAAACATCAGTCTGCTAGTGTAATCTAATTGCAGTTGCCTGCCTGCCAGCGTGTGTGCCAGGCTCACAGCGTATACTGTGCCCACTTGCCCAGTGCCACCACTCATATCTGGTGTAACATTATTTTAAATTTTAAAAAAAAAAACTTTTTTGACTGTGAAACATCAGTCTGCTAGTGTAATCTAATTGCAGTTGCCTGCCTGCCAGAGTGTGTGCCAGGCCCATTTGCCCAGTGCCACCACTCATATCTGGTGTAACAGTAGTGTAAATTTTAAAAAAAAACTTTTTTGACTGTTAAACATCAGTCTGCTAGTGTAATCTAATTGCAGTTGCCTGCCTGCCAGCGTGTGTGCCAGGCCCATTTGCCCAGTGCCACCACTCATATCTGGTGTAACAGTAGTGTAAATTTAAAAAAAAACTTTTTTGACTGTGAAACATCAGTCTGCTTGTGTAATCTAATTGCAGTTGCCTGCCTGCCAGCGTGTGTGCCAGGCCCACTTAGCCAGTGCCACCACTCATATCTGGTGTAACAAACAGTAGTGTAAATTTAAAAAAAAAAACTTTTTTGACTGTGAAACATCAGTCTGCTAGTGTAATCTAATTGCAGTTGCCTGCCTGCCAGCGTGTGTGCCAGGCCCACTTGCCCAGAGCCACCACTCATATCTGGTGTAACAGTAGTTTAAATTTAAAAAAAAAAAAACTTTTTTGACTGTGAAACATCAGTCTGCTAGTGTAATCTAATTGCAGTTGCCTGCCTGCCTGCCAGCATGTGTGCCAGGCTCACAGCGTATACTGTGCCCACTTGCCCAGTACCACCACTCATATCTGGTGTAACATTAGTGTAAATTTAAAAAAAAAAAACTTTTTTGACTGTAAAACATCAGTCTGCTAGTGTAATCTAATTGCCGTTGCCTGCCTACAGCATGTGTGCCAGGCCCACTTGCCCAGTGCCACCACTCATATC
The DNA here is from genome assembly GCF_027579735.1 of Bombina bombina. NCBI lineage: Eukaryota > Metazoa > Chordata > Amphibia > Anura > Bombinatoridae > Bombina > Bombina bombina. The sequence continues at coordinate 420,999,908 of NC_069504.1, forward strand.
TGGTGTAACAGTAGTGTAAATTTAAAAAAAAAAACTTTTTTGACTGTGAAACATCAGTCTGCTTGTGTAATCTAATTGCAGTTGCCTGCCTGCCAGTGTGTGTGCCAGGCTCACAGCGTATAATGTGCCCACTTGCCCAGTGCCACCACTCATATCTGGTGTAACAGTAGTGTAAATATAAAAAAAAAAACTTTTTTGACCGTGAAACATCAGTCTGCTTGTGTAATCTAATTGCAGTTGCCTGCCAGCATGTGTGCCAGGCTCACAGCGTATACCGTCGGCCAAATGTCCGTCAGCTAAAAGTCCGGCCACGATTGCACGCGCAGTGCCCCAAATTTGAAGTAGGAGGACCGACCAAGCATCTTTTTCTATCTCCCGGTTCCTAAAATCTATGCCATATACACGTCCCCTGATAGGGGGCGCAACAGGTATTAAACTGATCAGAATAGTACTACTGAACACACCACTCATATCTGGTGGCACAGTAGATTGCACGCGCAGTGCCCCAAATTTGAAGTAGGAGGACCGACCAAGCATCTTTTTCCATCTCCCGGTTCCTAAAATCCATGCCATATACACGTCCCCTGGCGCCGCAACTGCCTCTGGGAACCTTACCATGGGTCCCAGACCGCTCGTCTTGTAATTCTCTGTCTGGGAAATTATCTATCTATCAAATCTATCTATTTATCTATCAAATCTATCTATCGTATCTATCAAATGTATATTGCATCTATTGATCTATCTATCTAATCTATGTATCTATGTATCTATCAAATCTATCTTGTGGTTGTGCAAATGGACTGTTTGCGGTTGTTTGCGGTGCGTTAAACGGGGAGTTTGGTCTTTCACTGTGAAGCGGGCGTAACCCTTACACTACCTGATCGATACATCATCATACCTGATGTTTTAAAGCACTTTATTCCAAACAATTTAGGAATGTTAGGTGATTTATGCCCTTTATGGATTAAAACCAGACTCTGCATCAACTATGTAATTTTACGTGGGAGTTTCGCCATGGATCCCCCTCCGGCATGCCACAGTTCAGGTGTTAGTCCCCTTGAAACAACTTTTCCATCACTATTGTGGCCAGAAAGAGTCCCTGTGGGTTTTAAAATTTGCCTGCCTATTGAAGTCAATGGCGGTTCACCCGTTTGCGAACAGTTGCGGACGTTCGCGTTCGCCGTTCATGAACGGAAAATTTTCAGTTTGCAACATCACTATTCCCAATACCCAATTGTACAAGACAAGGGTGCCTGTTGTCGCCCTTAATATTTACTTTATGCATCGAACCCTTGGCAGCTAGAATTAGACTTTCCCCAGATATCACAGGAATCAAAATCAAGAATACAAATTACAAATTAATCCTTTTTGCAGACGACATTACAATCACCAGACCACTTATTTCCCTGCCAAACCTTTATACAATACTTGATAGATTATCACATATCTCGGGATACAAAATCAACCTGGACAAATATAAAGCATTACCAGTGGCTCTGCCACATCACACAAAAAAAAAAAAAAAAAAGATTTAAAAAAAATTATTTAAAAAAAAACTAAGCTAACCATTGCCCTGAAAAGGGCATTTGTATGGTAATTGTCCTTAAAAGGGCATTTAGCTCTTTTGCTTTGCCCTAAAAAAGGGCATTTAGCTCTTTTATGAAAGCCCAAATGCTAAACCAAATTTGAAGTAGGAGGACCGACCAAGCATCTTTTTCCATCTCCCGGTTCCTAAAATCCATGCCATATACACGTCCCCTGGCGCCGCAACTGCCTCTGGGAACCTTACCATGGGTCACAGTCCGCATGTCTTGTAATTCTCTGTCTGGGAAATTATCTATCTATCAAATCTATTTATCTATCAAATCTATCTATCGTATCTATCAAATGTATATTGCATCTATTGATCTATCTATCTAATCTATGTATCTATGTATCTATCAAATCTATCTCGTGGTTGTACAAATGGACTGTTTGCGGTTGTTTGCGGTGCGTTAAATGGGGAGTTTGGTCTGTCACTGTGAAGCGGGCGTAACCCTTACACTACCTGATTGATACATCATCATACCTGATGTTTTAAAGCACGTTATTCCAAACAATTTAGGAATGTTAGGTGATTTATGCCCTTTATGGATTAAAACCAGACTCTGCATCAACTATGTAATTTTACGTGGGAGTTTTGCCATGGATCCCCCTCCGGCATGCCACAGTCCAGGTGTTAGTCCCCTCGAAACAACTTTTCCATCACTATTGTGGCCAGAAAGAGTCCCTGTGGGTTTTAAAATGTACCTGCCTATTGAAGTCAATGGCAGTTCACCCGTTTGCGAACAGTTGCGGACGTTCGCGTTCGCCGTTCATGAACAGAAAATTTTCAGTTTGCAACATCACTATTCCCAATACCCAATTGTACAAGACAAGGGTGCCTGTTGTCGCCCTTAATATTTACTTTATGCATCAAACCCTTGGCAGCTAGAATTAGACTTTCCCCAGATATCACAGGAATCAAGATCAAGAATACAAATTACAAATTAATCCTTTTTGCAGACGACATTACAATCACCAGACCACTTATTTCCCTGCCAAACCTTTATACAATACTTGATAGATTCTCACATATCTCGGGATACAAAATCAACCTGGACAAATATAAAGCATTACCAGTGGCTCTGCCACATCACACACAAAAAAAATACACCTAGATTTAAAAAAAATTATTTAAAAAAAACTAAGCTAACCATTGCCCTGAAAAGGGCATTTGTATGGCCATTGTCCTTAAAAGGGCATTTAGCTCTTTTGCTTTGCCCTAAAAAAAGGGCATTTAGCTCTTTTATGAAAGCCCAAACGCTAAACTAAAAAAAAAAACACCCAAAAAAAACCTTAAAAAAAACCTATCACTAACCCCCGAAGATCCACTTACAGTTTTTGAAGTCCTGCTTGAACGATCTTCATCCAGGCGGCGAAAAGTCGTCATCCAGACAGCCTCTTCTATCTTCCTCCAGGCGGCGAAGTCCTCATCCAGGTGGCGAGAAGTCTTCATCCAGACAGCCTCTTCTATCTTCATCCAGGCGGTGAAAAGTCTTCATCCAGGCGGCATCTTCTATCTTCATCCAGACGGCATCTTCTATCTTCATCCCGGCGGTGCGGAACTGGTCAATCCTGAAGACATCCGGCGCGGAGCATCCTCTTCATACAGTCGCCGCCACACACTGAATCTTCAATGCAAGGTACATGATTCAAAATGGCGTCCCTTGCATTCCTATTGGCTGATTTGCTTTTGGAAATTCAAATCAGCCAATAGGATGAGAGCTACTAAAATCCTATTGGCTGTTCAAAATAGCCAATATAATGAGAACTTCTGAAATTCTATTGGCTGTTCAAATCAGTCAAAAGAATTTCAGTAGCTCTCATCCTATTGGCTGATTTGAACAGCCAATAGGATTTCAGTAGCTCTCATCCTATTGGCTGATTTTAATTTCCAAAATCAAATCAGCCAATAGGAATGCAAGGGACGCCATTTTGAATTGCGTATCTTGCATTGAAGATTCAGTATACGGTGGCGACCGTAGGAAGAGGATGCTCCACACTGGATGTCTTCAGGATGGTCCCGCTCTGCGCTGCCGGAATGAAGATAGAAGATGCCGCCTGGATGAAGATAGAAAAGGCCGTCTGGATGAAGACTTCTCGCCACCTTGATGAGGACTTCGCTGCCTGGATGATGATAGAAGAGGCCGCCTGAATGAAGACTTCTCGCCGCCTGGATGAGTACTTTGCCACCTGGATGAAGATCGTTCAAGCGAGACTTCAAAACTATAAGTGGATCTTCGGGGGTTAGTGATTTTTTGGGTGGGGTTTTTTTTAGTTTAAGGTTTGGGCTTTCGTAAAAAAAAAGCTAAATGCCCTTTTCAGGGTAAAGCAAAAGAGCTAAATGCTCTTTTAAGGGCAATGCCCATACAAATGCCCTTTTCAGGGCAATGGTTATCTTAGGTTTTTTAAGATAGTTTTTTTATTTTGTGGGTTTGGGGGGATAGGGGTTTGTAATGTTAGTGGGTCTTTGTATTTTTTTTCTGGTAAAAGAGCTGTTTAACTCTTTTTCAGGAAAAAAGAGCGAAACGCCCTTTTAAGGGCAATGCCAATACAAATGCCCTTTTCAGGGCAATGGGTAGATTAGGTTTTACTTTATTTTGTGGGTTTGGGGTGGGGGTTGTATACTGTTAGGGGGTGTTTGTTTTGTTTTGTAGCAAAAGAGCTGTTAACTTTAGGGCAATGCCCTACAAAAGACCCTTTTAAAGGACCACAGAAACGCACTTTTAAAGGCCTTTCGTAGTTTATTTTAGATTAGATTTTTTTTTATTTTGGGGTGGGTTTTTTATTTTTTTAAAAGGGTATTAAAATAGGAATAATTTTTATTATTTTGTATAATTTCGTTTGTTATTTTTTGTAATGATAGAATTTTTTTATTTTTTTTGTAATTTATCCGCTAGATTTAGAGTTTTGCGTTAGCCGTCAAAACCAGCGTTAGGGGCTCCTAACGCTGGTTTTGGCCGCCCGCTGGTATTTAGAGTCAGTCAGGAAAGGGTCTAACGCTCACTTTGCAGCCACAACTTTTCCATACCGCAGATCCCGCTACGCCAATTGCGTATCCTATCTTTTCAATGGGATCTTTCTAACGCCGGTATTTAGAGTCTTGGCTGAAGTGAGCGTTAGAAATCTAGCGACAAGACTCCAGCCGCAGAGAAAAGCCAGGAGTTAAGAGCTTTCTGGGCTAACGCCGGTTCATAAAGCTCTTAACTACTGTGCTCTAAAGTACACTAACACCCATAAACTACCTATGTACCCCTAAACCGAGGTCCCCCCATATCGCCACCACTCTAATAAAAATTTTTAACCCCTAATCTGCCAACCACACACCGCCGCAAACTATGTTATCCCTTTGTACCCCTAATCTGCTGCCCCTAACACCGCCGACCCCTACATAATATTTATTAACCCCTAATCTGCCGCCCCCAACGTCGCCACCACCTACCTACAATTATTAACCCCTAATCTGCTGACCGGACCTCACCGCTACTCTAATAAAGTTATTAACCCCTAATCCGCCTCACTCCCGCCTCAATAACCCTATAATAAATAGTATTAACCCCGAATCTGCCCTCCCTAACATCACCGACACCTAACTTCAAGTATTAACCCCTAATCTGCCGACCGGACTTCGCCGCTACTCTAATAAATGTATTAACCACTAAAGCTAAGTCTAACCCTAACACTAACACCCCCCTAAGTTAAATATAATTTAAATCTAACGAAATAAAATAAATCTTATTAAATAAATTATTCCTATTTAAAGCTAAATACTTACCTGTAAAATAAACCCTAATATAGCTACAATATAAATTATAATTATATTGTAGCTATTTTAGGATTAATATTTATTTTACAGGCAACTTTTTATTTATTTTAACCAGGTACAATAGCTATTAAATAGTTAAGAACTATTTAATAGCTACCTAGTTAAAATAATTAAACAATTACCTGTAAAATAAATCCTAACCTAAGTTACAATTAAACCTAACACTACACTATCAATAAATTAATTAAATAAAATACCTACAATTATCTACAATTAAACCTAACACTACACTATCAATAAATTAATTACATACAAATATCTACAAATAAATACAATTAAATAAACTAACTAAAGTACAAAAAATAAAAAAGCTAAGTTGCAAAAATAAAAAAATAATTTACAAACATTAGAAAAATATTACAACAATTGTAAGCTAATTACACCTACTCTAAGCCCCCTAATAAAATAACAAAGCCCCCCAAAATAAAAAAATGCCCTACCCTATTCTAAAATAAAAATAGAAAAGCTCTTTTACCTTACCAGCCCTTAAAAGGGCCTTTTGCGGGGCATGCCCCAAAGAATTCTGCTCTTTTGCCTGTAAAAAAAAAACATACAATACCCCCCCAACATTACAACCCACCACCCACATACCCCTAATCTAACCCAAACCCCCCTTAAATAAACCTAACACTAAGCCCCTGAAGATCTTCCTACCTTGTCTTCACCATGCCGGGTATCACCGATCCGTCCAGAGGAGGCTTCCGAAGTCTTCATCCAAGCCCAAGCGGGGGCTGAAGAGATCCATCATTGGCCTGAAGAGGTCCATCATCGGGCTGAAGAGGTCCATCATCGGGTTGAAGAGGTCCATCATCGGGCTGAAGAGGTCCATCATCGGGCTGAAGTCTTGATCCAAGCGGGGGCTGAAGAGATCCATCATCCGGCTGAAGTCTTCTATCAAGCGGCATCTTCAATCTTCTTTCTTCCGGATCCATCTTCATCCTGCCGACGCAGAACATCCGTCCTGGCCGACGACTTCCCGACGAATGACGGTTCTTTTAAATGACATCATCCAAGATGGCGTCCCTCGAATTCTGATTGACTTATAGGATTCTATCAGCCAATCGGAATTAAGGTAGGAAAATTCTGATTGGCTGATGGAATCAGCTAATCAGATTGAGCTTGCATTCTATTGGCTGTTCCGATCAGCCAATAGAATGCAAGCTCAATCTGATTGGCTGATTGGATCAGCCCATCGGATTGAACTTGAATCTGATTGGCTGATTCCATCAGCCAATCAGAATTTTCCTACCTTAATTCTGATTGGCTGATAGAATCCTATCAGCCAATCGGAATTCGAGGAACGCCATCTTGGATGACGTCATTTAAAGGAACCGTCATTCGTCGGGAAGTCGTCAGCCAGGATGGATGTTCCGCGTTGGCGGGATGAAGATGGATCCGGAAGAAAGAAGATTGAAGATGCCGCTTGATAGAAGACTTCAGCCAGATGATGGATCTCTTCAGCCCCCGCTTGGATCAAGACTTCAGCCCGATGATGGACCTCTTCAGCCCGATGATGGACCTCTTCAGCCCGATGATGGACCTCTTCAGCCCGATGATGGATCTATTTAGCCCCCGCTTAGTGTTAGGTTTATTTAAGGGGGGTTTGGGTTAGATTAGGGGTATGTGGGTGGTGGGTTGTAATGTTGGGGGGGTATTGTATGGTTTTTTTACAGGCAAAAGAGCAGAATTCTTTGGGGCATGCCCCGCAAAAGGCCCTTTTAAGAGCTGGTAAGGTAAAAGAGCTTTTCTATTTTTATTTTAGAATAGTGTAGGGCATTTTTTTATTTTGGGGGGCTTTGTTATTTTATTAGGGGGCTTAGAGTAGGTGTAATTAGCTTAAAATTGTTGTAATATTTTTACAAATTTAAGTATTTAGCTTTAAATATGAATAATTTATTTAATAAGGGTTAATTTATTTCGTTAGATAAAAATTATATTTAACTTAGGGGGGTGTTAGTGTTAGGGTTAGACTTAGCTTTAGGGGAAAATAAATTTATTAGAGTAGCAGCGAGGCCCGGTCGGCAGATTAGGGGTTAATACTTGAAGTTAGGTGTCGGTGATGTTAGGGAGGGCAGATTAGGGGTAAATACTATTTATTATAGGGTTATTGAGGCGGGAGTGAGGCGGATTAGGGGTTAATAACTGTATTATAATAGCGGTGAGGTCTGGTCGGCAGATTAGGGGTTAATAATTGTAGGTAGGTAACGGCGACGTTGGGGGCGGCAGATTAGGGGTTAATAAATATAATATGGGGTCGGCGGTGTTAGGGGCAGCAGATTAGGGGTACATAGGGATAATGTAGGTTGCGGCGGTGTATGGAGCGGCAGATTAGGGGTTAATAAGAATATGCAGGGGTCAGTGATAGCGGGGGCGGCAGATTAGGGGTTAATAAGTGTAAGGTTTTGATTTATTTTAATTATATTTAAGTTACGGGTGTTAGGGTTAAGGTTAGACTTAGATTTAGGGGTTAATATGTTTATTATAGTTGCGGCGACATTGGTGCGGCAGATTAGGGGTTAATAAATGTAGGTAGGTGTTAGGGATTGAAGATTAGGGGTTAATAATATTTAACTAATGTTTGCAATGTGGGAGTGCGGCGGTTTAGGGGTTAATATATTTATTATAGTTGCGGCGCTGTCCGGAGCGGCAGATTAGGGGTTAATAATGTAATGTAGGTGTCGACGATGTCGGGAGTGGCAGATTACGGGTTAATAAGTGTAAGGTTAGGGGTGTTTAGACTCGGGGTACATGTTAGGGTGTTAGGTGCAGACTTAGGAAGTGTTTCCCCATAGGAAACAATGGGGCTGCGTTAGGAGCTGAACGCTGCTTTTTTGCAGGTGTTAGACTTTTTTTCAGCTCAAACGGCCCCATTGTTTCCTATGGGGAAATCGTGCACGAGCACGTTTTTGAAGCTGGCCGCGTCCGTAAGCACCGCTGGTATTTAGAGTTGCAGTGGCAGTAAATTATGCTATACGCTCCCTTTTTGGAGCCTAACGCAGCCCTTCTGTGAACTCTAAATACCAGCGGTATTTCAAAGGTGCGGGGGAAAAAAAGCACGCGTAGCTAACGCACCCCTTTGGCCACAGAACTCTAAATCTAGCAGTTAGTGTTTTTTATTTTTTGTAATAGGCTTTTTTTTTTTTGTAAGGTTAGGTTTTAGTGCAAGGAACTTAGGTTTTATTTCACAGGTAAGTTTGTATTTATTTTAACTAGGTAGTTAGTAAATAGTTAATAACTATTTACTAACTAGTCAACCTAGTTAAAATAATTACAAACTTACCTGTGAAATAAAAATAAAACCTAAGCTAGCTACAATATAAATATTAATTATATTATAACTAGCTTAGGTTTTATTTTACAGGTAAGTATCGGGTAGATTCCGAGTTTTGCGTTAACAGGGGTGCGGTGCTAACAAGCAGTTTATGCTCACCGCTCACTTACAGACAACGCTGGTATTACCGGTTTTTACAAACCCGGCGTTAACCACAAAAAAGTGAGCGTAGAGCAAAATTTTGCTCCACATCTCACCTCAATACCAGCACTGCTTACGTTAGCGGTGAGCTGGCAGAACGTGATCATGCACGATTTCCCCATAGGAATCAATGGGGGAGAGCCGGCTGAAAAAAAACCTAACACCTGCAAAAAAGCAGCGTTTAGCTCTTAACACAGCCCCATTGATTCCTATAGGGAAATAAAGTTTATGTCTACACCTAACACCCTAACATGAACCCCCGAGTCTAAACACCACTAATCGTACACTTATTAACCCGTAATCTGCCACTCCCGACATCGTCGACACCTACATTATATTATTAACCCCTAATCTGCCGCTCCGGACAGCGCCGCCACTATAATAAATATATTAACCCCTAAACTGCCGCACTCCCACATTGCAAACACTAGTTAAATATTATTAACCCCTAATCTTCCATCCCTAACATCGCTGACACCTACCTACATTTATTAACCCCTAATCTGCCGCACCAATGTTGCCGCAACTATAATAAACATATTAACCCCTAAATCTAAGTCTAACCTTAACCCTAACACCCCTAACTTAAATATAATTAAAATAAATCTAAATAAATATAACTATCATTAACTAAATAATTCCTATTTAAAACTAAATACTTACCTATAAAATAAACCCTAAGCTAGCTACAATATAACTAATAGTTACATTGTAGCTAGTTTAGGGTTTATTTTTATTTTACAGGCAAGTTTGTATTTATTTTAAATAGGTAGAATAGTTACTAAATAGTTATTAACTATTTAATAAACTACCTAGTTAAAATAAATACAAAAGTACCTCTAAAATAAAACCTAACCTAAGTTACAATTACACCTAACACTGCACTATAATTGAATTAAACCCCTAAATTAAATACAATTAAATACAATTATCTAAAGTACAAAAACCCCCCACTAAATTACAGAATATAATAAACAAATTACAAGATTTTTAAACTAATTACACCTAATCTAATCCCCCTAACAAAATAAAAAGCCCCCCAAAATAAAAAAAGCCCTACCCTACACTAAATTACAAATAGCCCTTAAAAGGGCCTTTTGCAGGGCATTGCCCCAAAATAATCAGGTCCATCTTCAAAACATCTGGTGCAGAGCATCCTCTTCCATCGAAGTCTTCTTACTAAATGACTGTTCCTTTAAGTGACGTCATCCAAGATGGCTTCCCTTCAATTCCTATTGGCTGATAGAATTCTATCAGCCAATTGGAATTAAGGTAGAAAAATCCTATTGGCTGATGCAATCAGCCAATAGGATTGAAGTTCAATCCAATCAGCCAATAGGATTGAGCTTGCATTCTATTGGCTGATTGGAACAGCCAATAGAATGCAAGCTCAATCCTATTGGACTTCAGTCCGGTTGGGTGAAGACATCTCCCGGTAAGGTGATCTTCAAGGGGTTAGTGTTAGGTTTTTTTTAAGGGAGGATTGGGTGGGTTTTAGAGGAGGGTTGGTTGTGTGGGTGGTGGGTTCTAATATTGGGGGGATTTGTAATTTATTTTACAGGTAAAAGAGCTGATTACTTTGGGGCAATGCCCCGCAAAAGGCCCTTTAATTTAGTGTAGGGTAGAGCTTTTTTTTATTTGGGGGGGCTTTTTTATTTTGTTAGGGGGATTAGATTAGGTGTAATTAGTTTAAAAATCTTGTAATTTGTTTATTACTTTCTGTAATTTAGTTTTTGTTTTTTTTGTACTTTAGATAATTGTATTTAATTGTATTTAATTTAGGGAATTAATTTAATTATAGTGTAGTTTTAGGTGTAATTGTAACTTAGGTTAGGTTTTATTTTACAGGTACTTTTGTATTTATTTTAACTAGGTAGTTTATTAAATAGTTAATAACTATTTAGTAACTATTCTACCTAGTTAAAATAAATACAAACTTGCCTGTAAAATAAAAATAAACCCTAAACTAGCTACAATGTAACTATTAGTTATATTGTAGCTAGCTTAGGGTTTATTTTATAGGTAAGTATTTAGTTTTGAATAGGAATTATTTAGTTAATGATAGTTATATTTATTTAGATTTATTTTAATTATATTTTAGTTAGGGGGTGTTAGGGTTAGACATAGATTTAGGGGTTAATAACTTTAATATACGGGGCGGCGACGTTGGGGGCGGCAGATTAGGGGTTAATAAATGTAGGTAGGTGTCGGCGATGTTTGGGACGGCAGATTAGGGGTTAATAATATTTAACTAATTTTTGCGAGGCGGGAGTGCGGCGGTTTAGGGGTTAATATATTTATTATAGTGGTGGCGATATCCGGTTCGGCAGATTAGGGGTTAAAAATTTAATTTTAGTGTTTGCGATGTGGGAGGGCCTCGGTTTAGGGGTTAATAGGTAGTTTATGGGTGTTAGTGTACTTTTTAGCACTTTAGTTAAGAGTTTTATGCTACGGCGTTGTAGTGTAAAACTCTTAACTACTGACTTTAAAATGCGGTACCAGTCTTGACAGGAGAGGGTCTACTGCTCACTTTTTGTCAGACTCATAATAATGGCGCTATGCAAGTCCCATTGAAAAAATAGGATACGCAATTGACGTAAGTGGATTTGCGGTATTTCCAAGTCTGGCCAAAAAAGTGAGCGGTACACCTGTACCTGAAAGACTCGTAATACCAGCGGGCGTTAAAAAGCAGCGTTGGGACCGGAAAACGCTGCTTTTTAAGCCTAACGCAAAACTAGTAATCTAGCAGTATGTATTTAGTTTTAAATAGGAATTATTTAGTTAATAATTGTAAGTTTAATTTAGCTCTATTTTAATATTTTTTAAAAGTTAAGGGGTGTTAGGTTTAGGGTTAGGGTTACATTAGGGTTAGGGTTACGTTAGGGTTAGGTTTAGGGGTTAATATAGTTTAATTTCGGTTGTTGAGATGTGGGGGCTGGTGGTTAAGGGTTAATAGGTTTATTTAGTGATAGTGATGTGGGAGGCCAGAGGTTTCGGGGTTAATAACTTTATTTAGTTGCGGCAATATCGGGGAGCAGATTTATTATAGTGTGGGCGATGTTGGGGTGTGGGGGAATAGGGGTTAATAACTTTAATATAGCAGCAACAATATTGGAAGCGGCAGATTAGGGGTTATTAGCTTTATTTAGGTAGCGGCGATATCGAGGGCAACAGATTAAGGGTGTTTAGATGTGGGGTTTATGTTAGGGTGTTAGGTTTAAACGTATCTTTTTTTTCCCCCATAGACATCAATGGGGCTGCGTTACGGAGCTTTTATTTCCACGATGCAGATGTTAGGCTTTTTTCTGACCCGCTCTCCCCTTTGATGCTTATGGGGAAAGCATGCACGAGCACGTCAAACATTGCTTGGATTGTGTGCAGTATGGAGCTTAAAACCACCATATCGCACGCACAAACCGTCTGTTTGAAAACTTGTAATGGCTGCACTATAGAGGGTTAAATAACGCAACTTTTGTTGCGTTAGTTAATTTCCTTATAACACGCATAACTCGTAATCTAGCTGATAGAAATTTATTTTGACCTCTTATGGGTTAAACACTCCTTAAAATACATAGGCATCAACTTGACACCCCAGCTACAGCAACTTTTTAAATACAACTACACACCACTAATCAAGACTATTAGACAAGACATTCAAAAAATAAAAAATACACATTACACATTTTCATGGTATGGAAGACTTTCAACAGTTAAAATGAACATTTTCTCCCATCTTCTCTATCTGTTTAGGACATTACCACTCAAAATACCAATTTTAGAATTAAATACACTTCAATCCGAACTAGTATCCTAGTAACAAAAAGGTAACAAATCTTTTAGGATCTCCTCTGCAACCCTGACAAGCCATAAACTGCTGGCGGGGGGGGGGGGGGGGGCATACCATATCTGGTAGACTATTGTAAAGCATCAAGAATAGCCCAAACATCCCTGAGAGGGAGAACATCTAAAGATATCCTATGGACCACATTGGAAGCAAATGTTGAGAACTTAGGGAACAAGGATGACGTACTATGGACAAGAGAAACAAATAAAAGACCAAGACACAAATCTCCCATCACAAAATCTAGGCAACAAGTCCTACGTTTAATAACACAAGGACCTACTGCCATTCTACTCTCTAATGATGCCAATTAGATTATTACTTCCGAGAGATGCACACAGTATAATCGATAAGTGGGCAAATAAAGGCCTATATAGGGTGGCAGATCTGGTGATTAACCATAAAATCATTACATGCTCTCAGTTACAGGACATTATACGCTCCCACAAATTACATTGGTACTTATATCTCCCGTTATCCACAGCCATACAAAAATATCTTAGAGGGATTTCCCCACAACCTAAAACCACGATGGAAAATATATACCATTCATCAGACAGACCGAAACAGTCCATTACTAAAATTGACTTAGATATTCAGAACATCTTTCACAAAATCAAGAGTGGGATCATAACTAGATGGGAGGAATATCTGGAAATGAGCATGGAATTAGAGAAATGGGATGAAATATTTAGCTCCATTTGTAAAGGCCCCTTGAGTGCAGATTTACAGGAAAATGCGATAAAAACAGTTTATTGCTGGTATCTAACTCCCCTAAAGACATCACATATATCAAAGATGAACAGTAGACTATGCTATAGGGCAGTGTTTTTCAACCAGTGTGCCGTGGCACACTAGTGTGCCGTGAGAGATCCTCAGGTGTGCTGCGGCAGACTGACAACAGTGTGACATTTTTTAAATTTTGCGTGTGTATATGTATGTGTGTGTGAGTATGTGTGTGTGAGTATATGTGCGTGTGAGTATATGCATGTGTGTATGTATTTATGTAAGCATGTGTATATATGTGTGTGTATATATATATGTGTGCATATGTGTATATGTATATATATATATATATATATATATATTTTTTTTTTTACATATATATATATATATATATATATATATATATATATATATATATGCTGTATTAGGCTACAATGTGTGATTTTGTAAAATTTCCGGATGGTGGTGTGCCGCAGGATTTGTTAATGTAAAAAAGTGTGCCACGGCAAAAATTTTTTGAAAATCACTGCTATAGGGGATGCAGAGAAGTAGGCTTCTATAAACATATGTGGTGGGAGTGCGTTGGAGTTAAGGAAATCTGTCAATCTTTATCGTGCCTTATCAGTACACTCCTAGAGGAAAACATCCAACTTACAATATCACAAGCTCTTTTACATGAACACATAGGGAGGTTCAATAAAGCTATCAATACATTTACTAGAATACTGTGCACTATTACCAGAACCTGTATAGCTAAGTATTGGAAAAATTGAGTACTTCCATGGCTAGAAATTAGAAAAAAGAATCAACACAACATACATGCTATATGAATCTGCATCTTGGGAATTTGTTTCATAAAGTAGGGTTATACTGGATGCTTAATGGAAATACAGAGTAATAACATACATCTACTTGTTCCATTTGTCACATAGGAGAGTATTTAGGTAAAACCATACGTCCCTTTGATACTATAGAAGTAAGAGACGTAGGAGATTGAAAATGGTTAATGATCAAACAAGACTCAACGATTGTTTATTTTTTGGTTTGTTTTTTGTTTCTTTTTGTTCATTTTTTGTTTACCTTGTATTTGTATTAATCTCTAGTTATGCTTTGTATTACTTTAGCTTGTTTAGGTCAAGCCTTATCTCTGAGTGAAAAGAATCCACACCTTGAGATGAAATGTTTCCGCCTATCTACAACCTCAAAAACATGTACTCATTGTGGTTATTGGAGACTCTATTATATAAAAAAACAGGACTTTTACTACTTAAGAGACTGGAGTTATGATAACCAGATGGCAACAACAGAGGATAGTAAAGGCAATACAAAGAAGCATTGTTTATTTTGTATTATTGAACTTGTAAAATCTAATAAAAATATTTAAACATAAAAATTATATTATTCTTTACACTATTTGGGAGTTGTGCTTTATTAAGGAATGGGAGTGTCAGGGTGCCAGGAATCAGACTGAGACGAGAAGTGCAAAAATAATCATACCTTTATTAATAGCAAAAAATAATAAAAAGTCCACAAGTCAAATAACAAGCCAGGAATCAAAATCAGAGCTGGTAGTCAGACGAGCCGAGTCAGGAGCCAAAGCGAGTAGTCAGACGAGCTGGAATCAGGAACAAGGAGAACAGCAGAGTCAAGAACAAGCCAGGGATAAGGAACCAGGAGGGACGTCAGACAGCCAGATAATACACAGGAGCTCTCACAAACAGGTCTGAGACAACGCAAGGGCAAAGCATACTGAACAGAGGCCCTTTAGATAATAAGTGATGACATCACAATTCTGAGACTGCATCCTGTCTCACACGGATGAAGTACACCAATCTGGCCATAAAAGGAAGTGCAGGAAATGAGCAGAATCACACAGTATGCACCAGAGTCAGCAAGAGAGGTGAGTAAAATGGCTGCCAGCAGCACATGGCAAACAAGGCAGGGAAAAAACCCTGACAGTACCCTCCCCTCAACGACTCCTCCCCTGCGGGAGGACAAAAGGCTTATTGGCGAAACGGGCATGGAAGGCATGGAGGAGGGCGGGAACATGAACATCAGAGGAGGAAACCCATGAACGCTCCTCCAGACTGTAGCCCCTCCAGTGAACCAAATACTGTACGCGGCCCCTAGACATACAAAAGTCAATAATGCTGTTGACCTCATACTCCTCATGGTTGTCAACAAAGATAGGATGGGGACGAGGCAACACAGTGGTAAACCGATTACAAACCAATGGTTTCAAGAGGAAGACATAAAAAACAGTGGAGATGCATATTGCAGGAGGAAGGTCAAGAGCGTAGGCCACAGGATTGACCCGTTGGAGTATTCGAAAAGGACCAACATAACAGGGAGCCAGTTTATTGGAAGGCACATGAAGATTCAAGTTGCGGGAGGACAGCCAAACTTTCTCATCAACCTGGTAGGAAGGTGCGGGCAGATGCCTACGATCAGCCTGGAATTTTTGGGGCTGCATAGAACGATGAAGGCAATCCTGAATCTTCACCCACGTAGAACGCAGTTGCCAGAGATGCTCCTCCAAAGCCGGAATACCCTGAGACATGAATGACAAGGATGGTTGAAACCCATAATTTGCCATAAACGGGGATAACTTGGAGGAAGCATTAAAAGCACTATTACGAGCAAACTCTGCCCAAGGTAACAGTTCAGAACAATTATTGTGGTGATCTGAGACATAGCAATGGAGGAACTGTTCCAGAACTTGATTAGACCATTCCGCAGCCCCATTGGATTGAGGGTGAAATGCAGAGGAGAAGGAAAGCTGGATCCCCATTTGAGCACAAAAGGAACGCCAAAATCGGGAGACAAACTGGCTACCCCGGTCTGACACTATCTCCTTGGGTAACCCATGTAAACAGAAGATCTCCTGGGCAAAAATTGAAGCAAGCTCCTCAGCGGTAGGCAACTTCTTCAAGGGAATGCAATGTGACATTTTAGAAAAACGGTCAACCACCATAAGGATAACAGTATTGCTATTGGAAACAGGGAGCTCGACAATGAAGTCCATGGAAAGATGTGTCCAAGGACGCTCACCATTAGCAATAGATTGAAGAAGACCCACAGGAAGATGTCGAGAAGTCTTATTCTGTGCACAAACTGAGCAGTAGGCAACATACGCAGCAACATCAGAACGAAGAGCTGGCAACCAGAATTGTCGAGTGACAGACCAAATCATTTGGTTCTTGCCTGGGTGACCTGCGGCTTTAGGATAGTGGTAAGTGTGCAAAAGTTTAGTTCGAAGATTCTCAGGAACAAAACACTTACCACTAGGTTTCTCAGGAGGTTCATTGGTTTGTGCAGCCAGGATCTCCTCCCCCAAGGGAGAAGTCAAATTAGTACATATGGTAGCCAAAATATGGTCAGGAGGTATAACTGGAGTAGGTACAGACTCCTCCTTGAACAGAGGCGAAAATTATCGAGAAAGGGCATCAGCCCTAGCATTCTTACTACCAGGCAGGTAGGAGACCACATAATTAAACTGAGACAAAAATAGCGCCCATCTGGCCTGTCGGGACGAGAAACATTTTGCTTCAGATAGATAAGTTAAATTCTTGTGGTCAGTAAGAGTGAGCACTGGCACGCTAGTACCCTCGAGAAGATGCCTCCATTCCTTGAGTGCCAAAATTATGGCCAGTAATTCCCTGTCGCAAATTTCATAATTGCACTCCTCTGGGGACAATTTCTTAGAGAAGAAGCCACATGGATGCAAGGAACCGTCAGTCGTAGGACGTTGAGACAAGAGGGCACCTACTCCAGTCTCAGATGCATCGACCTCAAGAACGAAAGGCAGGACAGGGTTAGGATGAGCCAGAACTGGAGCAGCAGCAAAGGCAGTCTTAAGACTATCAAAGGCCTTAATGGCAGTAGGTGACCAATGGAGTGGATCATTCTCTTTACTGGTCATGTCTGTGATAGGTTTGACCAAGGAAGAAAAGTTTTTAATAAACTTTCTATAGTAATTGGCGAACCCCAAAAAACGTTGAATAGACTGAAGACCAACTGGGTGAGGCCACTGAAGAACTGCAGATAACTTGTCAGGATCCATGGAGAACCCTGCAACGGAGATAACATAACCTAGGAAGGTTACTTGAGTCTGATGGAACTTACATTTCTCGAGTTTACAAAACAGGCTGTTCTCACGTAGTCTCTGAAGAATCCGTTTAACATCAGAATGATGAGCCTCAAGTGTGGGTGAGTGTATGAGAATGTCGTCTAAGCACACCACAACACACTGTTGCAACATATCTCGTAGGACATCATTAATACATTCCTGGAAAACAGCAGGAGCATTACATAGGCCAAAGGGCATTACAAGATACTCATAATGCCCGCTCCTGGTGTTAAATACTGTTTTCCATTCGTGGCCCTCCTTGATCCTAACGAGATTGTACGCTCCTCTCAAATCAAGTTTAGTAAAGACCGTAGCTCCCTTGAGGTGGTCAAAGAGTTCCGTATTGAGCATTCTTAATGGTAAGACGATTAAGACCCCTATAATCGATGCATGGTCTTAACTTGCCACCCTTTTTCTTCACAAAGAAGAAGCCAGCCCCTGCAGGAGAGCAGGATTTGCAGATGATCCCCCGCGACAGAGCATCGGCAACATACTCCTCCATAGCACAATTCTCTGCAACAGACAGAGGGTAAACCCAGCCCCTAGGAGGAATGGATCCGGGTTGCAGGTCTATGGCACAATCGTAAGACCGGTGAGGAGGCAACGTACCGGCACGCACCTTGTCATAAACGTCTAGGAACTCTCGGTACTCCTCTGGTAATTGAGAATACCGAAGACATGCACAAGACTTTAACTGGTTTCCGAAGACAAGTGTAAATACATTGTGGAGACCACAACAAAATTTCGGACCTGTACCAGTCGAGACTGGGATTGTGCTTTTGGAGCCAGGGATAACCCAGAATAACCGGAAAATGCAGAGATTTTTTCACCTGGAACTGGAGGGTTTCAAAATGGAGAGCCCCAACAGCCATGGATAACGGAGCAGTTTTGTGAGTAACAAGTGCGGCCTGAAGGGGCCTGCCTTCAATGGCCTCAATAGCAAGTGGAACAGACCGAGGCAAAACAGGAATGGAATGCTTTGATACAAAAGCACTGTCAATGAAATAGCCTGCAGCACCAGAGTCAACAAGAGCCTGGGTGACTATGGAGGAGTCTACCCAGGAAAGGACAACCGTGACCAAAGATTTCTCCTTTAGCAGTTCCGGGGACAAGGATAACCCACCCAAGGTCTGCCCCCGACAGGACCTTAGGTGTGAGTGTTTCCCGGCCGTGTAGGACAAGACTTCAAAAGGTGGCCTTGTAACCCACATTAGAGGCAGAGCCCCTCCCTCCTCCTAAAGGCCATTTCCACTGTGGAGAGATGCGTGAATCCTAACTGCATCGGCTCAGCAGTACCTGGTGACTCGGGACCAGGAGGCATGGTAGGAGAGGGAGGCATGAGTAGGAATGAACACGTAGGAGACAACGGAACAGGAGGCTTCCGCAATCGCTCCTTGAAAGAGGGCCTCTCACTTAGTCTGATGTCAATTAGGATCAAAAATGACACCAATGCCTCCAGATCTTCTGGTAAATCTCTGGCAGCAACTTCATCTTTAATCACATCAGAGAGCCCATAAAAGAAGGCAGCAACAAGGGCTTCATTGTTCCAACCTACCTCTGCGGCAAGCGTACGGAACTCAATGGCATACTGAGCAACAGATCTTGTACCTTGCTGAATGGACATGAGTCGTTTAGCAGCAGAGGAGGAGCGAGCCGCAACATCAAATACCCTTTGAAAGGAGGCCACAAATTCAGGGTAATTAGAAATCACAGGTTTATTAGTCTCCCACAAGGGATTAGCCCAGGCAAAAGCTGTGTCAGAGAGTAACGAGATGAGAAATCCCACCTTAGCTCTGTCAGAGGGAAACGCCTGAGGTAACATCTCAAAGTAAATGCCCACCTGGTTCAAAAACCCTCTGCCCTGATTAGGATCACCTCCATATCGCTGAGGTAGAGGTACAGAACCTGACATGCTCCTGGTAGGACTAGGTGCAGCAGCGGAAACAGGAGCAGCCATAACTTGCGGGACACTTTGGTCCAAATGTGCAGTGCGAGTCAGCAGGGTTTGCAGGGCTAGTGCAAATTGATCCAAGCGGTGATCCTGTTCATCCATCCTGGAAATTATGGCAGGTAAAGGTGGATTATTAGCACCATCAGGATTCATGGCCCTTGCGTAATGTCAGGGTGCCAGGAATCAGTCTGAGACAAGAAGTGCAAAAATAATCACACCTTTATTAATAGCAAAAAATTATAAAAAGTCCACAAGTCAAATAACAAGCCAGGAATCAAAACCAGAGATGGTAGTCAGACAAGCCGAGTCAGTAGCCAAACGGAGTAGTCAGACGAGCCGGAATCAGGAACAAGGAGAACAGCAGAGTCCGTTACAAGCCAGGGATCAGGAACCAGGAGGGATGTCAGACAGCCAGGTAAAACACAGGAGCTCTCACGAACAGGTCTGAGACAACGCAAGGGCAAAGCATACTGAACAGAGGCCCTTTAAATAATAAGTGATGACATCACAATTCTGAGACTGCATCCAGTCTCACACAGATGATGTACACCAGTCTGGCCATAAAAGGAAGTGCAGGAAATGAGCAGCATCACACAGTATGCACTAGAGTCAGCAAGAGAGGTGAGTAAAATGGCTGCCAGCAGCACATGGCAAACAAGGCAGGGAAAAAACTCTGACTGGGAGAGATCATAATGCAATAGGGGATGTTAATCATTCCTCGAGTGAGTTTTGAAGAGTAAAGTTTCCTTGCTTGGACATCCAATCTATTACTATCTTTGACAGTGCCGTCCAGTTGTACCACCTTATAATTGGCCATTTAAGTCCTCCTTGGTTCGTAGGGTTAAACATCATATTCTCCTTTTTGTGTTCTAACATAAAAATTCAGAGTAGGCTGTGTGCACTCTGTTAAAATCTTTTTGGGTCATTATTAGGGGAAGTGCTTGCAACATATATAGCAGCTGCGGAAATACTACCATCTTAATTATGCCTACTCTACCCATTAAAAATAGTGGAAGATGCAACCATTTTTTCAGTGTTTCCTCTGTTTTCACAATTATTGGAGGTATATTAAGTGCATAGCAAAGAAAGGGGTTTGCTGCAATTTGAACCCCCAGGAAACGAAATGAGCGAGTGACTATCTTAAACATTGAATCTAAGGGTGAGACTGTTTTTTGTTTTATATAACCATAAGAGTTCGGATTTCTCTACATTTATCTTAAAACCCGAAAAGCTACCAAAATATTCTAATTCTCTCATTATGTTAGGGATGGAGGATTCAAGGTCTTTAACAAATAACAGCATATCATCTGCGTATAGCGAGATTTTTACTTGCGACGTGTGTATTGGGATGCCTACTATTAATTTTCTCATATGTATGGCCAGTAGTTCTATCGCCAATGGTGATAGTGGGCATCTTTGATGGATGCCTCTCTCTAGTGGGAATGAGGTAGAGAATTGACCTACTAGTTTTAGGAAATTTTCTTGGAAGCCAAATTTTTGTAATGTGTCAAACAAGTAAGGCCATTCAAATCTGTTGAATGCCTTCTCCGCGTCTATTGACAGGAGGTAGGCGTCCGACAATTCTCCCCCTCTCCCCTCCTTTTGCATATACCAATATTGGCTTATGGTCATTAACACTTTTCTAATGTTGGTTGTCAGTGATCTATTTTTACAAACCCTATACAGGGAGTGCAGAATTATTAGGCAAATGAGTATTTTGACCACATCATCCTCTTTATGCATGTTGTCTTACTCCAAGCTGTATAGGCTCGAAAGCCTACTACCAATTAAGCATATTAGGTGATATGCATCTCTGTAATGAGAAGGGGTGTGGTCTAATGACATCAACACCCTATATCAGGTGTGCATAATTATTAGGCAACTTCCTTTCCTTTGGCAGAATGGGTCAAAAGAAGGACTTGACAGGCTCAGAAAAGTCAAAAATAGTGAGATATCTTGCAGAGGGATGCAGCACTCTTAAAATTGCAAAGCTTCTGAAGCGTGATCATCGAACAATCAAGCGTTTCATTCATAATAGTCAACAGGGTCGCAAGAAGCGTGTGGAAAAACCAAGGTGCAAAATAACTGCCCATGAACTGAGAAAAGTCAAGCGTGCAGCTGCCAAGATGCCACTTACCACCAGTTTGGCCATATTTCAGAGCTGCAACATCACTGGAGTGCCCAAAAGCACAAGGTGTGCAATACTCAGAGACATGGCCAAGGTAAGAAAGGCTGAAAGACGACCACCACTGAACAAGACACACAAGCTGAAACGTCAAGACTGGGCCAAGAAATATCTCAAGACTGATTTTTCTAAGGTTTTATGGACTGATGAAATGAGAGTGAGTCTTGATGGGCCAGATGGATGGGCCCATGGCTGGATTGGTAAAGGGCAGAGAGCTCCAGTCCGACTCAGACGCCAGCAAGGTGGAGGTGGAGTACTGGTTTGGGCTGGTATCATCAAAGATGAGCTTGTGGGGCCTTTTCAGTTTGAGGATGGAGTCAAGCTCAACTCCCAGTCCTACTGCCAGTTTCTGGAAGACACCTTCTTCAAGCAGTGGTACAGGAAGAAGTCTGCATCCTTCAAGAAAAACATGATTTTCATGCAGGACAATGCTCCATCACACGCGTCCAAGTACTCCACAGCGTGGCTGGCAAGAAAGGGTATAAAAGAAGAAAATCTAATGACATGGCCTCCTTGTTCACCTGATCTGAGCCCCATTGAGAACCTGTGGTCCATCATCAAATGTGAGATTTACAAGGAGGGAAAACAGTACACCTCTCTGAAGAGTGTCTGGGAGGCTGTGGTTGCTGCTGCACGCAATGTTGATGGTGAACAGATCAAAACACTGACAGAATCCATGGATGGCAGGCTTTTGAGTGTCCTTGCAAAGAAAGGTGGCTATATTGGTCACTGATTTGTTTTTGTTTTGTTTTTGAATGTCAGAAATTTATATTTGTGAATGTTGAGATGTTATATTGGTTTCACTGGTAAAAATAAATAATTGAAATGGGTATATATTTGTTTTTTGTTAAGTTGCCTAATAATTATGCACAGTAATAGTCACCTGCACACACAGATATCCCCCTAAAATAGCTATAACTAAAAACAAACTAAAAACTACTTCCAAAACTATTCAGCTTTGATATTAATGAGTTTTTTGGGTTCATTGAGAACATGGTTGTTGTTCAATAATAAAATTAATCCTCAAAAATACAACTTGCCTAATAATTCTGCACTCCCTGTATGATCAGGGTGTACCACACAGGGAAGTATATTTGCCAATCTGTTTGCCATTATTTTTGTCAATAGCTTGTAATCCCTGTTAATCAGTGAGATTGGCCTATAAGAGCCTGGCAATTCCTGATCTTTCTCTGGCTTGGGTATCAGACATATGTGGGCTTCTGCAAATAAGGTACTTGGGAAGCTTCTTAAATGGTTGGCTATGTGATAAAAATGTTGGGAATCTCCATTGTTTTTTAGAGCTTTGGTCCGAGTTATTTCCTATAGTCACCCATATAGAAGCATGATCAGAGATCACCACACTGGAGATACCCACATCTACTATATTTGTGTTAGCAAGTGGAGATGTAAGAAAGTAATCTATTCTTAAGAACCTATGAAAAGTTTTCAAGAGGCATGTATAGTCTCTTTTAACTGGGTTTCTAATTCTCCAACAGTCTATAAGATTAAAGGTTTGTTTAAAGTTGGCTATAGTCCCCTGATCTGTATAGGTTTGTTTACTTTTTTTGTCTCTCTTTTTTGCTTGTGTGGGGTCTCTAAAGCGGTCTAAAGGTAACTTCTGAGCTATATTAAAATCTTCCCCTATGATTATTGGAGCTTCTGTTTCCAGAAGCCTGTTCTGAAGTTGGAGCCAAAACTCTTTTTTCTTTTGGTTAGGGCTATATACATTACATAAATGGTATTGGTTACCTAGGAAGTTGACCTCTAACATAATGTATATACCCTCCTCATCAATTGTCGTATTAGTAATAGTTACATTCAAACTGTCATGTTTCCGTCCGTTCATTGCCGTGTCGCCGCGGCTCCCGGATCTTCTCTGTGTGACTGACGTCACGTTGCTTAGCAACGTGACGCTTTCTCGACACACCCCTCTGATGACGTTGCCGCTCCTGCCTTTAAACCACGGCGGGAGATCTGAATCGGGGCCCGTTTGTTTGTTCCCCTTGGAGTTTGTGAGTACCTTGTCAAAATCTGTTTTCTTGATACCGACTTCTGCCTGCCTGACCAAGCCTTTTGCCTTAACCCTTTTGCTGATATTTGGATACCGACTTCTGCCTGCCTGACCAAGCCTTTTGCCTTAACCCTTTTGCTGATATTTGGATACCGACTTCTGCCTGTCTGACCAAGCCTTTTGCCTTAACCCTTTTGCTTATGTTTGGATGCCGACTTCTGCCTGCCTGACCTTGCTTTTGCCTTATTTCACAATCTTTTCTTTGATTAATAAAACCTGCTTAAAGGGACATTTTCTTTTACAAGCTGCAAAGGAGAACTTTGACTTTCTGTTTAGTTATAAACCTGCTTAAAGGGACATTTACTTTTACAAGTTGCAAAGGAGAACTTTGACTTTCTGTTTTGTTATAAACCTGCTTAAAGGGACATTTACTTTTACAAGTTGCAAAGGAGAACTTTGACTTTCTGTTTTGTTACAAGCCTGCTTAAAGGGACATTTACTTTTACAAAGCTACAAAAGGGAACTTTGTTACAAGCCTGCTAATGAGGACCTTTTTTCTAAGCTGCAAATAAGAGCATTTCTTTTATATTCTTTGACCTGCTTAAAGGGACGTTTTTTCCTTTGTGGCTTCCCTGCATTCTGGAGCAATTATTATTTTTGTAATCTTTCTCATCTGTTTCCTGAGTGGGTCACGTCCTGGATATTTCTCAGTGTGCTAGCGTGTGCTTTCTATTCACGCTAGCAGTTGGGTTGCATCCCGGACTGATTCCAAAGCGGCTGACATTACAAACGGGCCATAAAAATGGACCCCACTGAATTATCCATGGCCGTGGCTCACCAGGGACAGCTTTTGGGATCTCATGCCACTCACTTGCAGTCTCTGGACACTAAACTTGATCAAATAACTGCTCTATTACAAAATTTGGTTGCTACCGCACCTCCCAATCCTAATCCCAATCCTAATCCTATTGAGGCATTACCTCCTTCGATTCCTAACAATCAGTCTCAGGTACAACTAAGTCCCAGGATACCTCTTCCGGATAAATATGATGGGAATCCTGAAGAATGTAGAGGCTTTCTGAATCAATGCCGTCTTCATTTCCGAAATAGCCCTACTCTTTTTGCTACTCCCTCCTCTAGAATCACATTTCTTATTTCCTTAATGAAAGGAAAAGCCTTGGCTTGGGTATCACCTTTGCTAGAAAAGAATGATCCTATACTTTTGGATGTTGATACATTTCTATCTATGTTCTCAAATGTATTCGATAAACCTGGAAGGTCATCCGCTGCTGAAGCCACTCTCCTGGATTTACGTCAAGGTAATCAACCAGTCTCTCAATACGCTATTGAGTTCCGCACCCTTGCCTCTGAAACCACTTGGAATCAGGGAGCACTCAGAGCCGCTTTCCGTAAAGGACTTTCTGAGCGTCTCAAGGATGAATTGGTGTATCGTGAACTTCCAGAGTCCTTAGAAGCCTTAATAAATCTCTGTATCAGTCTCGACGCCAGGTTTCGTGAACGCCAACAAGAAAAGGATAGAACACAGAGGTCTTCAACTCGAACTCCTTTTCGTTTGGCTCCTCGTTTTTCTAATCCAGTCACTCCAGTCTCTCCTACTACTGATCAGGCTGAACCCATGGAAGTGGGAAGTATAAAATTAACTGAGACTGAACGCTTAAGAAGACGGACTCTTGGCTTATGTCTGTACTGTGGCCTTAAAGGGCATTTATTAAGGGATTGTCCTACTAGGCCAGTAAAAGCCAGGGCTTAACTCTAGTCCAGGGAACTGAGTTAAGCCAAAACAGTTGCCATTCCCTATACAAGAAACTCTTTGTTCCAGTAACCCTTCTAATTGGACATAAGAAGATTTATACCCAAGCTCTAATTGATTCTGGTGCTGGAGGAGTGTTCATTGACTCTACATTCATCTCTACTTACTCTATACCCTTACTAAAGAAGGAGTATTCCATTTCAGTCTCTACGGTCAGTGGAGATCCTTTGGGTTCTGGATATATTCAGTTTTCTACTCAACCCTTACTCCTCACCGTAGGAATACTTCATTCCAAGACAATTTGTTTATGTCATCCCCACTCCGCAATTTCCCATTATCTTGGGATTACCCTGGCTCCAAATTCACAATCCCATTTTTTCTTGGACTTTCGGTGAACTCACTTCCTGGGGATCTACATGCCAGACTAAATGTCTTCAAAAGATTACCAAGTTACCACTCACTATTGCTCTCACAGTTGAAACTCCGGACTCCTTACCTATGCCTTATCATGACTTTGTGGATGTTTTCTCCAAAAAAGAAGCTGAACGTCTTCCTCCTCACCGCCCTTTTGATTGTCCCATTGATCTCCTTCCCGGGGCTGCCTATCCTCGAGGCAAGACATATCCACTTTCTAAACCAGAAAACATGGCTTTGGAAGAATATATTAAAGACAATCTGGCTAGAGGATTTATTCGACCCTCCTCTTCCCCTGTAGGGGCTGGTTTCTTTTTTGTAGGAAAAAAGGATGGCGGATTAAGACCCTGTATTGATTACCGAGGATTAAATCAGATTACCATCAAGAACAGTTATCCTCTACCCCTTATTCCTGAACTTTTTACTTATCTTCAGGGAGCCACCATATTCACCAAACTCGACCTACGTGGTGCATACAATCTGATCCGTATACGCAAAGGAGATGAGTGGAAGACTGCCTTTAACACTCGATTTGGGCATTATGAATATTTGGTCATGCCCTTCGGGCTATGCAATGCTCCGGCGGTTTTCCAACATTTTGTAAACGAGATCTTTCGTGATTTTTTGAATATCTTTGTCATCATATACCTTGACGACATCTTAATTTTTTCTCAGAACCACCAAGATCATGTGCACCACGTCAAGAAAGTACTTCAACGTTTAAGAGAATTCCATCTGTTTGCTAAACTGGAGAAATGTTCTTTCCATCAAAAATCCATACCCTTTCTGGGTTATGTAATATCGGCATCTGGATTTGAAATGGACCCTACTAAACTTTCTGCCATTTTGGATTGGCCTAGACCTGATTCTTTGAAGGCTTTACAACGTTTTCTAGGCTTCGCCAACTACTACAGGAAGTTCATCAAGAATTTTGCTACTATTACTTCTCCTCTTACTTCTCTCACTAGAAAAGGACAAAACTGTAAAAAATGGCCTCCTGAGGCTATAGAAGCTTTTGAGTCTCTCAAAGAAGCTTTTTCCTCAGCACCTATTCTCCGTCATCCAAATCCTGAGTTTCAATTTATCCTGGAAGTTGATGCTTCCTCTGTTGCTGCTGGAGCTGTTCTGTCTCAACGAATACCAGAGACTGGAAAGATTCATCCTGTTGCTTTCTTCTCTAAAAAATTCACTCCTTCTGTATTTAACTATGACGTAGGGAATAAAGAGTTGCTTGCCATCAAAATGGCATTGGATGAATGGAGACATTGGCTGGAAGGTACTTCTTTGCCATTTACTATACTCACTGATCATAAGAACCTTCTGTATCTCCAAACAGCCAAACGATTGAATTCCAGGCAAGCACGCTGGTCATTATTCTTCTCCCGGTTTCACTATAATTTGTCTTACATACCTGGTTCAAAGAATATTAAAGCAGACGCCCTTTCCAGACAATTTCAAGATACCCCAGTTCCTGAGTCTGGTACCATTCTCCAACCTCATGAAGTCATAGCCCAGTTAACAACATCCTGGTTACAGGAATTACAGTCTGCTCAAGAGAATCTTCCTTTGTCCTGTAAACCTCCCGAAGGTTTACTCTTTGTTCCTGAACGCCTTCGTTCCAAGATTTTATTTTGGGCTCATGATAGTCCCCTTTCTGGACATCCTGGCATCAGTATTACCACTCGAAACCTCAAACAACATGTCTGGTGGCCTACTCTCTCTCAAGATGTGAAGGATTACATCTCAGTATGCACACAATGTGCCATGAACAAAACTCCACGACAACTTCCTTCAGGATTACTCCAACCATTGCCTATACCTCACCAGCCTTGGACTCATGTATCCATGGACTTCATTACCGACCTTCCCTTGTCCACTGGAAACAATACTATCTGGGTGGTGGTCGACAGGTTCACTAAGACTGCCCATTTTGTACCCTTACCAGGATTACCATCTGCCAAAAGACTCTCTGAACTTTTTATTTCACATATTGTAAGAATCCATGGATTTCCTCTAGATATTGTTTCAGATAGAGGGGTACAGTTTGTTTCTCGATTTTGGAGGTCACTTTGTAAACATTTTGGAACTACTATATCTCTCTCTACTTCTCACCACCCACAATCGAATGGCCAGACTGAAAGGGTAAACCAGTGTCTTGAAACATATCTTAGACATTATGTGGATCATTATCACTCTAACTGGACTTCTTACCTTCCTTTGGCTGAATTGGCTCATAATGCCCGGTACAATTCCTCCCTTCAGACTTCTCCTTTTCATGCAGCTTACGGATATCAGCCCAGAACATTCCCTTTGCATACTTCCTCCACAGTGAATCCTGCTTCTGATCTTACAGCCTGAAGATTAACTCGACATTGGCAGAAAATACATCGTATTCTTTCTGTAACTTCTAGACGTTACAAGTTCTTTTCAGACCTTCGACGGAAGAAGGCTCCCAAATATCGCCCTGGTGATAAAGTTTGGATTTCCTCTCGATTTCTTCGCCTGAAACAACCTTCTAACAAATTGGGACCACGATACGTGGGTCCTTTCCGAATACTGGGTCAGGTGTGTTCCACTGCTTATCGGGTGGCTTTACCCAAGACTCTCAAAGTCCATCCGGTATTCCATGTTTCTCTTTTAAAACCTGTGATGACTAACAGGTATTCTAAGCCTTTTTCTAAACCTCCACCGTTATTTGTGCATGGACACCCTGAGTTTGAGATCAGCCATATTCTAGATTCCAAGTTGCGTGGCAAGAAATTGTATTATCTCATTCATTGGAAAGGTTATCCAGTCACGGAACGTTCTTGGGAACCGGCTCATCAAGTAAATGCTCCTACTTTGATCAAGACCTTCCACAAGACTCATCCTGATAGGCCTGGTCCTGTCCCCCGGAGGGGTCCTTGAGGAGGGGGGTGCTGTCATGTTTCCGTCCGTTCATTGCCGTGTCGCCGCGGCTCCCGGATCTTCTCTGTGTGACTGACGTCACGTTGCTTAGCAACGTGACGCTTTCTCGACACACCCCTCTGATGACGTTGCCGCTCCTGCCTTTAAACCACGGCGGGAGATCTGAATCGGGGCCGTTTGTTTGTTCCCCTTGGAGTTTGTGAGTACCTTGTCAAAATCTGTTTTCTTGATACCGACTTCTGCCTGCCTGACCAAGCCTTTTGCCTTAACCCTTTTGCTGATATTTGGATACCGACTTCTGCCTGCCTGACCAAGCCTTTTGCCTTAACCCTTTTGCTGATATTTGGATACCGACTTCTGCCTGTCTGACCAAGCCTTTTGCCTTAACCCTTTTGCTTATGTTTGGATGCCGACTTCTGCCTGCCTGACCTTGCTTTTGCCTTATTTCACAATCTTTTCTTTGATTAATAAAACCTGCTTAAAGGGACATTTTCTTTTACAAGCTGCAAAGGAGAACTTTGAATTTCTGTTTAGTTATAAACCTGCTTAAAGGGACATTTACTTTTACAAGTTGCAAAGGAGAACTTTGACTTTCTGTTTTGTTATAAACCTGCTTAAAGGGACATTTACTTTTACAAGTTGCAAAGGAGAACTTTGACTTTCTGTTTTGTTATAAGCCTGCTTAAAGGGACATTTACTTTTACAAAGCTACAAAAGGGAACTTTGTTACAAGCCTGCTAATGAGGACCTTTTTTCTAAGCTGCAAATAAGAGCATTTCTTTTATATTCTTTGACCTGCTTAAAGGGACGTTTTTTCCTTTGTGGCTTCCCTGCATTCTGGAGCAATTATTATTTTTGTAATCTTTCTCATCTGTTTCCTGAGTGGGTCACGTCCTGGATATTTCTCAGTGTGCTAGCGTGTGCTTTCTATTCACGCTAGCAGTTGGGTTGCATCCCGGACTGATTCCAAAGCGGCTGACACAAACCTTTTAAAAAAATTATTGTTACCCCTTTTTTTCTCCCTCCATCTGGTGTATTTATAACCTTGTCCACCCAACCTCTCCTTAGCTTACTGTGCTCTGCTTCTGTAAGGCGAGTCTCCTGTAGGAGAGTCACATCCGTCTTCAGTACCTTTAAACGAGTTAGGATCATTGATCTTTTTGCAGGAGATGTTATCCCTCCCACATTCCAGGAGACAACCTTTAATTTACCAGTAGTACCCATCAATCATTTCTTACATGAAAACACTGTACAGTACATATTATCAACAAATTTTCTGAGGGATCAGAGTCACAGGTGAATAGATTTTCTATCAGGACCACAAACCCCCATTCAAAAGAAGTACAGTATACTTAGCTACATGTTGCTCGATCAAAAGTCTCATATCTGACATGGGATTCACAACGGTCAGTGTAGGTCTCTCTCTTATAGTATTAAGTGCTTTCCTGGGAAAAGTTATGGGATAGGTGTTTCGCTTGAACCTTTCAATGTTATTACCTGGTTGGATAAAACATAACAACATACAAACAACAAACTTTAAATGTATAACTGAACAGTCTAAAACGTTAAGCCAAGTCAGTCCAAATATTTTGTTGGACATCACTTCCACAACTGACTCTTTTGCTTCTGCCATCACTCATCGATTAGGAGTTCCTTTCTTTTTTCTTGTTTTTATGTGTTTGCATCTATAATCAGGTGTCTTGACCCTCTCTCCTTTGCCCTTCTCTGCTCAAAAATACTTGTAATTCCTTAGGGGATATGAGAAGTCTTAGAAGATGTACAGTTTTTGTCCAAATATTTAAATTCAGGCAGCTGACGGTAGGCTTGCAGGATCGCCACTTTCGCCTGGTAGTTAAACAATTTAAATATAACTTGTCTGGGGCCACTGTGGTCCATTAGTGCCCGGTATGTGCCTTTTCTGTGCGCTCTCTCCATCACTATCCACTATCGGCAGGGCTCCAAGGGGGAGATCAAGTAGTTTCGGCAACTGGTGTTGAACAAAGTCCATAAGATCTTTATTCAGGATTGACTCAGGAAGTCCCACTAGCCTGAGATTGTTGCGGCAGGAACGGTTCTCAAGGTCCTCCACCTTGAATGTGAGAAACTTGATCTGCCTGTCTAGTCTCTGTACAGTAGCTTGAGTGTCGTTCGATCTGTCCTCAATATCAGAGATACGCTGTTCCGCTTGTCCCAAATGTTGGGAATTCATACCAGTCTGCAACTGGTCCATTTTAGGCAAGAATAGAGCTGTCAGCTGTGCAACTATAGGATGAGTGGCATCTGGAGATATGTCCTCTATTGGCAGGGAGCGGGGAGTCATCTGTACTTCCACGGTATGCTTGGATTTTTTCTCTGCATTTTTTGCTTTAGTAGTCATGGCAGTTCTGCAGCTCTTTGGTGAGATTATAAAGTAGTGGTCCACTTTCATAAATATATGCAATAAGTATGGTACTAGCAAGGCATAGGCCTTGAATCTAGTTGCAAGAAAGCAGCAACACAATAAAACAGTAAAAACTGTAAGTTTTTAATACCAGGTAGGCCAAAAGCTTTTAACAGTGCTTGCAAAGGAGAGTGTATATGTCTGTATACTACTGTGAGCCCATGTTCTCAAGAGTTACATTATAAACTTCTTTATATAACTGTAAGGCAGTTCTGCAGTTTGTCAGAATATTTGTTGCAGCTATATGACAAATGTTAAGTGTTATCAACAGGCTATATTGAGTTATTTATAAAAAAAATGCCTCAGCAGGGCAAAGACCGCAGGCCCCGTGCGTCTCAGTTATTGGCAGCAAGTTAGTATTATACCCGTTTATTCTCCCAGGGGTTATGTGTTGGAATGTGGTGCTGTGGTTTAGCAGGGCACAATGTGATAACTGTGCTTACCAGTGGTCTGTGGATCATCTGTCACTTTGTTTGCAGGTCTGAATTTGCACTCACTCCGTTTCTCATCGTTTTACTTGGAGATCCTATTACGATGATATCTGCGATGCCTCTTTCAAGATGACGGGCACAACTTTCCATGCCAAAAACAAATTGTGTGTTTCAAGAGGGGATCGCAGAGCTCTTTCTCCTTGCGACCGGTCCTTACGCCTGCCTACCAAAGTATCTATACTTGATACTTTTAGATACCACTGATATCTTTTTGGCTTTATGCCTCTTTGGGGGAGGAGGAAAATTATTTTAGTTAAAATGTTTACTTCTTATTAAGTGCCACCCAGAATGTGTTTAAGCTAATGTTTGCTAACAGCTTAATAAAGGAACCTTTATTTGACTCTTAAGGTGCCTTTTAGAGTTAGTGGTACCGGCACAACATAATAACTTGTTAACTGATAACGCAGCATACCATCTGCAATTTGGATTTTTGGTTTCTATCTGATATCGAACACTAATATTTGTTATATAACAGCTATCTGCAGAATCTATCCGTAGTACATATCTGTTACCTTGGTGGTAGGGACATCCTTCCCACTTCGATTACAATAATAGCTCTACTTGGGTTACTTTATAATTTTCTTGTAGCCAGGTATGTTACCTCAAACACTTAGCAATTTTTACACACATTAACAAAATCCAAAAAGCGCAATATTTACAAATCAGAACTTTTTTTCCTCTAGCCCCCTCACAGATGATACTGTGTTATTACTGATTTACAAAATATCCATATTTACCTACATTTGAAATCTATTTTGGTTACAAGTAATGAACGACTAGATTACGAGTTTTGCGGTATGAGTGAAAAAGCAGCATTAAGGCTCATAACGCTGCTTTTTCACTACCACTGGTATGAGTCTTGCAGGTTTAGGGGCACAGCACACTTTTTTGGCCTTTACACAAATTAACTTATCTATCTGTCTATCTATTGGGTACTTATAGAGCGCAAAAAAATCACCCGTGGGGGTCTCAAGGCGCTAAGGGATGGTAGATAGGAGGAAAGGTGGGAGGGGATGGGCGTTCAGTCGAAGAGCCAGGTTTTGCAGTCCTTTCTGAACTTTATAAGGGAGGTAGATTGTCTGAGGTGCAGCGGGAGGGTGTTCCATGACTTTGCTGCTATGTGGGAGAAGGATCTTCCGCCCGCTGTGGCTTTGCTGATGCGGGGGATGACTGTGAGTGCTTGGTCGGCCGATCGTAGTTGTCTGGCGGGGGTGTAGAAATTTACGCCTTGGTTTTTGTATTTGGGTCCGATGTTGTGTAGGGCCTTGAATGCGTGGGTAAGGAGCTTGAAGGTGATTCTCTTGTTGATGGGGAGCCAGTGAAGGTTCCTTAGGTGTTCTGTGATGTGGCATTGGAGGGGGATGTCGAGGATGAGTCTGGCTGAGGCGTTCTGTATACGTTGGAGTCTTTTTTGGAGTTTGATGGTGGAGCCGGAGTAGAGTGCATTGCCATAGTCCAACCGGCTGCTGCCAAGGGCATGTGTGACTGTTTTCCTGGTTTCGGTAGGGATCCACTTGAAGATTTTTCATAGCAGGTGGAGGATGTGGACACATGTTGAGGTGATGGCATTGATTTGTTGGTTCATGGAGAGTGATGAGTCCAGGATGAAGCCTAGATTTTGGGCGTGGTCGGTTGGGGTTGGAGGGTGACCGAGGGCTGTGGGCCACAGGAGTCATCCCATGCAGATTTATTGGGTCTGAGGAGGAGGACTTCGGTTTTGTCTGTGTTCAGTTTGAGCCGGTTGTCATTCATCCAGGCAGCGACTGCTGTCAGGCCTTTGTGGACGTTCTTTTTGGTGGTGGTGGGATCTCGGGTGAGTGAGATGATTAACTGGGTGTCATCGGCATAAGAGACGATGTTGAGGTCATGGCGTCGCACGATGGCTGCGAGAGGGGCCATGTAGATGTTGAAGAGGGTGGGGCTCAGCAAAGAGCCTTGCGGTACACCACAGTTGACTGGTGTGGGTTTGGAGGAGAAGGGAGGGAGTCTGACTTTCTGGGTCCTGCCCTTGAGGAAGGAGGTGATCCATTCCAGGGCGTTGCTGTGTATGCCGGTGTCGTGTAGGCGGGTGCAGAGGGTGTTGTGGTCGACGGTGTCAAAGGCTGCTGAGAGGTCTAGGAGGATGATGGCGGCAGTTTCTCCTCGGTCGAGCATGGCACGGATGTCGTCTGTGGTGGCGAGGAGAGCAGTCTCAGTGCTGTGGTTGCTTCTGAAGCCGGATTGGGAGTGGTCCAGGGTGTGGTTGGCCTCAATGTGGTCGATTGCTAGTTGCGAGTTGATGGACTTCTCTATGACTTTGGCCGGGAAGGGGAGTAGAGAGATGGGGTGGTAGTTATTCGGGTCTGTGGGGTCTGCCAAGGGTTTCTTTCAGTTTCAGTTCTATGTGCTTCCAGACATCTGGGAAGGTGCCGGTTTTGATGGAGCAGTTGATGGTGCGGCAGAGTTCAGGGGCGATGGTCACTTGCTTTGTTGAATATGTGATGAGGGCATGGTTACGCAATTTTCACAGTCAATAGAATGTGAGCTCAATCCTATTGTCTGATTAGATCAGCCAATAGGATTGAAGCTCAATCCTATTGGCTGATTGCATCAGCCAATAGGATTTTTTCACCTTTAGTTCCTATTGGCTGATAGAATTCTATCAGCCAATCGGAATTCAAGGAACGCCATCTTGGATGACGTCACTTAAAGGAACCTTCAATTGGGAAGAAGACTTCGATTGAAGAGGATGCTACGCGCCAGATGTCTCGAAGATGGACCTGTTCCGCGCCGGATGGATGAAGATAGAAGATGCCGTCTGGATGAAGACTTCTGCCCTTCTGGAGAACCACTTCTTCCGGCTTGGATGAAGACTTCTCCCGGCTTTGTTGAGGACATCTTGCCGCTTCGCTGAGGACTTCTCCCGGCTTCGTTGAGGATGGATGTCCGGTCTTCAAAACTGTAAGTGGATCTTCTGGGGTTAGTGTTAGTTTTTTTTTAATGGTTTATTGGGTGGGTTTTAGTTTTAGATTAGGGTTTGGCCTATTGAAAAAGAGCTAAATGCCCATCCAAATGCCATTTTCAGGGCAATGGGGAGCTTAGGTTTTTTTAGTTAGGATTGGGGGGTTGGTTGTGTGGGTGGTGGGTTTTACTGTTGGGGGGTGTTTGTAATTTTTTACAGTTAAAAAGAGCTTATTTATTTGGGGCAATGCCCTGCAAAAGGCCCTTTTAAGGGCTATTGGTAGTTTAGTTTAGGCTAGGGGTTTTTTTTATTTTGGGGGGGCTTTTTTATTTTAATAGGGCTATTAGATTAGTTGTAATTAGTTTAAATATCTTATAATGCCTTTTTTATTTTGTGAAATTTAGTGTTTTGTTTTTTTGTAATTTAGGTAATTGTATTTAATTTAGGTAATGTTTTTAATTGTAGTGTAAGGTTAGGTGTTAGTGTAACTCAGGTTAGGTTTTATTTTACAGGTAAATTTGTATTTATTTTAGCTAGGTAACTAGTAAATAGTTAATAACTATTTAGTAACTAGTCTACCTAGTTAAAATAAATACAAACTTGCCTGTAAAATAAAAATAAACCCTAAGCTAGATACAATGTATAAATTAGTTATATTGTAGCTAGCTTATGGTTTATTTTATAGGTAAGTATTTAATTTTAAATAGGAATTATTTAGGTAATGATAGGAATTTTTATTTAGATTTATTTCAATTATATTTAAGTTAGGGGGTGTTAGGGTTAGGGCTAGACTTAGGTTTAGGGGTTAATAAATTTAGTATAGTGGCAGCAACGTTGGGGGCGGCAGATTAGGGGTTAATAAATGAAGGTAGGTGGCGGCGATGTTAGGGGTGGCAGATTAGGGGTTAATAATATTTAACTATTGTTTGCGATGCGGGTGTGCAGCGGTTTAGGGGTTAATATGTTTATTATAGTGGCGGCGATGTTCCGGAGCGGCAGATTAGGGGTTAATAAGTATAATGTAGGTGTCCGCGATGTTGGGGCGGCAGATTAGGGGTTAATAAGTATAATGTAGGTGTCGGGGATGTCAGGGGCGGCTGATTAGGGGTTAATAAGTGTGAGATTAGGGGTGTTTAGACTCGGGTTCATGTTAGGGTGTTAGGTGTAAACATAAATTTTGTTTCCCCATAGGAATCAATGGGGCTGTGTTACGGAGCTTTACGCTGCTTTTTTGCAGGTGTTAGACTATTTTTCAGCCGGCTCTCCCAATTGATGTCTACGGGGAAATTGTGCACAAGCACGTAAAAGCAGCTCACTGCAGCTTTCAGGAGCGCTGGTATTGGAGTGCGGTATGGAGCACAATTTTGCTCTACGCTCACTTCTTGCCTGTTAACGCTGGGTTTATGAAAACCTGTAATACCAGCACTGTAGGGAAGTGAGCGGTGACAATAACTTGCAAGTTAGTACCGCACCGCTCTCACCGCAAAACTCGTAATCTAGCCTGAAGTGTTTTAAAATCTCAGTAAGGCAACAAACATTCTTTTGCTGTCTTTATTATGCACAATTAATAAAAGTTACATTTTAAACTGCATTTAGTCCTTATTAAAAGACTTACTATATATTTGATTGTGTCTTGAGGCATTCTTTTTACCTAACTTTTAGGTTATTTTGTTGGATAAAATATTTTAATTCCTAAGCAAAACTATCTGTTATGACCAATGATACAATGCTAAATTAACAAGGTCTACAGGTAGAACATATTGTACAATATATTCTCTACACAAAAGTAACTTCACTGTCTGAACACGCTGGATAATACCCAGGATGAGACATCCAGTACCTTAAGCTCAGAGAATGTAATTTAATGTACAAAAAATAAACACTCACATCTCAGACAACAGAATAAAGGAAGCTCATAGACTGGTCAGGCAGGCAGCAGGTTGGTGAACCAGATGAGCAGCAGAGGTACCAAAACAGCAAGCACAAAGGGGTGGTTGTGGGTAGCCAGAGGTCAGATACCAGAGGAGCAGATCCAAGCACAAAATCACAACCTAAAAGATAAGTGAAACATAGTCCAGAGGTCAAGGTTGGCAGTAGACAAGGATAATCCAAAAGACAAGCAAAGTTTCAGTAACGAAACAGAAGCAAAAGATAAAGCACCCAGGAACACAAGGTGTAACATATCTCAGCCTAATGTCAGTATCC
This sequence comes from Bombina bombina, assembly GCF_027579735.1. NCBI lineage: Eukaryota > Metazoa > Chordata > Amphibia > Anura > Bombinatoridae > Bombina > Bombina bombina. The sequence goes on from NC_069504.1 coordinate 421,036,799, forward strand.
CTTTAAGACTTCCTTCTCTGACTGCTGCATTTGGGCAGTATTCACATTCAGCTTGCTTGCCTGCCTGATTAATCATTCATGCACCTGATTACCTCAGCCTCTTTTTAAGCCTTCTCAGGTCTAATGTGCTGAGCATTAACATTGAAGTTGTGATCCTGAACAACAGAGGTCTGTGACTGTTTCCTGCATGAACTTAGCAACTATTCCAAGATACAGCATTTTCTATTACCTATGCAAAATATCATCAAACCGCAAGTATCAAAAATATCTCCATTCTGTTTCCTGGACACAGCTACTTAACAATCTCTGAACTTTATTATAAATCAACTATGCTTTTGCTTACCATCACTCTCTAATTACAACAGCATCTTACTCAGAACTTTATAACTATTTCTCTGCTACAAGTTGTCATTGCTGAAATATCCTGCTGCTATTCAGAACTCTGCATCTTTATGTTCAGTTAAAAGCTTTCATGTGATTCTTCAATATATGCACAAAACAGTAATTAATGCCTAAGACTTGCAACCTGTTTATCACCTGTGCTGCTCTGCTAATTACTGACATACAGCTCTTTATAATATTATGTACTGTGAACCTGCAACAAACCAAGTTTGCATTTATAAGCTCAAACAATGCCTAAACTTTCAGCTTGTCTAACTACCTGTGCAGCTGTGCTTTAACTCTGACATACAGCTTTATATAATATTATGTACTGTGAACCTGCAACAAACCTAGTTTGCATCTAAGTGTCAATCTTTTTCCAGTTTACTCTGAAACCTGAATATTCCACATAGCTATATTTTTCTCTCATTGAATCCTGCAGCTACTTCTATTAACTAACTATAAGTCACAGTGAAGCCAGAATATATTGTAAACAAATATTGCACCCTCCATTAATTCTTCAATAACTTCTAGCAACTATGAATCACAGAATATCATCTATCCACGTCCAGGATACGCTTCCCCGGGTCAGGGGTCGGTGTCTTCAAATCCCTACCACTGCCCCGAGGGTCTGTTTCCTGAGCGCATGTACACCGGATCATGACACAAGGAGTCCAATATACAGGCAATGACAGAAAGCAGTTTATAGCCTGCTGATTAGGTATCTGCCTGCAGCTGGCAGGAAGGTGGAGCTAGAGAGCCAGGCAGTGCAGGCAGTATGATTCAGCTTTCCAGACAAATATTTAGAGCCCTCCAGTGGCTCAGGAGGATAGGTATACAGACTAGAAGTTCTGGGTGGAACTGCAGGTGCACTCTGACAATTCCAGCATCAGAATGATTCTAAACACACTGCCAAAATCACAAAATAGTTTCTAAAGAAGAAAAAAGCTAAAACTATGACATGGCAAAGTATGCCGCGTAACTTGAATACAATAGAACACCTTTGTAGTATTTTAAAAGAGAAAAGGGCCCCTGTCTGTCCGGCCCTTCTTAAATGGAGCCCAATGCATGCCTTTTAACCAAAAACACTGAGATACAAACAAAGGTGACACAGACCCTTTGTAATATATGTGTTTGTGTGCCTATAAATAAATATATATATATACACTGTGTGCACAATTATGAGGCAAGTGAGTATTTTGACTAAATCATTATTTTTATGCATATTGTCCAACTCCAAGCTGTATAAACGTAAATGCTTATTGGATTTAAGCATATCAGGTGATGTGTATTTGTGTCCTGAGGGAGGAAGTGACCTTAGGAGATTAGCATCCTATAACAAGATGTGCATATTTATTACGCAGCTTCTTTTCCTCAGGCAAAATCGGCCAAAAAAAGAGATTTAACTGACTCTGAAAAGTCAAAAATTGTAAAAAGTCTTTGAGAGGGATGCAGCACTCTTGAAATTGCTAAGATATTGGGGCGTGATCACAGAGCCATCAAGCGTTTTGTTGCAAATAGTCAACAGGGTTGCAAGAAACGTGTTGAAAAAAACACAATTTAACTGCCAAAGATTTGAGAAGAATTAAACGAGAGGCTACCCGGAACCCATTATCCTCCAGTGCTGTCATATTCCAGAACTGCAACCTGAAGTGCCAAGAAGTACAAGGTGTTCAGTGCTCGGAAACATGGCCAAGGTAAGGAGGACTGAAACCTGACCACTGAACAAGACACATAAGTTGAAACGTCAAAACTTCAGGTCTCAAGTTGCAGAATTTTTTTTAGCTCAAATTGTAGTATGAATGATTTTTTTTTTTAAGAATAGTAAAAGTGTTGCAAAACATATTCATTTTTTATCTTTCCTGATTTTTCTTAGAAACAAATCACATATTCTTCCTTTCCAGTGAGTCTGGAGTGTACCCTACTACAGGGTAGATTACACTATATATAAGTGGTGTGCTAACAGCAAGTGCAAAGTTGTTTATCCTGGCTCTTTGTGCGTATTACAAGTTAAAAGTAAATTTGTTCGCTTGAATTTAATTGAATTTAAAATGCATCGGGATAGTAAGACTTCAGCGCTCTGGTTAACTGTTACGCTCAACAAATAGGTTACAAAAATACATCAAGAATACATTTAAAAGTGCAGTTACACTCAGAATAACACTATCTAATAAAAAATATTTTAAAAAATGGCATAAAAAAAGTTATGAGGCATGGAAAGGGCTTTAACATAGAGATACATACATATACATGTCTAAATATGTATATGTATGTGTGTATCTGTATCTAGTGTCAGAGGAAGAGAGTGTTTGTGTCCCGAAACGTCACAATAAAGAACACAATTTTTGTCACAGTTAGCTGAAGTCCAGTGAGTGCTTATTTCAATATAATATTATGGAGTTTTACAGCACCCTGGCTGTTGTGGATTGATGGTGAGAGGGCACTATATTTATGTATGTATCTATGTATATGTGAAAAACATTAGAATGTGAAATACTTACAGTACAAACACAGTACTTACAGTACTTACAGTACAAACACTTTATTAAATACTGTATGAATATTGATAAATATGATATTTCATGTTTTCAGCTACTTGACTGCAAAGGGCTCCAATGCACTTATAGATGTATATATGTGTACACATATATATTTATGTATTTATATGTTTTTTTTTTTTGTTTGTTTTTTGTTTTTTTTTTAAATTATTTATTGAGGTTATTAAATGATACAGCGTTGAAAATTGCACATAGTTTGTAGGTCAAAAATTAAGAACAAATATAACAACATCCCAGATAAAGATGCTAAGGCACAGGTTACAGCACGTTATGCAAATCAAAAAATACAACATACTGAGGAATAGGAGAACTAACAATCTAAATTGAGTAACAATTCACTAATAATGAATCGTTCATATACCTGTAACAAACTTCATAGTTCTCCAATACACAAACAGCAGTAAGGCGTAAATAAGGACTATCTGTATATACAAAAAATAGGGAATCAGACCTGCTATATGATTATAAGTAACTAACTGAGAAAGGGATAATATTATCAGAAGGACTAAACAAACTCAATTGGAACCTCTTTTTCTCTTAGGGGGTATTGGGGGAGGAAAGCAGTGGGCAAAAGCCACTCGAGTAAGGGAGAAGAGGGGAAGATAAAGTAAAATGTTTTCAAATTGGGCTAGTGAGTAAACTATGACATGGAGGGGGAGCTGAGTATATTCATGTAGAGAGAGTAGTATATGCCTAGGATATGTATATATATGTATTCTTAAATAGGTCAGGGTACAGATGTAAAAAAAGGTCAATTGTAGACATAATGGATTATGCTAAAAGAGAGCTGGGAGTGGCTAAGGGCCTAAGTAACAAGAATTAAGACAAAAAATAAATAAAAATAAACAAATGTGAGGTGACTATAAGCTAGGAGTGGGTAAGGTAAAGACCCCAGCCCTCACAGCCAAGAAGGGAACCTTTAACGAAAGTTATAACAGTTATCTGCTTCAAGGAAATATTGCTCCTTGCATCTATCGCGTATTACTTAGCATATCTATCAAATAGGTGCAAAGGAGGGGAACATAATCCTAAGCATCTAGCAGCAACAGCTATTATGATATGTCATCACCTTCCAACTGTAATGCAGCATGTATCCTCTCTATATGCTAGACTGGAGATTCAACAATAAATGTTATACATTTTATACATCAACTTTAAGTGTAAAACAATTAGCAAAGTTATTCACTCTAAATCAAAACAATGGCTGGGGAGATAAATGAGCAATGTCAGCAGTTAGGAGTGTCAACATGAGCAATGAATGGAGCATTAAACTCGGAAGTGTAAAAACATGCATACAGATAGGAATTAGTATCAACAAGTATGGCTCAGAAGCATAAACATGTAAAAGAGGGGATTGCAAGTTAGAGCAATAATGTCCAGTACTTCACATGGGAAAGTGGGTCCTAATGATTAACCCACTCCACTCCTAAAGAATTGGTCTGGATCAGGACAGTTACTTCTGAACAGATCAGCATCCCCATTTGGAGGCCGAGTAAATGGCAAACTTGGATAGATCTGGACTTGAGATGTGAGAAATTGTGCGCTACTTGTGACGGTATTCACTTCATAACCCATTCCGCTGGGTCGCCACTCACCGCTCCGCTGCTTATTTGTTAAGGAGAACTGTGACCCTGAGGCCCCATCGTCCCTCCGGAGGCCGGCCGCACCATCCAAAGAGACGACTAAGGGGAGTCCGGTGGTATTCTTCGGCTGATAGCGATGAGTGCAGAAAACGGCTCCAGGCGAAAAGTCGAGCTCAATGTTACTCAGAGCCCGAATGTTCCCCGGTTTCTCCATACCGTCACCAGTCTGGAAGTCACAGTAAGCTGTAGCAAGAGGATAAGTACTGGCTCCGACCAGTAGCGGTATGTTTCCTCGTGTATAGAAGGCCCCCTGCGGGGCTATTAGCTCCTCCATTTTCTGACCAGGCTGAGGATCGGAAGTAAGATTTAGTGAGCGGTTTTGCCCATCTATGTTAGATGTCTCCTGCTGCATAGCGATCCCCATTACTTGTGTCGCTCCAGATGACTCGTGATCATTCTTACCCCTGGCAGATCGCAGGGTACGGTGTAAGTCCCCAAAGTTGCGGAGCATCTGTAGCTCCAGCCCCTCCAGCATTAGCTGTAGCTGCATCTTAATATCCCCCTCCATATCAAAATACGAGGTGTCGAAAGAAAGTTAAGGCACTCACTAGCATTAGGCTATTATACCCGGATGTTAACAAACCGGGGGGGGGATGGCTGAATATAAAATAAGTATGAGGCCGCAGCCGTCGCTCTTTGGAACCTCAGAGTATCTTTGCCGCCGATGGAAACAGGGAAATCTGTAGCCTCAAACAACTCCTTGGTTTTTCCTCTATTAAGTTCACAATTTATGTGAGGTTATAGCTGGTTAGCAAAGAAATAGCTGTCAAAATGTGGAGTTATAGAGGGAGCTTCTCCATCTTGCGACTTCTCCCGGCTGCGGCTAGGACACGCCCCCCTGTATTTATATGTTTAAATATGTATTTTACAAAAAAAAAAAACATTTTATATATATAGAAATATTTATTTTTGAATAAATAGAACATATTCTTCTATGTCAAGAATATTGGAATGTGAAATATTAATATTTCATGTCCGGTTAGTGCACTTGAAAAAATGCGATTGGGTTTGTGTAAGGGAGTTTTCTTTTTCACATTTTGTGCTCCATTGAAGTCTAGGGGGAATACGTTTAAAAAGTCTATGGGGGAATATGATCGCGATATTCGAAGTTCGGCTTTTAGCATGCAAGCAAAATCTTTTTACTATCAACTTGTAATATGTGCACTACCCGACAAGCGTAAAAAGCCTTTGTCTAGAAAAGTTAATGCAAGAGAAGGAGCGCAAACTACTGCTCAACTCTTAATCTAGCCCTATATATTACACAGTGAATGGTAGTCTCACAAACTCATTTACTTTTGAGGTTAATATTCCTTTAACTTGTTTATTATTCATCTTTATTAGAGACCACAGCTTCAATGAAAGCACTGGTCAAAAACACTTTATTTTCTGTTATTAATAGAGAAATAACACCAAAGGTAGAAGTTAAAAATAGGTAATCCATCTATGCATACATTATTAACTGCTGTGAGCAACAATATATCATGATTGCTCACTGCAGAAAATCAGTGACTGACTATTCAATACTTTGCTATACCCTACCCCAGAGGTTGAATAATCTGGAAAGTGCATATGAAGTATAAACAACAGGCTGTTTCACATTGAATGTAGCAAAAACATTTTTAATATGCATTTTTATTATAACATTTAGCTAGTACACTATTAAATATGACTACAGCACAGTACAACAATACATACACACACACAGAAAACACTTTTTCTTATAAATCACATTTTTTTCAAAGCTTTTGAATGTTTCACAAAGGGTTTCATTGTAAACATTTATGAGTTTGCTTTGCATATATAGGGCTAGATTATAAGTGGAATGCAAATTAGTGCTCCGGCTTGCACGTTAACTTTGCTAAACAGAGGCTTTTTTGCACGCATCGGGTTGCACTTTTATTACAAGTTGAAGTAAAAGGTTTTCAAGTGAGCTAAACCCTGACGTGTTATCGCATTAACTTCTCCCATAGAACTCAAGAAAACTCGAAAAATGGAAAAAAAAATAACACATACTCACGCACTAACCTGACTGCGTATATTGAAGAGCTCTAAACCCAATATAAAAAAATAATATTTCACATTCCAATGTTCTTCATAGCAGAATATATCATTTTTATTCTTATATATATATATATATATATATATATATATATATATATATATATATATATATACAGTATCTCAGTACAACCCTCACATTTTTGTAAATATTTTATTATATCTTTTCATGTGAAAACACTGAAGAAATGACACTTTGCTACAATGTAAACTAGTGAGTGTACAGCCTGTATGACAGTGTAAATTTGCTGCCCCCTCAAAATAACTCAACACACAGCCATTAATGTCTAAACCATTGACAACAACTTATACCTTTAAGTAGAAATGTCCAAATTGGGCCCAATTAGCCATTTTCCCTTCCCGCTGTCATGTGACTTGTTAGTGTTACAAGGTCTCAGGTGTGACTGGGGAGCAGGTGTGTTAAATTTGGTGTTATCACTCTCACACTCTCTCATACTGGTCACTGGAAGTTCAACATGGCACCTCATGGCAAAGAATTCTCTGAGGAACTCTGAGGATCTGAAAAAAATATTTGTTGCTCTACATAAAGATAGCCTAGGCTATAAGAAGATTGCCAAGACCCTGAAACTGAGCTGCAGCACAGTGGGCAAGACCATACAGTGGTTTCACAGGACAGGTTCCACTCAGAACAGGCCTTTCCATGGTCAACCAAAGAGGTTGACTGCACGTGCTTAGCGTCATATCCAGAGGTTGCCTTTGGGAAATAGACATATGAGTGCTGCCAGCATTGCTGCAGAAGTTGAAAGGGTCAGCCAGTCAGTGCTCAGATCATACGCTGCACACAGCATCAAATTGGTATGCATGGCTGTCGTCCAAGAAGGAAGCCTTTTCTAAAGATGATGCACAAGAAAGCCTGCAAATAGTTTGCTGAAGACAAGCAGACTAAGGACATGGATTACTGGAACCATGTCCTGTGGTCTGATGAAACCAAGATAAACTTTTTTGATTCAGATGGTGTCAAGCATGTGTGGTGGCAACCAGGTGAGGAGTACAAAGACAAGTGTGTCTTGCCTAAAGTCAAGCATGGTGGTGGGAGTGTCATGGTCTGGGCCTGCATGAGTGCTGCTGGCACTTGGGAGCTACAGTTCATTGAGTGAACCATGAATGCCAACATGTAATGTGACATTCTGAAGCAGAACATGATCCCCTCCCTTCAGAGACTGGGCCGCAGGGCAGTATTCCAACATGATAACAACCCCAAACACACCTCCAAGATGACCACTGCCTTGCTAAAGAAGCTAAGGGTAAAGGTGATGGACTGGCCAAGCATGTCTCCAGACCTAAATCCTATTAAGCATCTGTGGGGCATCCTCAAACAGAAGGTGGGGGAGCACAAGGTCTCTAACATCCACCAGCTCTGTGATGTTGTCATGGAGGAGGAGACTCTAGTGGCAACCTGTGAAGCTCTGGTGAATTCCATGCCCAAGGGTGTTAAGGCAGTGCTGGAAAATAATGTTGGCCACACAAAATATTGACACGTAGGGCCCAATTTGGACATTTCCACTTAGGGGTGTACTCACTTTTGTTGCCAACGATTTAGACATTAATGGCTGTGTGTTGAATTATTTTGAGGGGACAGCAAATTTACACTGTTAAAAAGGCTGTACACTCACTACTTTACATTGTAGCAAATTATCATTTCTTAAGTGTTGTCACATGAAAAGATATAAAATACATATTTACAAAAATGTGAAGGGTGTACTCACTTTTGTGAGATACTGTATATATACACATATATATGTATATATATATATATATATATATACTGTATATATATATATATATATATATATATAATAAAACTATTAACCCCTAAACCACCATCCCCCACATCGCAAAGTATCTAAATAAAACTATTAACCCCTAAACTGCCATCCCCCCACATCGCAAAGTATCTAAATAAAACTATTAACTTCTAAACTGCCATCTCCCCACAATGCAAAGTGTTAAACTAATAACTAAACCCCCCAACCTAACACCCGCTAACTTAACCCCAATTAAAATACACATAAATTAAGTTAAAATTATACTAACTTTAAAAAAAAACATGTGTAGAAGAAAATAAAAACCTAAGCTTAAGAATAAAAAACCTAACATTACTTAAAAAAAACTAATTACAAAAAATAAAAAACCTACATTACAAAAAAATAACCCATTACAAAAAATAAAAAACTGTACCCTTACAAAAAATAACAAACAAAACTATCCAAAATAAAAAAATATTCCTATTCTAAAACTAAAAAATACCCAACCCAAAATAAAAAAACATCTAGGCCTCCATTACATATGCAGTGTCGCCCGCAAAAGCCAGCGACGCCGGTTTTTGCGCTGTTTTGGTATCACATATACGGCATAGCATACAAGTTACGCCCGTATATTTCACCCGTCGCTCGCAATTTTTACTCCCATAGGCTAAACATGGGACCGCGTCGTAAATCGGTATCCAATATCCAGCGCAAGGCCTTACGTGGCAAAAATGGAGAAATCTTACTCCATTTTTACCTCACCGTAAAAGGCAGCCGTAGCAGGCCTTGCGCTGAGTATGGGAGCACCGTAACTCTCGAAAATGCCTGGAAAAATAAACTAACACCTAACGCATGCGCAATGTCTATCTACCTGTCCACCACAATGCCCCACCGCAATAACTAATAAAGTGTATTAACCCCTAAACCGCCATAGCCCACATAGCCTATTAAATGTATTAACCCCAAATCTGCTGCGGCCAACGTCGCCGCCACTATAATAAAGTTATTAACCCCTAAGTCTAACCCTAACCCTAATACCCCCATAACTTAAATATTATTTAAATAAATCTAAATAATATTACTATTATTAACTAAATTATTCCTATTTAAAACTAAATACTTACCTATAAAATAAACCCTAAGATAGCTACAATATAATTAATAATTACATTGAAGCTATTTTAGGATTTTGATGCAATCAGCCAATAGGATTGAGCTTGCATTCTATTGGCTGATTGGAACAGCCAATAGAATGCAAGGTCAATCCTATTGGCTGATTGTATCAGCCAATCGGATTGAACTTCAATCCGATTGGCTGATTGCATCAGCCAATAGGATTTTTCCATATGTTAATTCCGATTGGCTGATAGAATTCTATCAGTCAATCGGAATTGAAGGGACTCCATCTTGGATGACGTCATTTAATCGAACCTTCATTCGTCGTGTAGTCGTCGGCCAGGAAGGATGCTCTGCGTCGGATGTCTTCAAGATGGAGCCGCTCCTCCTCGGATGGAAGAAGATAGAAGATGCCGCTTGGATGAAGACTTCTGCCCAGCTGGAGGACCTCTTCTGCCCGGATCCGATGAAGACTTCTGCCCGGCTGGAGGACCTCTTCTGCCCGGATTGGATGAAGACTTCTGCCCGGCTGGGTAAAGAAGGCTCAAGGTAGGGTGATCTTCAAGGGGTTAGTGTTAGGTTTTTTTAAGGGGGGATTGGGTGGGTTTTAGAGTAAGGTTGGGTGTGTGGGTGGTGGGTTTTAATGTTGGGAGGGTTGTATTTCTTTTTTACAGGTAAAAGAGCTGATTACTTTGGGGCAATGCCCCGCAAAAAGCTCTTTTAAGGGCTATTTGTAATTTAGTGTAGGGTAGGGAATTTTATTATTTTGGGGGGCTTTTTTATTTTATTAGGGGGCTTAGATTAGGTGTAATTAGTTTAAAATTATTTTATTATTTTCTGTAATTTAGTGTGTTTTTTTTGTACTATATTTTATTTTATTTAATTGTATTTAATTTTAGGTAATTGTAGTTAATTAATTTAATTTATTTAATGATAGTGTAGTGTTAGGTGTAATTGTAACTTAGGTTAGGATTTATTTTACAGGTAAATTTGTATTTATTTTAACTAGGTAGCTATTAAATAGTTAACTATTTAATAGCTATTGTACCTAGTTAAAATAAATACAAACTTGCCTGTAAAATAAAAATAAACCCTAAAATAGCTACAATGTAATTGTTAATTATATTGAAGCTATCTTAGGGTTTATTTTATAGGTAAGTATTTAGTTTTAAATAGGAATAATTTAGTTAATAATAGTAATATTATTTAGATTTATTTAAATAATATTTAAGTTAGGGGGTGTTAGGGTTAGGGTTAGACTTAGGTTTAGGGGTTAATACTTGAATAGGTTAATTGCGTTGTGGGCTATGGTGGTTTAGGGGTTAATAATTTAGTTATTACTTGCGGTGTGGGTTTGATGGCGGATATAGGGGTTAATAGTTTAAATAGGCATATTGCGTTGTGGGGGTTGTCGGTCTAGGGGTTAATACATTTAATATTAGTAATGAGAGGGGGGGATTGCGGATATAGGGGTTTTACGTGTCAGGCTTATTTTTGGGAGATGTGTTAGACTTTTACGGGAGGTTTGTTATTTTCTTTACTTTTCTTAGGCGCCGGCAGTTTATAAAGTGCCGTAAGTCACTAGAGACTCCAGAAATTTGTATTTACGCTTATTGATCATGCCCCACATCTACAAATAAACTACCAATAGCCGGGGTCAGTCGTTCACGACGTAGTGTGACGTCAGTGTGGGAGTGCACGCCCTGTAGCAGTGGTGGAGATCGGATGAGTAGCAGCACAGATACAATGTGCAGACTTAGAGAGCCTCACCCGATGCCGGCATGGAGAATGCTAGGAGAACCACCACAGATGGCTGTAAGACTGCAGGACAGCAGTAAAGAGGCGGACGGTGGTGTGGGTGGTTAAAGTGCAGCGGCCACGCCACACACAGGCTTCGTAGTCTCTGTGGGAAACAGAGGCGGAAGAAACTCCTGTGAAAGGAGGAAAAGGCTCAAGTTATAAAGAGACCATTTTTTTTTTACCAGGACCCCCAGAAAGGCTAACAAGAAGGCACAAGTAATCAGATATTTAACTACACTTTACTGTACTTAGTGCCTTAGCCTGTAAGGAGGAAGAGATAGAAGAAGGAGGAGGGGGACGGAGGGAGCAAGTAAGATTTACCAGCTGTACTTGGGATATCTAACAGCAACTATAAAGGCAGAGTAACCCTCTCCTGCCATTTTTTATGCTCTCTTTCTTATTTTTTCTACTAACTCACTTGAATTTAAGTAAGCAGCTATAATTTTGAGGGGAGGACTATAAAAGCAAGCTAATTTAAGCACATAACACCCCCCTCTTTCTCAGTATATGGCACTTGTCACCCAGAGACAGAACTCATAAGAACTCATAAGAAGCTTCCCTTTTTTAATTAACCATCTTTCAAAATATACAAACACAAAGTGCAATATAAAAATTAAAGGACATAATCAAGGTACTTAAGCTGATATAGAGTTGATGTTTTTCCTTGTCACAACCCGTCTCTCCCTTATTTTATGCGGCCACATTCAAGCAGTAACATAAAAGTACCGAAAGGCCTTATAACAAAAGGAAAGGGTTAAAAACCCAATGGATAAATATCTAAGGCCTCAGAAAATGTTACCAAAAATTAAACTGAGTGAAAAGAAAAATGCTAAAAATACTAGTCTGATTGGAAACCCAGCTGAAGAAGGGACAGCAGGGGAAAAGTTGGAGGATAGAAGCGAAGCAAATCTCATAGCCTCCCAAGTTTGTGCCTTAATCTTACCCAAAATTGAGGAAATGAACCTAAGGCTGACCATAGTAATTGAGGAGCTCAAAATTCAGAGCACAAGGTTAACAGCCTTAGAGCAAAGATTGTCAGACTGTGAAGACACTCAGGCAGTTTTGGAACCCAAGCTGGAGTCTGTAATAAAATCAAATCTATTGCTAGTCAACAGAATGGAGTAGATAGAAAACAGGAGCAGGCGTAATAATTTAAGGGTGATTGGCTTACCAGAACTTGTAAAACCGGAAAATCTAATACAATATGCTGAAGAAAGCATGCCACAAATATTAAATATGGAAGGGAAAAGAGAACTATTCACCGTGGAAAGAGCCCACAGACTAGGAAGAGGATTCATCTACCTCAAAAGATAACAGACCACGTCCAGTGATTATTAAGTACCTGAACTATCGAGCCAAGATGGAGATATTAAGAGCATACAGGAAAAAACAACAACTATATTTCAAGGAATCCAAAATTCTGCTTTTCCAGGACTTTTCCTTTGAAACATCATCAAAAAGGAGACTTTTTTCGGGAATCTGTACAGATTTAATGAAAGAGGGCAGATTTTTTTTTCTCTGCTATATCCTGCTAAGCTGAAAATTAAATCAGGAAATGATTTTGTTGTTTTTGACTCACCCGAACAGGCTCGCAGTTTCTTAGAGAAAGAGAAAGAAGCGTAAATTAAATGAATAAGATGCTCCCTAGACCTATTTTTGATATCTCCTTGAGGGAGTAATTTTTTTTCTTTTTTTTTTCTTTATACTATAGCAATTTAGGAAATATTAATGTGCTTTAGAACTTAAGCTCAGTACTATCACGATTTATTTCTATGCTAAATAGACATTATAATAACTAATAGACATCAAAGTGTACTAGGTATTAAAAATAAACAATAACAATTAGCTTAATTTTAGAGGTGTTAGGATGGACACCATGGTGTTAAAGAGATTATTGATGTGTCACAGACACTATAGAATCTAGGTTTGGAATTAATATTGTTTTTGTACGGGGCAATAGAAGATATCAGTATACATATAGTTCAGAATTTATTAATGTGTTTTAGAATTTAGGCTCAGTACTATCACGATTCATCTATATGATAAATAGATATTATAAGAGTTAGTTGATCACGGAATTTGTATTTTTGGACACTAATGAGTTAAAGCAGTCATTAACATTTTAGAATTTGAGTTTGGAATCAACACTGTTTTGTTTTTGTATGGGGTGATAGAAGGTATTACTTTTCTTTTTTTTTTCTTTTTTTTTCTCTCTCTCTACTTTTTGTGTGATAGGTATTACAGCATATAGTGCATAAGGACATAGGACCTAATGACCTAAGTTTTGAGAAGCCATCAATCATGTGTGTCAATTATGTATTACAATATTGCTGATATGTACTAACCATGTACTATAACACAATTGGGTATTGTGATGGATGTCACTGTATCAATGATGGTATTAAGATGTTTTATATATGGAATGCACTTCCCTTTTTTTTTTCTTCACTTTATGTGTGATAGGTATTACAGCGTATAGTGCATAAGGACATAGGACCTAATGACTAAGGTTTGAGAAACCATCAATCATGTGTGTCAAATATGCATTATAATACTGCTGATGTGTACTAACCAGGTACTATAACACAATTAGGTATTTTTTTATTTTTTTTTCTTCACTTTATGTGTGATAAATATTACAGCGTATAGTACATAAGGACATAGGATTTAATGACTTAAATATTGAGAAACCATCAACCATGTGTGTCAACTATGCACTATAATAATGCCGATGCGTATTAACTATGCACTATAACACCATCAGTATTATGATGGATATCACTATATTAATGATGATATTGTATGACCTAAGGTTTGAGAAACCATCAATCATGTGTGTAAAATATGTATTAAAATATTACTGATGCATACTAACCATGTACTATAACACAATTAGGTAGTATTATTATTATTATTTTTTATTATTATTATTTTTTTTATTTTTTTTCCGCTCTCCCTCACCATTAAGAGGTAGAAATTGTAGTTATATAGGATAGAAGGAGCTCTTTTTTTTCTCTTTTCTGTGTTTCTTAAGAAGTAAGAAAGTAAGAAATGGTTTTGAATGAGTTTTTCTCAATAATATGTATGTAAGGAAAATAAAGGGGTTTTTACAATTGGCCAGGATTGCCAAGGATGGAAATTTTAATAAGTGTTATGTATTTTTTTTTTTGTTTGTTTCTTTCCTATCCTTCTCCTCTTTGCAGGTTCTGTTCTACCTTTTTTGCCCCCCCCCCACCCTCCCAATTGCCAAACCCAGGGGAGGAAATTATCCAGGATGTTAGCATGATCAATGGTTAGAATCATTTCCTGGAATGTAGGGGGGATACATTCTCCAATAAATAGGAAAGCCATATTAAATTATTTAAATAAAAAGAACCAAGATATAGCGTGTCTGCAGGAGACACACCTCTCTGAAATTGAACATCTTAAACTTAGAGCAAAATGGGTGGGGGAAGTTGTTTCAGTATCGTATACTAGAGCTGCAAGAGGGGTAGCTTTTTTACTTAATAAACATTTAGATTTCACATTAAAACAAATAATAAAAGATAAGGATGGTAGATTTCAATTTCTTAACATGACAATAAATGAGAAATATCTCCTGTTAGGGAATATTTATGGGCCTAACAACCAGGATTGTAAATTCTGGAGGAAGGTAAATAAAATACTGGCAAAACAACTAGAAATTGATACTATATTAGTGGATGACTTTAACGCCAATGGTTTCTTAGATAGGAGAAGGTTGCTCGCTAATAATAAATCCAGTAAAATAAGACAAGCACAAATCAAATATGAATCAAAAATATTCTCTACTCTACATTTCAAATTTGAACTGGTCGATGTCTGGAGACTGCTTAATTCAAACTCCTTGGAGTATACGTGCCTTTCTAAAACCCATGGTACACTATCCAGATTGGATCTATATTTACTGTCAGATCGAATGATCCAGAGAGTTAAAGATTCCAGGATTTTGGATTTCTCAATGTCGGACCACGCTCCGGTTGATAAACACATTAAAACCAATTATACTACCTTTTTTTCCCAAATATCTGCAACATTCAGCCAAATTTAAAGCTTATCTAGAAAATAGCTGGGAGGAATATTGTTCAAATAACAAAGAGCACCAGAATAAATCTATAACTTTCTAGGAGGCAGCGAAAGTTACTTTAAAGGCAGATATTAACATTTATGTTAAAAACTTTAAAAAGAGCAACAGGAGAGTGACAAAGAATGATCCCATAATTTATCATTAGCTGACTCTGCCTTTAGGAACACTCCAAATAGCAACAATAGAGATAAGTACTTTGCTTGCAAAAAAGAAAGGGAACTCTTTTTACTGAATCTAGCACAAGAAGATATTTACAAAAATACAACTTAATTCAGGAGATTTGGTAATAAAGTTGGTAACTACCTGTCGAGACTATTCAAAAAATGTAATAAAAGGAAACTAATTACAGTGCTAAAAAATGGAGACAGAATTACCAACAAGACTGAGGAAATTTTGGAGCTATTCCAACAATATTATAGGAGTTTATACACCTCTCAGAAACCATTAAGAACTGATACAATAGAATTTTTTAAAGATATGAATTTGGTGAACATATCAAAAGAAGATTTAAACTTCTTAAATGAACCTATTTCAAATCAAGAGATAATTAAAGTTATTAAATCTATGCCCAAAGGAAAAGCTCCTAGCCCAGATGGCCTACCAATAGAATTTTATGATATGTTGAAGGAGAAGATTATACCTTCCCTAAAAACTTTATACGATCAATATTACTGTCACAATACAAAAATCACAGAACAATTTAAGAGTGCAAATATAATATCAATTCCTAAGGAAGGAAAAGACCCAGAGGAAGTTACTTCTTTTAGGCCAATTTCATTATTGGACTTGGACTATAAGATTTTAATGAAGATAAAGGCAGACAGATTCAAAAATATTCTCCCTAAATTAGTCCATTTGGATCAAGTGGGCTTTGTTAAAGGGAGAGCGTCTGAAATCAACATTAGAAAAATCCAACATGTCATCTGCCATTATAACGAGATGATGACCAGGGGAGACACCGCTGCTTTGCCGGAGGCCTTTCTCTTGTCATTAGACACGGAGAAAGCCTTTGACAGAGTCGAATGGGATTTTTTGCAACAGACTTTGATAAATTTAGGATTTAGGGGCAACTTTTTAGATCCAATCTCTAATATATAGTCAGATGCTAAAGCAACTCTTTTGATAAATAACAACATTTCATCATCTTTCCCATTATTCAGAGGGACAAGGCAAGGATGCCCCATGTCACCATTATTCTTTGATTTAGTATTGGAACCACTAGCTTTGAAACTTAGGAGTAATTTGATGGGCTGCAAGATGGATAAGGACATTTTCCAGATGTCCCTATTTGCAGATGACCTCCTATTATGTGTATCGACGCCAAATACTCAGATCAAGGAGGTGGTCACCCAGCTAGAGTTATACGGGAAGGTCTCAGGGTACAAAATTAACTTCTCTAAATCAAGCATATTGTGGCTAAAGAAGTCCAAATTTAAAATAGCTCATCCATTCTCAGAAACAGGAACATTAAAATATCTAGGTATATACCTATCCTCCTCTCCAGAAAGTTGGTATAAAGATAATATAGTAAATACTTTAAATAAATGTATTGACAACTTAAAAAGCTGGTCTAACTTTCCACTTTCTCTTTCAGGTAGGGTAGCAGCCTATAAGATGTTTATCCTCCCAAAGATAATATACACTTTACGCATGTTTCCTTTACTAATTAAACATCAAGACCTTAAAAACTTTACGAAAGCTCTACGGCAATATATTTGGCAGGGAAGAAAACCTAGGATTAAGTTAAGTAAACTATATCTTCCCTACACTAGATGGGGTTTAGCATTAGCCAATCTACTACTTTACAACTATGCCACTTTATTGTGATTCTTGTTAGATTGGATATTCCACTTCTTTAAATATACAAAATGTTCTTTAGATGAAAGTCTGTGTAGACCTCTTGCACTAGAATTTGTTCTGTATGCATCTAATAGGGAAGGAAATATACCAACATCCTATGCTGAAAGATATTCTTAAGGCATGGGGAGCCTCCATGAGATTGTTATCAGTAAAAAAAAAAGCAAATTCTAAATGGTTACCTTTAGTAGGGAATACTCGATTCCCACCAGGCTTAAACTATAAAACATTTCAGCAATGGAGAGAACATAAGCTAATTCATTTAGGACACCTTTGTAATTGGAGAACTAAACAAATTTTTAAAGTTAAAGTTTTTACTTCACACAAGCGAAACGTTACTTAAAATCAGTCATTCAAGAGGATCCAGACTCATTTTTTCAAAACACCCATTTCTAGATCATCCTAAAATTAAGCTGAGATCATTATCAGCCATCTATGAAATACTTTTATCTACATTTGAGCAAAAGACAGTTAGAGGAACTATATAGTAAATGGGAAGACATAATTATACAAACCAGCTTGGGGAATATATATAAACTGGATAGATCAATGGCTATGAGAGAATCACATCTCAGGCTTATGCACCAAGATTATCTAACCCCCAAAATAGTTCAGAAATAGAACAAATACATAGAAAATAAGTGTATAAAATGTTCTAGATACAACCCGGATTTACTTCACATGATATATGAATGCCCCAAACAGTCACAGCTATGGTCAAGGGTAGGATTTTGGCTAACTTGCACTCTTAAAACAAAGATCTCAATATCAGCTGTAAATGTAGTATTCCTTACCAAATCTTCACTTTGGGGAGGGAATAATAGGTTTGTACAAGTAGTGATCCTGAAAACAAGATCACTGATCTTTAAAAACTGGATCAACAATAAACCCCCCAATGTTAGCCAGCTTAAAAAGGCATTGATGAGAGACGCAATACTGGAAGCATGTGACTATAAGAGGTTTAGTCTAAATAAAACTGACAGGTTTACTAATTTATGGGGGACCTTTATTAAATCTATGGGTGAAGAATATATAAAACAGATTAATCGAATCATAAAAATCTGAAAGACTTAAAAAACTTACCTTTGGGGAAGGGGGGGGGGGGTCCTGGAAGGAGGGTAGAACTAAAATTAAATATTTTCTTGGTTTTTTTTTCTGTTTGTTTTTTCTTGTTTAGTTTTGTACTACACTCCCCTTGTCAACAAAGAAAACTCATTAGGCAATATTAGGCCTAAGGTAAGAGATAAGTATATAAGGTGCTATTATCTTAGCCAATTCTTTGTAATTTATAAATGTTTACACGAAAATTTGTATTTATGGAATTTGTATTGTTGTAAACTAATAAAGATAATTAAAAAAATAAAAAACAAAAAAACAAACTACCAATAGCCATTAAAAGGGATTGCCCTAACTAACAGTTCTTTTGCATAAAAAATCAAACAATTATCCCCTAACATTACAACCCCCCACCCATCCAAAATAAAAAAATAGCTAAAAAAAAACCTTATCTACCCATTGCCCCAAAAAGGGCATTTGGATGGGCATTGCCCTTAAAAGGGCATTCAGCTCTTTTGCTGCCCATTAAAGATAAAAAAGCCCTAATTTAAAAAAAAAAATACAACCTAAAAAATATATATAAAAAAAAAACTAACACTAACCCCAAAATTGGTACTCACCAATTTTGAAGGGCGGCGCTCTAACTTAATCCCGGCGGGGCGCTCCATCGTCATCCATCGTGGGACCATTTTCTTCAATCTTCATCCCGGCCAGTGTCCATCTTCTATCTTCACCCTGGTGGCAGCGGTGAAGACATCGGCGATGGCAGCGGCAATGTCGGTCCTCATCTCAAGCCAGGTGACACAGAGGTCCTCTACATGCGGTCTCCAGCCGCACACTGAAGATTGAATGCAAGGTACCCCTTTTATATAGGGGTACCCTTGCATTCTTATTGGCTGATACAATAATTCCTAATATTTACTAAAGTAGAAGATCCTGAGTTTGGTGATGTTACTTTATTGTGAACTTTCAGGCAGAGGATCCACTCTAAACCATTTGAGATTTAAGATGGCAGCCTTACATCACCTTCTCAACCCCCCCCCCCCAGGTTAGGGTAGGTAGAGCAGTTGTAATCTTT
Source organism: Bombina bombina (assembly GCF_027579735.1). Lineage (NCBI taxonomy): Eukaryota > Metazoa > Chordata > Amphibia > Anura > Bombinatoridae > Bombina > Bombina bombina. The sequence goes on from NC_069504.1 coordinate 421,056,217, forward strand.
TGTGTCTAGAGTACTACGTTATATTGTCTGAACTCCCATATACCAGAATTGAGCAAGGCGCTGACCTATGACTAAGGTAATGCAGGGGCAACAACCGATGAGTGAATTTAGATGTTGGTAGCGTTCATGGAACAGCACCCCACTCCCACCTTGTCAACAGGGAGCAGTTGCCCCCCCCCCCCTCGAGTGGACCATCACAGTTTTAGGAAATTTGTCAATGGGATGGATCAGATTGATGGGTTCTTAAGAGATTTTGAGACCCAGTGTCGAAGTAACTGTGTGCCACCCCGGGATTGGGTTTTGAGACTAGGCCCTTTGTTATCTGGGAAGGCTAAAAGGACTTTGCAGTCTATCCCTGGCACAAATGGGGATGATTATGGCCATGTGAAGGCTATGATCTTGGCACAGTATGCACTCACCCTATAAGCTTACAGGGGCAAGTTTAGGACTGAGGAAAAGTTACCCCAAGAGTCCTACATGGAATATGGGGCTCGCATGAACAACTTTCCCAGCAGTGCCCCTCGGACATGAAGGCATGGGTTTTTGACCATAAACCTGAAACCCATGTGGAAGCTGCTAAGCTGGTGGATGAGTTTGTGGTCAGTCGGGCAGTAATACACAAAAAATTGACTCCTAAACATGTGGCTGTAAAGGAATTACAAATACCGCTCCGTGGGCACCCAAGCCAGCTGAAGCAGGTGTCCCAAAAGCTGCAGAATTTAAGCACGAGTGGTGGTGTTACTATTGCATCAAAGTGGGTCACATCCAACCAGATTGTCCAGATAGGGACAACTACAGGGTACCCCGTCAGGGGCAATGTACTCCAGCTGCAAGGCCGGTCACTCATGTGCGGCTGGCACACACAGAGGAACCAAGTGCAACTGTGGCACCAACCCTGAGGGAGGCGGCGGAGGAGAGATCTGTACTTGACCCTCAGGGCCCCACAGCAGAGACGGAGGGGCATCAGGTTGCATCAGTCGGGATGCAGTCCAACGATATCCGGCAGAAACATCTGCGAACGGTGACTATTGGAGACCAAAAAGCAGCGAGTTTCTTGGACTCTGGTGCCACCGTGACCCTAGTCTGACCTGATATGGTCAAGCCAGAAAATGTACTCCCGGGGACCGGGATGCTAGTGACCATGGAGGACCGCGGTCCCTCCAAATTGCCAGGGTCTTTTTGGATTGGGGAGCTGGAAGAGGCATGAGGGAGGTGGGCGTATTACCTGGATTGGATGTGGAGGTTCTACTTGCCAATGATCTGGGGCATGTGACATGTGTATTTACCACGGAGTTGGCACCTTTTGCAGCGATCACCAGGAGTCAGTCAGCAAGAATTACCAATACAGAACCCATAGTCCCCCTGCATTTGGGACCAACAGTTCCAGAGGTCTCTGTGGAGACCAAGCAAGTAAGCCAGACTGAGTCATTAGAGCCCCCCCCCCGACTTACCTTCCCAGTTACCTGTCCCTATGTGCCCCAACTTAGAGACTAAGGGTGGGTGGCCAGAATTAGGAACACAGTTTAGGGATGTGGAGCGGTCTGATCCCAGTTTGGAGGGCAGGAGACTTTTGGCAATTGAGTCTGCCTCTGCCAGGGGGTCAGAACAGTTCTTATGGCGCAGTGGGCTTCTTTATAGGGAGCAGACAGATGTGGATCTAGATAGAGTCTGGACTGGTAGGCGACAGTTACTGGTCCCCATAAAGTATAGGCAATAGTTGTTACAAGTAGCCCACTCCATACCACTAGCGGGGCATCAGGGGGTGACTTGCACGAGAGCCCAGTTGTTGCAGCATTACTACTGGCCAGGGGCATCCCATCCTGTGATGCCTGCCAGCAAGTGGGTAAGACAGGCGATTGTGTAAAGGCACCCCTGGTCCTGTTACCGGTAATTGGGGAACCATTTCAGCGGGTAGCTATGGATTTAGTGGGACCCCTTATGATTCCCAGTTGGTCAGGCAAACGCAATATCCTCACGGTGGTGGATTTTGCCACCCGGTACCCTGAGGCTGTAGCACTTGCCTCCATAGATGCTAAGGCAGTGGCTAAGGCACTGAGTAGGTTTCCCTAGTGAGATCCTAACTGACCAAGGGCCGCAATTCATGAGTGAATTGCTACAGTGTCTCTGGGAGGCATGCGGGGAGAAGCACCAGTGCACAACCCCTTACCACCCCTAAACTAACGGGTTGTGTGTTAGCGGTTCAATGGTACCCTAAAGCAGATGCTGCAAGCTTTTATGGAGGCTGAAGGGAAGTACTGAGAGATTCACCTGCAGCATTTGCTGTTTGCGTACCTAGAAGTACCGCAAGAATCTACCGGGTTCTCTCCCTTTGAGCTGCTATATGGGTGAAGGCTGCTGGACTTATTCCGTGAGGGATGGGAAGGGAGACTACCACTACTGATGTGTCTGTGCTCCAGTATGCAGTTGATCTCAGAGACCGGTTGGAATCGCTTATGGGGTTTGCACAGGCTAATCTCAGGGAGGTTCAAACCAAGCAGAAAGCTTGGTATGACCAGCATGCCTGTAGCCCAAGTCAGCAAGTGCTTGTTATACAACCCACTAGGCAGAAGAAACTAATGGCGGCCTGGTCTGGACCATACCCAGTCCTCAGAGCAATGAATGAGTGCAACTATGTTGTACATTTAGATAGCGGGACAGGAAGGACAGGGACCTATCACATAAATATGCTTAAGGAGTATTTTGCACCGAGTGTGGAATCAGTGATGGCTATCTGTAGCCCACAGATGGGGGACCTGGGTGCAATGCTCTACCTGACCTCCTAGTGGAAGCTAGGCAGGGGGCACAGTGGCTCAGGTAGAGACAGGGACCCAGCTTAGTGTGCAGCAGTGTGTGCAAGCACAGGCTATGTTAGAACCGTATAGGGCTGTGTCCATGGACAAGCCAGGCAGGACACATATAACTGATCACCCAGTAGAGACTGGTGATCAGAAACCTCTGCCTAAGGGTACCTATCGGGTATCCACAAATGTGAAAGGCAGTATAGAGAGGGGAGTAGAGGAGATGCTGGCCCTAGAGATAATTATACCGTCATAGACTCCTTGGGCTAGCCCTGTAATCCTGGTACCTAAGAAAGATGGAACCATGCAGTTCTGTGTGGACTATCAGCAGCTCAATGCCTACCCCATGCCCCACATGGTTGAGCTGTTGGATGAGCATGCGGGGGCAAAGTATCTGACTGATATGAATCAGAGCAAAGGGTACTGGCAGATTCCGCTGACCACAGAGGCTAGGGAGAAGTCAGCATTTATCACTCCAAGTGGCCTCTATGAATTTGTAGTGATGCCATTTGGAATGAGGAATGCCCCAGCTACCTTCCAGCGCCTGGTCAATCGCTTACTAGAGGGGATGCAAGGTCGCTGAGGCATACTTGGATGACATTGCGGTTTTTAGTAGTTCGTAGGAGACCCATTTAGTACATGTAGCTGCAGTGCTTTAATGGATTCAAGAAGCAGGGCTTTCCCTGAAACCAACCAAGTGTCAAGTGGCTATGGCAAATGTATTGTACCTAGGACATCGGGTGGGGGGTGGGCACCTGATGCCAGAACCAGCTAAGGTGGAAGCCCTCATTCAGTGGCCAGTGCCCAAAACAAAAAAGAAAGTTATGGCTTTTCTAGGCACTGCAGGGTATTACAGTAAATTTGTGCCCCAGTATAGTGCCCTGGCCAAACCCATGACAGATCTGACCCAAAAGCGACGCCCCAGTCTGGTAGCCTGGTTTCCCGCATGTGAAAACTCCTTTGAGGTGTTGAAGACCGCGCTGGCTAGTGCTCCAATTCTAGCCACACCAGACTACAGCAAGAAATTCTTGGTGCAGACCGATGCCTCGGACTATGGCATAGGGGCTGTGCTCAGCCAGGTGGGGGAGAAGAGGAGTGAACAACCCGTGGTGTATTTGAGCAAAAAACTGCTACCCAGGGAAGTGGCTTATGCCACTACTGAGAAGGAATGTCTGGCCATAGTGTGGGTGCTACGCAAACTACAGCCCTATTTGTATGGCCGGACCTTTACAGTGATCATGGATCACAACCCCCTGAGCTGGCTGTAAAGGGTGTCTGGGGAGAATGGTAAATAGCTGCGCTGGAGTTTGGCATTACAAGAATTTAATTTTTCTATTCAGCATAAAAAAGGCAGTCAGCATAGAAATGCGGATGAACTCTCCAGACAGGACAGCCCCAATGAGCCAGTTGCCACACGCAGGGTCGGACGAGTTAAACCACCGGATGAAGTGGTCATAACATTGCCCTTATCTTAGGAGGGAGGTGTGACGTAAGAGTGGGTGCCCAGGCTCACTGATGGGGGCGTTAGGCTCACCTGGTTACCATTATTCTGTGTTCTGGGGCCTGCCTCTCATGCATGTACAGTATGTTAATAACAGTGGTGTATTGCTATTTGTACAAATTATGTCACAGGCCAGTGTAAAAAGAAAGATTTTCAAAGTCTCTGCTTAGAAGACTGATTTACATATCTGAGCAGGCTGCTTCAAAGCATATAGTTAATTACTCATATCAATAAATATTCTAGGGACAAAAGTGGTATCTAGTCCATCTATTACCCTTAGTTCTGGCACTTCTAAAGGTAAAGGAAATGCATTTGTACATTGTCAGATCAAAAGGGCCCAGCCAGCCAGACTCAGAAGGTGATCAGGGGGTGGGACTGACAGCTGTTAACAGTGATGCCCCTTTGGCCTCTAGTTATGAAGCTCCAGCACTCACACTATACTATACTGTTCTACCTCCTATACCGCCACCCCCGGAGCCCCCCGCAACTAAATAAAGTTATTAACCCCTAAACCGCCGCTCCTAGACTCCGCCGCAACTATAATAAATATATTAACACCTAAACCGCCGCTCTCGGACCCCGCCGCCACCTACATAATACCTATTAACCCCTATCCTGCCCCCCCTATACCGCTGCCACCTATAAAAAAGTTATTAACCCCTATCCTGCGGATCCCGGACCCCGCTGCAACTAAATAAATTGTTTAACCCCTAAATCGCCACTCCCGGACCCCGCCGCCACCTATATTAAACTTATTAACCCCTACACTGTCGCCACCTATAATAAATTTATTAACCCCTATCCTGCCCCCCCTACACCGCCGCAACCTATAATAAAATTATTAACCCCTAAACTTAAGTCTAACATTAACCCTAACACCCCCCTAACTTAAATCTTAATTAAATAAATCTAAATAAATATTTTATTCCTATTTAAAACTAAATACTTACCTATAAAATAAACCCTAATATAGCTACAATATTACTAATAATTATATTGTCGCTATTTTAGGATTTATTTTTATTTTACAGGCAAATTTAAATTTATTTTAACTAGGTACAATAGCTATTAAATAGTTATTAACTATTTAATAGCTACCTAGATAAAATAAAGTCAAATTTACCTGTAAAATAAAAACTAACCTAAGTTACAATTACACCTAACACTACACTATCATTAAATACATTATTCCTATTTAAAACTAAATACTTACCTGTAAAATAAACCCTAAGCTAGCTACAATGTAATTAATAATTACATTGTAGCTATTTTAGGATTTATATTTATTTTACAGGCAACTTTGTATTTATTTTAACTAGGTACAATAGTTATTAAATAGTTATTAACTATTTAATAACTACTTAGCTAAAATAAATACAAAATTACCTGTAAAATAAATCCTAACCTAAGTTACAATTAAACCTAACACTACACTATCATTAAATAAATTAAATTAATTAACTACAAGTAGCTAGTAGTACAAAAAAAACCCCACTAAATTACAGAAAATAAAAAAAGATTACAAGAATTTTAAACTAATTACACCTAATCTAAGCCCCCTAATAAAATAATAAAAAAAATAATAATAAAAGTCCCTACCCTATACTACATTACAAAGTAACCAGCTCTTTTACCAGCCCTTAAAAGGGCTTTTTGCGGGGCATGTCCCAAAGTAATCAGCTCTTTTGCCTGTAAAAAAAAATAATTTTATTATAGGTTGCGGCGGTGTAGGGAGGGCAGGATAGGGGTTAATAACTTTATTATAGGTGGCGGCGGTGTAGGGGGGCAGGATAGGGGTTAATAGGTATTATGTAGGTGGTGGCGAGGTCCGGGAGCGGTGGTTTAGGGGTTAATATAATTATTATAGTTGCGGTGGGGTACGGGAGCGGCGGTTTAGGGGTTATTAAGTTTATTAGAGTGGCGGTGGGCTCCAGGAGCAGCGGTTTAGGGGTTAATTTGTTTATTAGAGTGGCGGTGGGCTCCGGGAGCGGCGGTTTAGGGGTTAACATGTTTAATATAGGTGGCGGCGGTGTAGGGGGGCAGATTAGGGGTGTTTAGACTCGGGGTACATGTTAGGGTGTTAGGTGCAGACATCTCCCATAGGAATCAATGGGATGTCGGGCAGCAGCGAACATGAGCTTTCGCTATGGTCAGATTCTGATTGATTTCTATGGGATCTGCCGCCTCCAGGCCGGCGAATTGAAAACCAGGTACGCTGGGCCGGAAGAGTGCAGAGCGTACCTGGTAGTCATTTGATAGCTTCCAAAAGTAGTCAGATTGTGCCGAACTTGCTTTCGGAACATCTGTAGTGACATAAGAATCGATCTGTGTCGGACTGAGTCCGGTGGATCAAAGCTTACGTCACAAAATTCTACTTTTGCCGGTGTGTAGGGCTTGATAACTTAGGCAAATCAGCCTCGCCACAAATACGCTGCGGAATTCCAGCGTATTTGCAGTTGACGGCTTGATAACTAGAGGCCATTGTGTGCTGAGTTACGATTGATTGCTAAGAGCATCACTAGGGGACGTGTTGTGAGCTGACAAGAGAGATAAACAGTTTTCAAAACCGCTTTGCGTTGGAAAAAAGAGAGAGTTATTCCAAGTTGCCTGAACTATCCAGGGGTCGATTAACCAAGAGCTCTCTAAGGGGCTATAGCAAGAAAATCTGCAAAATGGCTATTTGTTTAACCTAGATTCTACTGACTGTGGCTGATAGAACAGGGTAGTTTTTCTCCTAGCCCAAAAGTGAGTGTGTTCTTTCTGTATTTTTTGTAATTTTGTGTGTTGGACTATTTTTTGTGAATAAAGTTCAATTTATTTAACCATTCATTTTGCTCATTGAAATGATCCTAGTAAAACAATGGTATAGAGTGCTGGTCTTCCATGACTAGTGCCTAATTTTTACTTCAGTATGTATGCATATTTGTATGTTTATGTAGATTGGTACTTGTGTGTATATATATATATATATATATATATATATATATATATATATATATATATATATATATAAATAAATATACTGTATATTTTTTAATTTTTTTCATTTGTACATGGCTAGGCAATCCAAGTTAGACATTGTAGAATGTAATATAGTCCTTCCACGCAGGATATAGTTACCCTATACATATTTTATATACTATGTTACAATATTCTTTTACCACTTAGTTATCACCATATTTTCCCTATCAGATGGAGCTCACGTAATGAGAAGCTCTTACTACCTTCAACTGCTAGGTTTAGAGGTTTTATATTGTCTGAATTTAGAGTTTGAAATACATTGCAAATAGTCATTCCTTTTCATTACAGATAGTGATAACTGGTGTCATTGCATCTTTCACCCACCTTTATATTCCTTTAGGAATAGTGATATATTCTACTAGGTTTAATATTGTTGTATTTATTAACCTTGTTCCTTACTTTATTCAATCGGGTGTTCCTCATTGGCAGATGTATACAGACATATTGCAAATCAGTTTTGTTTTAATTCACTGTGTGTAATTTTTACTTTTATGTTTGAGAAAAGATTCTAACCTAGCCTGACTGGGTTTAACTGCTTTTAGGGGGTCATTTCTCCTAGGGTGCTTGCTACTATCTGTTTTAAAACAAATGGGAGTTTTGGCTATTTTATTTACATAACTACTTTAGCAACTGCGATGACATACTTAAATGCTATTGTGACATGCCATTTAAGTGCAAGAATCTCCCTTTCTAGATTGAGTGTCATATTTTTTAGGCCCAAGAGAGGACACAGCAATTACTAGTTTACTTCCAGCAAATATTATGCTTTTACACAGGTCCAAGTTTGGCCTTTGCTTCACATAGGATGACTTTAAAACCTACAATAGAGTTTTCATCTATAAATGCCTATTTCTCAATCTATTTATTTTATAATGATGGCACTATTTTGTGTTGAAAAGTGTTTGTGAGAAATGCTCTCTATTTTTTTCTAAACACCTCAATAAAACATCATAAATAAAAAAAAAATAAAAAAAACAGAACAGTTGGTTAAATCTAAGCGCTGGTCATTCTGTGTGTTGTGTTAATACAGGGTGATGGATTCATGGAATTAACCTCCAATAGAGGTGGTAAACACAGGGAATGTAAAATAATTTAAAATTACCTGGGACAAGCATAAAGCTATCCTAAGAAAACAGTAACATTTAATATGGGTAGATGTGATGGGCTTCTTGGTTCTTATCTATATACTGTCAAATTCTATGTTTCAAGGTAAATATGTATTTACCTGGGAATTTACAAACGCCTAGATTTAGAGTTTTGCGGCTGAAGAGGTGTGTTAGCTACGCATGTTTTTTTTCTAGCGCTGCTTCTAAACAATGCTGGTATTTAGAGTTCTCTGAAGGGCTGCGTTAGGCTCCAAAAAGGGAGCGTACAGGCATATTTACCGCCACTTCAACCCTCAATACCAGCGTTGCTTATGGTAGTGGCTAGCTGTAAAAAAGTGCTTGTGCACGATTCCCCCATAGGAAACAATGGGGCAGTTTGGGCAGAAAAAAACCTAACACCTGAAAAAAACAGTGTTAAGCTCCTAACGCAGCCCAATTGTTTCCTATGGGGAAACAGTTTCTAAGTCTGCCCCTAACACCCTAACATGAACCCCGAGTCTAAACACCCCTAATCTTACACTTATTAACCCCTAATCTGCCGACTCTGCTATCGCTGACACCTGCATTACACAATTAACCCCTAATCTGCTGCTCTGGACACCGCCACAACCTACATTATACCTATGTACCCCTAATCTGCTGCTCCTAAAATCGCCGACACCTACATAATATTTGTTAACCCATAATCTGCCCCCCAACATCACTGCTACCTACCTACACTTTAACCCCTAAACCGCCGCACTCCCGCCTCACAAACCCTATAATAAATAGTATTAACCCCTAATCTGCCCTCCCTAACATCGCCGCCACCTAACTTCAAGTATTAACCCCTAATCTGCCGACCGGACCTCGCCGCTACTCTAATAAATGTAGTAACCCCTAAAGCTAAGTCTAACCCTAACACCCCCCTAAGTTAAATATAATTTTAATCTAACTAAATAAATTAAATCTTATTAACTAAAGTATTCCTATTTAAAACTAAATACTTACCTGTAAAATAAACCATAAAATAGCTACTATATAACGAATAATTACATTGTAGCTATTTTAGGATTTATATTTATTTTACAGGCAACTTTGTATTTATTTTAACTAGGTACAATAGCTATTAAATAGTTATTTACTATTTAATAGCTACCTAGTTAAAATAATTACAAAATTACAAAATTACCTGTAAAATAAATCCTAACCTAAGTTACAATTAAACCTAACACTACACTATCAATAAATTAATTAAATAAATTACCTACAATTACATACAATTAAATAAACTAAACTAAATTACAAAAAACAAACCACTAAATTACAAAAAATAAAAAAAGATTACAAGAATTTTAAGCTAATCACACCTATTCTAAGCCCCCTAATAAAATAACAAAGCCCTCCAAAATAAAAACATTTCCCTACCCTAATCTAAATTTCAAAAGTTAACAGCTCTATTACCAGCCCTTAAAAGGGCTTTTTGCGGGGCATGCCCCAAAGTAATCAGCTCTTTTGCCTGTAAAAAAAACAGAATACCACCCCCCAACATTACATCCCACCACCCACATACGCCTACTCTAACCCAAACCCCCCTTAAATAAACCTAACACTACCCCCCTGAAGATCTCCCTGCCTTGAGCCGTGTTCACCCAGCCAGGCATGGATGGACCAAAAGAGGACATCCGGAGCAGCAGAAGTCTTCGTCCAAGCGGCATCTTCTATCTTCATCCATCCGACGAGGAGCGGCTCCATCTTAAAGACCTCCGGCGCAGAACATCCTCTTCCTTCCGATGACTACCGACGAATGAAGGTTCCTTTAAGTGATGTCATCCAAGATGGCTTTCTATCAGCCAATCGGAATTAAGGTAGGAAAAATCTGATTGGCTGATTGAATCAGCCAATCAGATTCAAGTTCAATCCGATTGGCTGATCCAATAAGCCAATCAGATTGAGCTTGCATTCTATTGGCTGATTGGAACAGCCAATAGAATGCAAGCTCAATCTGATTGGCTCATTGGATCAGCCAATCGAATTGAACTTGAATCTGATTGGCTGATTCAATCAGCCAATCAGATTTTTCCTACCTTAATTCCAATCGGAATTCGAGGGACGCCATCTTGGATGACGTCACTTAAAGGAACCTTCATTCATCGTAGTCATCGGAAGGAAGAGGATGTTCCGCGCCGGAGGTCTTGAAGATGGAGCCGCTCTTCGTCGGATGGATGAAGATAGATGATTCCACTTGGATGAAGATGTCTGCCGGTCCGGATGTCCTCTTCTTCCCAGATAGGATGAAGACTTCTGCTGCTCCGGATGTCCTCTTTTGGTCCATCGGTGCCCGGCTGGGTGAACACGGCTCAAGGTAGGGAGATCTTCAGGGGGGGTAGTGTTAGTTTTATTTAAGGGGGGTTTGGGTTAGAGTAGGGGTATGTGGGTGGTGGGCTTTAATGTTGGGGGAGGGGTTGTATTTTTTTTTACAGGCAAAAGAGCTGTTGACTTTGGGGCATGCCCCGCAAAAAGCCCTTTTAAGGGCTGGTAAAAGAGCTGGTTACTTTTTAATTTAGAATAGGGTAGGGATATTTATTATTTTGGGGGGCTTTTTTATTTTATTAGGGGGCTTAGAGTAGGTGTAATTAGTTTAAAATTCTTGTAATATTTTTTTATTTTTTTTAATTTAGTGTTTGTTTGTTTTTGTAATTTAGTTTAGTATATTTAATTGTATGTAATTGTAGGTAATTTATTTAATTAATTTATTGATAGTGTAGTGTTAGGTTTAATTGTAACTTAGGTTAGGATTTATTTTACAGGTAATTTTGTAATTATTTTAACTAGGTAGCTATTAAATAGTTAATAACTATTTAATAGCTATTGTACCTAGTTAAAATAAATACAAAGTTGCCTGTAAAATAAATATAAATCCTAAAATAGCTACAATGTAATTATTTGTTATATTGTAGCTATATTAGGGTTTATTTTACAGGTAAGTATTTAGTTTTAAATAGGAATACTTTAGTTAATAAGAGTTAATTTATTTTGTTAGATTAAAATTATATTTAACTTAGGGGGGTGTTAGGGTTAGGGTTAGACTTAGCTTTAGGAGTTAATACATTTATTAGAGTAGCGGCGAGGTCAGGTCGGCAGATTAGGGGTTAATAAGTGTAGGTAGGTAGTGGCGACGTTGGGGGGGGCAGATTAGGGGTTAATAAATATAATGTAGGTGTTGGCGATGTTAGGGGCAGAAGATTAGGGGTTCATAGGGATAATGTAGGTGGCGGCAGTGTGCGGTCAGCAGATTAGAGGTTAAAAAAAATTATTATAGTGGCGGCGATGTGGGGGGACCTCAGTTTAGGAGTACATAGGTAGTTTATGGGTGTTAGTGTACTTTATAGCACAGTAGTTAAGAGCTTTATAAACTGGCGTTAGCCCAGAAAGCTCTTAACGACTGACTTTTTTCTGCGGCTGGAGTCTTGTCGGTAGAGGGTCTACTGCTCACTTCAGCCAAGACTCTAAATACCGGCGTTAGGAAGATCCCATTGAAAAGATAGGATACGCAATTGGCGTAAGGGGATCTGCGGTATGGAAAAGTCGCGACTTGAATGTGAGCATTAGACCCTTTCCTGGCTGACTCTAAATACCAGCAGGCGGCCAAAAGCAGCGTTAGGAGCCCTTAACGCTGCTTTTCACGGCTAACGCAGAAGTCTAAATCTAGGCGTTAGTAACTATGCTTTCATTTTCATTCATGGCTCCCACTTACCCAGTTTTATCCCTAGCCTCCAGCACATCATCATTATTTTTCAGGTCCAACAGATTATACCAAAGTTGTACTCTGTGATGGGTCTTTCCCTTAAACTGGCCACTGGCTAATAGGTGACAGGTGTAACTATGAAAGGCCTGCACATTTATCCAGTGTCATGAATCAACACAAAAAAAAATACATTTAATAACAATATCAAAATAACAGCAATCCTCTAAAATTATTCTATTATAGTGCAATTTCTTTCAAACACATTATGGGACTAAGAGGATAAAACAAGAGTGTTTGTTTTTAATTAAATATAGTAGCCATCCACCAGGGAATTGCACAAACTCAAACTTTTCAAGGATGGCTGAATGGCACAGGATATGAGTCATGAGCACTTCCTGAGAAGGCAGCAAACATATTCCCTATACACTTGTTAAAATTGAAGACTACTTGCACATTGACTGAATGAAAGTGTTTGTGGTTTCAATGTGGCTTTTCTGTTTTTTTTTTTTTGTATTGTTTTTTAAATCTATGGTTCCCAGGATATTGGGCAATGCTACCTATGTATTACAAAATATTGTAACATTGTTCAGCCCAATGGAGCATATATATTTATGTCAGTCAGGAAACAGCACAGCCTTTAGAGACAGTGGACTGGGTATTCCTTTGAATAGACTCTATACAGATTCATTTTGCCATGTCAAGAGATACATGTTTACTGTTTCCTCTTTCCCCCTGACCTGAAGAACATTCTGATGGATCAAACATGATGCTTTGCTTGTAAGGGTTCAGGAATAATATGGACCCATTAATAGTCTCTTTAATTTTGTCCACCTTTAATCTCTTTCACCATCAATCTTTTCTACACCAACCTTGCCCTTTTTGCCTTGTTTCCTTCTCAATCTTACTAACGCTCTCCTCACCAAAAAATCCTAAAAAATGAAGACTGGTAGTATGTTTGAATTCTACACATCTAAGTGCACAATAATGATGTATTACCAAAAACATAATTTGTGTAAATATGTACTTTTAATGTTTTTGTAAAATGTCTGCAAACCCAAATTTCAACAATGTATTTTGCAGCTATTCTAAATAAGATTTACAGGGAATGCAAAAGAACATATTTTTTGGACTCAAAAGATATAGCAGTTTCAAACGGGAAGAAAATGCGAGTGTACTTAGGTTACATTTGCCTATGGGTGCCTGAGATAGAATTCTGCATCTGTTAGCAGGGTATATTTTCAGAATATCCCTGCCAGACCACAGGCTCTGTCACTGGAATCCATACAACTGTTCTGTTAGGTCTGGCAAAAAGAATTGTTGTTTTACAGTATTGATCCACAGCTTGTATCACAACGTTGTTTATTGTAAAATGTTCTGTCTTAAAAAATAATTGTATTGGACAAATGAAAAATCAAATCATTGTCAAATATTATTTGAAGGTTCTATACTGGAATTCATAGATTTGTGGAGTCCCTGCAGAGATACAAGACAATCTTTTTAAGTGTAAATCAATAATATAACCATAGCCTGATAATAGATATGTTATATTGATGGATATATCAGTGATGTTACTATATATGCTTTGTCCTTTTTTATTGTTATTTGGTTGTTTTTGTGCTTTTTATTGTTACTTTTATCATGTGTAGCCATTTCAGAATTTTATATCAAACCACTTTTAGTAGTTTTGAAACCCTTTATTTCTGAAAAATGTTAACCTTTGTAAAAAAAACAAAACAAAAAAAAAACATGAAACATCATAAGATATTTCAGCAATGAATGAAACAGTAGAATATTCCATCTAATATTAAAAGCAAAATATTGTCTTCATCTCACCTGTTTTGTCATTAGGTCTAGTAGCTTTTTGATGTATAAACTGCCTACAAATGCAGTGACAGATTGATATTGATACATTTTTTGCAACACACAGCTCTCTCCACTCCTTGCTGAAAGCTATTTTACCTCATGCTAACAAAAGCAGCCAGCATTAGGTCTAAACACGTAAACAGCATCAAGGTCTCATTTTTCCTACCCGAGAATGACACACTGAAAATCTATTTCTACTGTTCTTGATGGGAATATTTTGTAAATACCATGTCCTGCTAATCATACTTCTGTATTCATCCTGAGTTAATCACGGGAACAGTAATTATTCTTGCTGCTAGCACAGCACTGTGTAATGACCTCCTGACGTGCCAGAGACAGATTGCACAATAAACAAGTTTTTAAATATGCTGGTTGTCACCTTTAATGTTGCTCTTTATATGAAACTACTTAAGACTTCTACTGATAAAACATGAACCCTTAAACATAACCTTTTCTGGAAGTACATAGCCAGAATCACAAAATAATATTTCATTTCCCACTAGCTTTATAAAAATGTTTAAACTATGACATGTATGATGTGTATAATTTGCCTTAGTTCATATTCTGTGTTTTCTTGTGGTTTTTAAATAATCTTGTTTCTAGTTTGTGGTTTTACATGCAGCATACTAATTTAATGGAGTTAGGAATCAGTTGTTAATTGAGCATTAATTCCATAGTCTTGGTAGAAAACTTTGATTTGATGTTACTTCACTCTGAATGCAGTTTGTCATCTATATATTACATTTTGATATATTTCTATGCAGACTGTTGCCTTTCTTGGAAAAAATACCTGCCCTGCTAATTGGAATTAATAGTAATAATATCATTATAAAGTGAAGACATATTCAGCAGGACTACTGAAATAGGCACAATGATTTTGCTATTACATACAAATGTACATACAAATAACACAGAATATAAAGGGCCCTGCACCTGGTACTGGCTTTATTCCTGTTCATTATTTTACTATTAATTTACTATAATAATAATAATAATAATATTAATAATAATACAAAATATAATAATAATGTGAAATATTCTTTAAAGAATCAAGGCAATATAACAAGATGCGTGGGAGCAAATGTGAAGCAACAGAATATGTGATACATTCATCTTTTAAGAAACATGCTTTTATTGAAGTCTGGAATCTTAAGGCAAATTTACAAATAGAAGAATATCTTTCCATACTAAGGACATTGTACCAGAAAAGTCTTATAAATAAAAATGTAAGAAAATAAAGAAGCATATACTTTGATGGTGGATTCAAACCAAAAGGCTCATCAAATCAAATATTAATTTCCCAAGTATAAAAGGATATAAAGAGACAAGAAGATAATATTATAGGCACAGCAAAGTACGTGGTTTGGGAGAATATTTGTAGATAATTATTGAGGTCCTTGAATGTTAGGGTCAACATCTTAAACTTTATTCTGAAAAATAAGGAAACAATATAGAGCCAAATAAAGCAATGCCACAGAAAGGGAGAGATAGGAACGGAAGTCTGCCTGTTGCTTTATGAACTAAAAACAGATATTAGATTTGAGACCAGAAAGGATAGATTTGCAGTACTCAAGAAAGGAGCTGATGTGTGAATGTGTGTTATATATGCACCAGTGTTATAGTGATTTGGGTTGAAACCTCCCTGATGGTTGGTTTATATGGCCAGATACCAAGTGGTGCTACTATTTGGTGAGCACAAGGGGCAAATAATTACTAAATAGTAGCATCTGAGTATAATCTGGTCACTAAAATGTAACTGATGCCCATCAAATGGTAGCACAATTTTTTGTGTGTAAAATCCTAATTTTGAAACATTGCATGTGATCCCTCAATATCTCATCCTTCCAAGTTTGATAAAATGTGGTACTGTTAAGTCTTCAAATATCACCTTACCTATAACCCCCAACAATGTCATCCCATCAATAATCTCTAACCAAGGGCCTGATATTTAAAACCTTGGCACTCAGGCAAGATATTCTAAGAAGTCTTGTTAATACAGCAAAGCCCTTAAAAAAATGTAGAAACACAAATGGTCTGTTGAGGAATGCTTATGTTGCTATGTAGTGTTCTTTATAAGAAACAGACGGCTAGATTTAGAGTTTGGCGGCCAAAGGGGTGCGTTAGCTACGCATGCTTTTTTCCCCCCGCACCTTTTAAATACCGCTGGTATTTAGAGTTCACAGAATGGCTGGGTTTTCAGTGCGTTAGGCTCCAAAAAGGGAGCGTAGAGCATAATTTAACGCCACTGCAACTCTAAATTTCAGCGCTGCTTACGGACGCGGCTAGCTTCAAAAACGTGCTCGTGCACGATTCCCCCATGGAAAACAATGGGGCCATTTGAGCTGAAAAAAACCTAACACCTGCAAAAAAGCAGCGTTCAGCTCCTAACGCAGCCCCATTGTTTTCTATGGGGAAACACTTCCTAAGTCTGCACCTAACACTCTAACATGTACCCCGAGTCTAAACACCCCTAACCTTACACTTATTAACCCCTAATCTGCCGCCCCCACTATCGCTGACACCTGCATATTTTTTTTAACCCATAATCTGCCGCTCCGTAAACCGCTGCTACCTACATTATCCCTGTGTACCCCTAATCTGCTGCCCCTAACACCGCCGACCCCTATATTATATTTATTAACCCCTAATCTGCCCCCCACAACGTCGCCTCCACCTGCCTACACTTATTAACCCCTAATCTGCCGAGCGGACCGCACCGCTACTATAATAAAGTTATTAACCCCTAATCCGCCTCACTCCCGCCTCAATAACCCTATAATAAATAGTATTAACCCCTAATCTGCCCTCCCTAACATCGCTGACACCTAACTTCAATTATTAACCCCTAATCTGCCGACCGAATCTCGCCGCTACTTTAATAAATGGATTAACCCCTAAAGCTAAGTCTAACCCTAACACTAACACCCCCCTAAGTTAAATATAATTGTTATCTAACAAAATAAATTAACTCTTATTAAATAAATTATTCCTATTTAAAGCTAAATACTTACCTGTAAAATAAACCCTAATATAGCTACAATATAAATTATAATTATATTGTAGCTATTTTAGGGTTTATATTTATTTTACAGGCAACTTTGTATTTATTTTAACCAGGTACAATAGCTATTAAATAGTTAATAACTATTTAATAGCTAAAATAGTTAAAATAATTACAAAATTACCTGTTAAATAAATCCTAACCTAAGTTACAATTAAACCTAACACTACACTATCAATAAATTAATTAAATACAATACCTACAATTATCTACAATTAAACCTAACACTACACTATCAATAAATTAATTAAATAAAATACCTACAATTATCTACAATTAAACCTAACACTACACTATCAATAAATTAATTAAATAAAATACCTACAAATAAATACAATGAAATAAACTAACTAAAGTACAAAAAATAAAAAAGAACTAAGTTACAAAAAATAAAAAAATATTTACAAACATTAGAAAAATATTACAACAATTTTAAACTAATTACACCTACTCTAAGCCCCCTAATAAAATAACAAAGCCCCCCAAAATAAAAAAATGCCCTTTGCGGGGCATGCCCCAAAGAATTCAGCTCTTTTGCCTGGAAAAAACCCACATACAATACCCCCCCCCAACATTACAACCCACCACCCACATACCCCTAATCTAACCCAAACCCCCCTTAAATAAACCTAACACTAAGCCCCTGAAGATCTCCCTACCTTGTCTTCACCTCACCGGGTCCCGATCTGTCCAGAAGAGGGTCCGAAGTCTTTATCCAAGCCCAAGCGGGGGGCTGAAGAGTGACGTCCATCCTCGGGCTAAAGTCTGGATCCAAGCGGCGGCTGAAGAAATCCATCATCGGGCTGAAGTCGGAAGTCCATCATCGGGATGAAGTCTTCTATCAAGCAGCATCTTCAATCTTCTTTCTTCCAGAGCGGAGCGGAGCCATCTTCTTCCCAGCCGACGTGGATCCATCCTCTTCAACCGACGCCTACTCGCCGAATGATGGTTCCTTTAAATGACGTCATCCAAGATGGCGTTCCTCGAATTCCGATTGGCTGATAGGATTCTATCAGCCAATTGGAATTAAGGTAGGAATATTCTGATTGGCTGATGGAATCAGCCATTCAGATTCAAGTTCAATCCGATTGGCTGATCCAATCAGCCAATCAGATTGAGCTTGCATTCTATTGGCTGATCGGAACAGCCAATAGAATGCGAGCTCAATCTGATTGGCTGATCCAATCAGCCAATCGGATTGAACTTGAATCTGATTGGCTGATTCCATCAGCCAATCAGAATATTCCTACCATAATTCCGATTGACTGATAGAATCCTATCAGCCAATCAGAATTCGAGGGATGCCATCTTGGATGACGTCATTTAAAGGAACCATCATTCGGCGAGTAGGCGTCGGTCGAAGAGGATGTTCCACGTCGGCTTGGAAGAAGATGGCTCCGCTCCGGAAGAAAGAAGATTGAAGATGCGGCTTGATAGAAGACTTCATCCCGATGATGGACTTCTGACTTCAGCCCGATGATGGAGTTCTTCAGCCGCTGCTTGGATCAAGACTTCGGACCCTCTTCTGGACCGATCGCTGAACCCGGTGAGGTGAAGACAAGGTAGGAAGATATTCAGGGGCTTAATGTTAGGTTTATTTAAGGGGGGTTTGGGTTAGATTAGGGGTATGTGGGTGGTGGGTTGTAATGTTGGGGGGGGGGTATTGTATGTTTTTTTTTACAGGCAAAAGAGCTGAATTATTTGGGGCATGCCCCGCAAAGGGCCCTTTTCAGGGCTGGTAAGGTAAAAGAGCTTTGAACTTTTTTAATTTAGAATAGGGTAGGGCATTTTTATTATTTTGGGGGGCTTTGTTATTTTATTAGGGGGCTTAGAGTAGGTGTAATTAGTTTAAAATTGTTGTAATATTTTTCTAATGTTTGTAAATATTTTTTTATTTTTTGTAACTTAGTTCTTTTTTATTTTTTGTACTTTAGTTAGTTTATTTAATTGTATTTATTTGTAGGTATTTTATTTAATTTATTTATTGATAGTGTAGTGTTAGGTTTAATTGTAACTTAGGTTAGGATTTATTTTACAGGTAATTTTGTAATTATTTTAACTAGGTAACTATTAAATAGTTCTTAACTATTTAATAGCTATTGTACCTGGTTAAAATAAATACAAAGTTGCCTGTAAAATAAATATTAATCCTAAAATAGCTACAATATAATTATAATTTATATTGTAGCTATATTAGGGTTTATTTTACAGATAAGTATTTAGCTTTAAATAGGAATAATTTATTTAATAAGAGTTAATTTATTTAGTTAGAATAAAATTATATTTAACTTAGTGGGGTGTTAGAGTTAGGGTTAGAATTAGCTTTAGGGGTTAAAAAATGTATTAGAGTAGCGGTGAGCTCCGATCGGCAGATTAGGGGTTAATACTTGAAGTTAGGTGTCGGCGATGTTAGCGAGGGCAGATTAGGGGTTAATACTATTTATTATAGGGTTATTGAGGCGGGAGTGAGGCGGATTAGGGGTTAATAACTTTATTATAGTAGCGGTGCGGTCCGCTCGGCAGATTAGGGGTTAATAAGTGTAGGCAGGTGGAGGCGACGGTGAGGGGGCAGATTAGGGGTTAATAAATATAATATAGGGGTCGGCGGTTTTAGGGGCAGCAGATTAGGGGTTCATAGGGAAAACGTAGGTGGCAGCGGCGTGCGGTCGGCAGATTAGGGGTTAAAAAAATTTAATTGAGTGGCGGCGATGTGGGGGGTTCTCGGTTTAGGGGTAAATAGGTAGTTTATGGGTGTTAGTGTACTTTAGAGCACAGTAGTTAAGAGCTTTATAAACTGGCGTTAGCCCAGAAAGCTCTTAACTACTGACTTTTTTCTGCGGCTGGAGTTTTGTCGTTAGATTTCTAATGCTCACTTCAGCCACGACTCTAAATACCGGCGTTAGAAAGATCCCATTGAAAAGATAGGATACGCAATTGACGTAAGGGGATCTGCGGTATGGAAAAGTCGCGGCTGGAAAGTGAGCGTTAGACCCTTTAATGACTGGCTCCAAATACCAGAGGGCGGTAAAATCCAGCGTTAGGAGCCTCTAACGCTGGTTTTGACGGCTACCGCCCAACTCTAAATCTAGGCCAGAGACTCCTACATTACAATATAAGGTCTAAAAAAATCCTAAAGATTTTGTGTGATTTCCTTCCATGTCGGCAAGGTTTTGAATATCAGACCCTCAGCTGATGGTCGAAAGTACCACGAGGTGGGGAGGTATTCAAAGGGGATCTGTCTCCATGTCAAGAGAAAGCCAGTGAAATATTCAAAAGGACTGACAGTACTGTTTAAAGGCAGCATCGCAGAGAGGCATCTTACCATACATTTCAGTGGGTGTTGATGCTGCCTTGATACTGGTGGTATAGTTAAAGCAGCATTGCCACCTACATTGAAGGTGTAATGTAAAACATCCCTTAAAACAGTTCTCTATGACACAATTTACATGTGTCAATAGAAACTCAAACCCTGTTTGTACAATTTAATAGTGAATTAAAAATATCAATAATAAACCTATAGGAGCAGGGGGTATGTGGATATATGATATATGTATATACATTATTCACTGTATATGTATTGTATAGAATAATATTAAAATATGTATGCAAACTGTAAACAAGATTGTACTAGTCTTCTATTGTGTTCTTTTTTTACTATGTATTTTTACTTATTTTAAGATTGTGATTGCATGTTCTCAATATTCATATTTACATTACATTGAGAACTCGCATTTGCATTTTTACATTTTCTTATTTCACAATATTACACTTGCATTTTTGCATTTGTAATATTCATATTTTATAATATTACTATTGCAATTGCGCAATTGTGTGTTACGTATACTATTGTGATTGCACTGCAGCAAATGTGTTCTATATTAATATATATCTATATAGATGTAAAAGGTAGTGGAGAGGGTACGTAGCAGAGATCGGATGACAAGTGCTTCTTAAAGTTGCGGAAAGCAGGCTTGCATGTACATTGAGCCCAATTTGTATAAAAAAGGGTGAATAATGAAAAACTATTTTATCATGCTAATTTTGCTCCTTGCATGCACAGATACAATGCAATATTCTTTAAAAAGTTTTTGGTGTAAAAATTGTTATTATATGTATTGTTATATTTCAACAATGTTATACTATTTATTACCACAATTTGTGATGGATTAATTTTTAAATTCACGTTATTTATTCTGTAATCTTATTAATTTACCTTGGTAAATATTCCTGTTAATGCTTTTTTATTGGATGCAATAATAAAGCACACCTGGGCATTTTTATTTCAGCATATAGACACCAAGTTAGTTAATAAAATGTTAAATGTTTAAAAGATAGGGCCAGATAAAAAGTGGAGCGCTATTTAAAGCTCCTTCTCGAACATTAACTGCGCTAGAAGTAATACATTTGCACATGTCGTGTTTGTGTTGTGAGTAGAAAGTAAACTGTTTTTGCTTGTGCGCTAACCTGATGCAAGTAAAAAGCTGAACTTAGGATATTGCGTGCAAGATAACATATTCTCCTATAGTAGTCAATGGAGCAAAGAAAGTGGAAAAAAACCCTACTTGCACGCAAACCCAATTGCATATTCTCAAGGGCGCTAACCCGAAATGAAAATATGAATATTTCATACATATATATATATATGATGGTGTTTTGGTAAAATAAACAAAAGCAATTTAAATAGCTCAACACAATGAATGCTTCAAGTTGTTCCCCAAATTCAACTGAAAATGCAACTTTTAATGAATTCTGAAGTCTCAAAATTATTCAACCACCTGAATAGAATCCCTCACAACAGCATAAATATGCAAAACATGTGTACTAATCAAGTGCTTCATTGGTTGCACCAGGTGTGCTTGAGCTTGAACACATGAAATACCTGAACTGGTTATGGGTTTGTTAATTGTCATGTTTGACTACATGTTAGAAATATGGCTAAGTCAACAGAATGGTCCAAAAAGTTAAGAGAAGAGATCATCACCCTTCACAAAATAGGAACAGGATACAAAAAGATAGCGAAGACACTGAATGTCCCTAGAGACACAGTTGAAAGCATAGTTTGCAAGTTCAAATATAAAGGAACAGTGGTTATACTACCTGGACTTGGCAGATAAAGGAATTTATCAACGGCTGCAACCAGATTTCTGTGAAGGCAGGTTGAGAAAAAACCCTTGAGTTACTGCAAAAGACCTGCATCAAGACTTGGTGGCAACAGGCACTGAGGTTTCAGTTTGCACAGTAAGGAAAGTACTAAACACAAAAAGGTTTCCATGCCAGAACACCAAGATGTACACAACTACTGTCCCAAAAGCACAAGGAAAGTCGGCTCCAATATGCTCAAAATCATATAAATAAACCACAGAATTTTTGGGATTCTGTTCTGTGTAGCGACTAAACAAAACTGTAACATTTTGGTCTGATGGATCAGCGTAATGTCTGGAGGAAGAAGAATGAAGTGTACGCTAAAAAGAACACTCTGCCTACAGTTAAGCATGGTGGTTGCTCGGTGATGCTCTGGGGCTGCATTGCATTCTCTGGCACTCGAAACCGGCAGTGAGTGGAAGACAAGATGGATTAATTGAAGTATCAGGAAATCCAAGGAGAAAATGTCAAGCCATCTGTGAGGAAGCTGAAGCTTGGGTGTCATTGGACATTCCAACAGGACAATGATCCCAAGCATACCTCAAATTCCACCAAGGCTTGCTTGAAGAAGAAGTCCTGGAAGATTCTATAGTGGCCATCACAGTAACCTAACTTGAACCCCATATAAAATCTCTGGTGGGATTTATAGAAGGCGGTTGCAGAACCAAGAATATTACTGAACTGGAGGCCATTGCTAATTAGGAATGGGCTAAGATTCCTCAGCAACACTGCCAGAAGCTGATGTCTGGCTATGCATCTCATTTGAAGCAGGTCATAACATCAGAAGGGTGCTCTACTAAGTACTATAGATGCTTGCCATGAAGGGGTTAAATAATTTTGAGGCCGTAGAATTCAATGCATTTTTTTTTATTTTGGGGAAACCACTAGAAGCATTTGTTGTGTTGAGCTATTTCACTTGCTTTTGTTTGATTTGTTCATTGCAAACAGCTGAAAGTCTGTACTTTGTAATTGTGTTTTGTGACTCTTTTTTGTTTTTCGAAGTAGTTAACCAGAGCTCTGAGGATGCAGTAATCATTCTAGCTTAAATTGTTATTGAACTCAAGCCATTGGGGCCTATTTAAGAAAGTGCAAGTGGACATGATCCAATATTGCTGATCATGTCCGCTGCACATCGATAAATGCCGACAGCATATACATTATCATTGCACCAGCAGTTCTGGTGGACAGCTGGTGCAATGCGGCCCCCTGCAGATTTGCGGCCAATCGGCTGCTAGCAGGGGGTGTCAATCAATCATATTGTATCGGGTTGATTTCCAGCATTATCTGTCCGCCACCTCAGAGCAGGCGGACAGGTTATGGAGCTTTTTCAGGTCTTTAGACCTGAAGGCTCGTCAGAAACATGGGGCATCAAGCTCCAAGCTCAGGTTATGTATATAAACTCCCGTATACAGCTTCAAAGACATACATATATTTATTTAAAAACAAAATTGGACAATTGATCACTGAGGGCTTGCAGCAACTTGCAGCTTATAACACTTTGGTGTAACAAAATCCTAAAAGATAGGACTGTATATTTAACACATTGAATACAAAGCCATTGCTCCTCCCTGGAAGCTGTATCCGGGAGGTTTTAAACATAATCTGTGCTTTTATGTGAATAGAACGACTCTGGTATTGAACTTGTGCTTATATATCTATAGTTATGCTATAGATGTCCTTTTCTTCTTCTTTTTGGGGAATTCTTCTGTTGATCATTTGCAATAAAGACTGCCTTTTTGACTAATACAGAGGATTCTTTTGACTAGATGTTATCTCATGGTCTGTATAGCATTGTTTGTATTTCAGATTAGCACATTTTTATTATACACATTATCATGTTTTGTGTTACTTTGTATTATTGTGATATATTTTTATAGGATATATGACTATCAGTTTGGTTGTAAAGCTAAGCAGATATAAAAAATGCATAACACTTTAATTTGGTGGAAAATTGCAGACAAGGTGATTTTTCAGGGACCTTACAAGAAGAATGTTGAACATTGTAAAAAACATTTCTATTAAATTAAGGACATTACCGGGGACAAAATTGCTTTTGAGAAGAAATCGGCATAGGGTACCATTGGAGATCCAGCTTATGTGGAAGATTTATTAGATTATGATCAACAAATGTTTCAATGTCTTGGTATCAAAGTCATCAAGGGTATATTCTCAACATAAAATATATATATTCAATATGTGTTCATTTTTTCATTTCGTTGATGATAAAAAAAAGTTTAGTTTGGCACTAAAAACCAGTTTTTTTTCACATATATATATATATATATATATATATATATATATATATATATATATATATATATTAATGTCTCTTTTTTAAACACTAAAGAACCAGTAAATACAGTAGATTTGCATAATCAACAAATGCATGATAAAAAGACAATGCAATAGCACTTAGTATTAACTTAGAAATGATTAGTAGATTTCTTTCTGACAAATTTCAAAGTTATGGGGGATATTTATCAAAGCGTTAAACTCAGGGCATTCGCCGGCGTCAATTTGCTTGCCAGACATCGCTGATGCGGATCCACATACGATGCCCTCATATATAAAAAAAAAACGTAAAAAACACGCGCGTCAAGTACGGCGCAATGAGCATCGGACTGTTATTAACTAACAGTCATCAATGTTGCGGTTATTTGGGTTTTCCCAAATTTATTTATACCATTTCATTACTCTCTAAAGCTAATCTTTTATTTTTCATCTGTTAATGTCCAATAAATATCTACATTTATACCTCAACAAACAATATCTCATAGAAAGTTATTTTTATATTTATTTGTTATATTACACTTTCACATAAATTAATGTGTATTTGTATTTCCAGAAGTCATGTTATGCTTTTATCTCATGTTTTTTATTTATAAATGATTATTATTGCTAGAATTTGTACATATATCTTTGCACATATATATAAATATATATATATATATATATATATATATATATATATATATATATATATATATATATATACACACAGTTTGCGCTCGATGAGCCAGAGGAAAGATCAAGGTGAAGAAAGCCCAGGCAGATGGTTAAATAAAAACCAAACTTTATTAGAAAAATGTTAAAAGGACCATTATGTCATGTGGTTTTAGGTAGCCAATCAGGTTTAGTAATCGCTAATTGTGTGTTAATTTTAGCCTCTAAATAGGAGCCTGAACTGATCCTCAGGTGTGCAGTGAACAAGTGCGCAAGCGCACGAAACATGTCTGCAGGAGGATCAGTTCACTAACCTGACTGCTCTGAGTCACTGCTGGCTTTTTTACAGGACTTTTGTCTTTGGTCCTTTTAACATTTTTCTAATAAAGTTTGGTTTTTATTTAACCATCTGCCTGGGCTTTCTTCACCTTGATCTTTCCTCAGGCTCATCGAGCGCAAACCCCTCTTTGATTTTCTATACTTGTTTGTATGCGTGTGTGGCAGACACGCTTGGAGTTGCAGCCAATGAAAAGGATCCACACAGGGGGTGTGTCCCCCGCCCACTCTCCATAGTGCCGGGTACGTGAGATTGAGAGGACGCTCAGGGAGAGCGCAACTTCCAGCGAAACTTCTTTGAACCAGTATATATATATATATATATATATATATATATATATATATATATATATATATATACAGGGAGTGCAGAATTATTAGGCAAGTTGTATTTTTGAGGATTAATTTTATTATTGAACAACAACCATGTTCTCAATGAACCCAAAAAACTCATTAATATCAAAGCTGAATATTTTTGGAAGTAGTTTTTAGTTTGCTTTTAGTTTTAGCTATTTTAGGGGGATATCTGTGTGTGCAGGTGACTATTACTGTGCATAATTATTAGGCAACTTAACAAAAAACAAATATATACCCATTTCAATTATTTATTTTTACCAGTGAAAACAATATAACATCTCAACATTCACAAATATACATTTCTGACATTCAAAAACAAAACAAAAACAAATCAGTGACCAATATAGCCACCTTTCTTTGCAAGGACACTCAAAAGCCTGCCATCCATGGATTCTGTCAGTGTTTTGATCTGTTCACCATCAAAATTGCGTGCAGCAGCAACCACAGCCTCCCAGACACTGTTCAGAGAGGTGTACTGTTTTCCCTCCTTGTAAATCTCACATTTGATGATGGACCACAGGTTCTCAAAGGGGTTCAGATCAGGTGAACAAGGAGGCCATGTCATTAGATTTTCTTCTTTTATACCCTTTCTTGCCAGCCACGCTGTGGAGTACTTGGACGCATGTGATGGAGCATTGTCCTGCATGAAAATCATGTTTTTCTTGAAGGATGCAGACTTCTTCCTGTACCACTGCTTGAAGAAGGTGTCTTCCAGAAACTGGCAGTAGGACTGGGAGTTGAGCTTGACTCCATCCTCAACCCGAAAAGGCCCCACAAGCTCATCTTTGATGATACCAGCCCAAACCAGTACTCCACCTCCACCTTGCTGGCGTCTGAGTTGGACTGGAGCTCTCTGCCCTTTACCAATCCAGCCACGGGCCCATCCATCTGGCCCATCAAGACTCACTCTCATTTCATCAGTCCATAAAACCTTAGAAAAATCAGTCTTGAGATATTTCTTGGCCCAGTCTTGACGTTTCAGCTTGTGTGTCTTGTTCAGTGGTGGTCGTCTTTCAGCCTTTCTTACCTTGGCCATGTCTCTGAGTATTGCACACCTTGTGCTTTTGGGCACTCCAGTGATTTTGCAGCTCTGAAATATGGCCAAACTGGTGGCAAGTGGCATCTTGGCAGCTGCACGCTTGACTTTTCTCAGTTCATGGGCAGTTATTTTGCGCCTTGGTTTTTCCACACGCTTCTTGCGACCCTGTTGACTATTTTGAATGAAACGCTTGATTGTTCGATGATCACGCTTCAGAAGCTTTGCAATTTTAAGAGTGCTGCATCCCTCTGCAAGATATCTCACTATTTTTGACTTTTCTGAGCCTGTCAAGTCCTTCTTTTGACCCATTTTGCCAAAGGAAAGGAAGTTGCCTAATAATTATGCACACCTGATATAGGGTGTTGATGTCATTAGACCACACCCCTTCTCATTACAGAGATGCACATCACCTAATATGCTTAATTGGTAGTAGGCTTCCGAGCCTATACAGCTTGGAGTAAGACAAAAAGCATAAAGAGGATGATGTGGTCAAAATACTCATTTGCCTAATAATTCTGCACTCCCTGTATATATATATATATATATAAAATTCATTAAAATTATGGGGGGAGATAAAAAACTGAAATTAAAATCCTCCATGTCTCAAAATTAAATCAATGTAAATTTTTGCATAGGAAATTAGTACATCTAGGCAAGTATCCCCGCTTGCTTTTCCCCAGAAATTCTTAATATAAAATGTTTCCAATGCACAAGAGAATTGTGGGTAACATATGCAAATTAGATATGCAAATTCTCCGTTTTTTTGCTTCAAAAATACTGTTTTGACACAGCGATCCTTTTAAACAGGATTATGACAGCAAAGTGAGTGAGTGATTTCTGGTTTGCTGTCATAATCCTGTTTAAAAGGAGTCCAAACAGTATTTTTGAAGCAAAAAAACTGAGAATTTGCATATCTAATTTGCATATGTTACCCACGTATATATATATATATATATATATATATATATATACAGGGAGTGCAGAATTATTAGGCAAGTTGTATTTTTGAGGATTAATTTTATTATTGAACAACAACCATGTTCTCAATGAACCCAAAAAACTCATTAATATCAAAGCTGAATAGTTTTGGAAGTAGTTTTTAGTTTGTTTTTAGTTATAGCTATTTTAGGGGGATATCTGTGTGTGCAGGTGACTATTACTGTGCATAATTATTAGGCAACTTAACAAAAAACAAATATATACCCATTTCAATAATTTATTTTTACCAGTGAAACCAATATAACATCTCAACATTCACAAATATACATTTCTGACATTCAAAAACAAAACAAAAACAAATCAGTGACCAATATAGCCACCTTTCTTTGCAAGGACACTCAGAAGCCTGCCATCCATGGATTCTGTCAGTGTTTTGATCTGTTCACCATCAACATTGCGTGCAGCAGCAACCACAGACTCCCAGACACTGTTCAGAGAGGTGTACTGTTTTCCCTCCTTGTAAATCTCACATTTGATGATGGACCATAGGTTCTCAATGGGGTTCAGATCAGGTGAACAAGGAGGCCATGTCATTAGATTTTCTTCTTTTATAACCTTTCTTGCCAGCCACGCTGTGGAGTACTTGGACGCGTGTGATGGAGCATTGTCCTGCATGAAAATCATGTTTTTCTTGAAGGATGCAGACTTCTTCCTGTACTACTGCTTGAAGAAGGTGTCTTCCAGAAACTGGCAGTAGGACTGGGAGTTGAGCTTGACTCCATCCTCAACCCGAAAAGGCCCCACAAGCTCATCTTTGATGATACCAGCCCAAACCAGTACTCCACCTCCACCTTGCTGGCGTCTGAGTCGGACTGGAGCTCTCTGCCCTTTACCAATCCAGCCACGGGCCCATCCATCTGGCCCATCAAGACTCACTCTCATTTCATCAGTCCATAAAACCTTAGAAAAATCAGTCTTGAGATATTTCTTGGCCCAGTCTTGACGTTTCAGCTTGTGTGTCTTGTTCAGTGGTGGTCGTCTTTCAGCCTTTCTTACCTTGGCCATGTCTCTGAGTATTGCACACCTTGTGCTTTTGGGCACTCCAGTGATGTTGCAGCTCTGAAATATGGCCAAACTGGTGGCAAGTGGCATCTTGGCAGCTGCACGCTTGACTTTTCTCAGTTCATGGGCAGTTATTTTGCGCCTTGGTTTTTCCACACGCTTCTTGCGACCCTGTTGACTATTTTGAATGAAACGCTTGATTGTTCGATGATCACGCTTCAGAAGCTTTGCAATTTTAAGAGTGCTGCATCCCTCTGCAAGATATCTCACTATTTTTTACTTTTCTGAGCCTGTCAAGTCCTTCTTTTGACCCATTTTGCCAAAGGAAAGGAAGTTGCCTAATAATTATGCACACCTGATATAGGGTGTTGATGTCATTAGACCACACCCCTTCTCATTACAGAGATGCACATCACCTAATATGCTTAATTGGTAGTAGGCTTTCGAGCCTATACAGCTTGGAGTAAGACAACATGCATAAAGAGGATGATGTGGTCAAAATACTCATTTGCCTAATAATTCTGCACACAATGTATATATATATATATATATATATATATATATATATATATATGAGTGTGTTATGTCAGAAATCTTTTCATATTTACATGTCCCTAAGTTCCTTTTTTTGTTCTAAACAATGTTGTCTGTCATATCTCTGTGTTTATTTATAGCACTATATGTATATAGTGTAAATTTATTATTATTCTGAGCAGGAATAATAGCGAATATAGCATGTAATCAGGGTATCATATGTATTTATTTGCAATCAATGGATATTTTAAAAGCTGGGCCAGTTTTCTCTTTGTACCTGTGTAACCCCTCCTGATTGCAATCTAGTTTTAAAATCCACCCCTACACAGGTGTTATAAAATGGGCTGGCATATAAGATGACATTTCTTACTGAAAAAGAAATTCAAGAGAAGGAAGAAAAACACTGAAAATAGCATGACAGTAAAGAGGTGATTTTAATTTCTGCTGTATCTGAATCATGACAGTTTAATGTTAGGTGGGCTATTTCTTTGAGCTATCAGTTTAGGATTATATTGAATCAAACATCAATTCGAATTTTAAAATCATTGTCTAAAATATTATACTGTGTGTACTAATGTCAGCATCAATGTTTATCTTTAATACTAATTTCACATATACATACTTTCAAAGAATAATACACAATGTAACAAATGGCACTTACAAGTTCTGATGAGTGATCAATGACACAAGTATTGAGCAATTTGATTAGTTAGTGATAGTTTAAAATGTATATTTGAATCAGATTGGCTGATGTCATAAAGCATGTAATTATGCATATTCCAATCAAAAGTGGTTGAAAAATTCACTAGTGTGTGGGTTGTTTAGGAGTTTGCGTCATAATTGGTACGAAAAGTGTTGCGTCAAATTTAGTGCGAAGTAGAGAGTGGGACTTGTATTACCTGGCTTAAACATGATGCAAATATATATTTTTAAAAAAAAATAAAAAGGAAGTTAACTATATTATGTTGTGTATTTATTTAATTTTTACCTCTATATCTATTATTATCTATTTTGGGACAAAACTTTTCAAAAAAATTTGGAGAAATAATATTGTCCCCATGCTTTGTAATGAGATACAAAGTTGTTACATAATCCATAAGTTGTAATGTATTTTTCATTTTTATCCCTATATCTATTAGAGCAAATGTGGAGCAATAATATTGTTTGATTTAGAAAGGGTGTACATATTTAATAAAGTTTTTAATTTACTTTTATTATGTAATATACTTTATTCTCTTGCAGCATCGAACATAAGCTTCCTGTGTTTTCAGACTCCCAATGATTTCTATGGCATCCACGGCTTCAAGGGTGGCGGATTGAAAACTAGGTACACTTCGTCGGAATAGACCAGGGCGTACCTGTTAAATGTTTGATAAATTTGTAAAAGGGTCAAATAGAGTCGAATGTGAATTTGAAACATCTGTTATGACACAAGCATCGATCTGCGTTGGATTGAGATCGCAGGAGCGTATATATTTAGTCACACATTTTAACATTTGATGATCTTGGTGCTTTGATAGCTACGGCGGATCAATCTCGTTACAAATACGACGCGGGATTCAAGCGTATTTTCAGTTGACACTTTGATAAATATCCCCCTATGTCTCTTTCCTCTCATCCTGTATTATGTGGCAGCAATCAGCCAATCACAAATGCATATACCTATATTCTGTGAACCCCTGCGCATGCTCAGTAGGATCTGATGATTTAAAAAGTGTAAATATAAGAGACTGTACATATTTTGTTAAAGGAAGTAAATTGGAAAGTTGTTTAAAATTGCATGATCTATTTGAATCATGAAAGTTTCATTTTGACTTAGTGTCCCTTTAAAATAGAAATATACTTTGCATCATATTTTACTTATTATAAGAAAGAGATTTTAAGTCAACTTTATGGCATCATTTTAATGTTACGCCATCCCAATGACATATTTCTCTATCTATCTCTCTCTCTGTAAAATTAACTCTCTCGTTCTATTAATATCTGTAGTTTTGAAAAATACCTGTCCAATGTGCATTTTAAATTAAAATAACACTTTTTTTTTTTTCTAAAGAAACAAAAGAGTAGTTTTTAAAATAAGCTTTTGGAATATGGAATAATACAACATGTCAAAAAAGAAAAGGTGCAGACACATCTGTGTTGCAATTTAAAAGTCAAATATTTATTGTATACAAAGAGTATTCATATTCATAATATCCAATTATTAGTCATACCCACAGGTAAAATCTGACGCATTTCCTGTGCCACCTGGCACACTTCCTCAGAGATTTTTTTTTTTTTAAGAACCAAAAGTGTAGTTTTTAAAATTAGCTTTTGGAATAATATATGCCTTATATATAAACGTATATTTCAAAACATGTATGTATTGATATGTATATGTCAGAGGAGGAGGACGGCCCAGGGAGAAAATGCAACACATATTGATGTTCGTATGTATGTGTGTATATGTGTTTATATGTATATATGTAAATATATATATATATATATATATATATATATGTATATAATGTATATACTATAATAAAGTCAAAGCACTCATGGGATTTGAAAACAAAAGCATGTTTAATAGTGAAGTTTCAAGGATGTACTGAATCCCCTTCCTCAGTCAAAGAACATTATGCTTAATGTGTTTAAATACCCTGTGACTTACCCCTCTTCCTGTGTGTGAGCATATGAACTGATAGTCACCATTGTGGGGCAGATCTGTACAGTGACATGTGTGTAAACTCGTCTGTAATCTTGCTAGATTAATTCACTTGAATCTCCAGTCACTGCTATCAGGAAAATGTTGACTATGTAACATTTATAAAAGTTTATGTTCTGTTGATTGAATAGCCAAACATATGTATCCTCAAAGAGGGCACTGCACATATTGACATATGTAGGTGCCATGTTTGACCCCATTGCCATACTAGTTATCAGCAGGGAATGTTTGTTTTTGAAATAAAAAATAGTTGGTTGTTAAACGGAGTTCTATAAGGAACATCAGATAATCCACAGGATTACCCCTGCAGGTGGATGAGAGTTATACAAATTGTTTAATTGCCTCCATACCTTGTGTTTGTGGTATGATAATGTACAAACTGTTAACGTCCATAGTAACTAGTATGGTACCTGGTTCTACTTTTAATGTTCTTAATTAGATTAATAGGTCTGTGGTGTCTTGTACATATGCTTTGGTTACTTGAACCGTTGATTGTAATTGCAAGTCAATGTACTGGCAATTGGTTGAAGTAGCGACCCATGGGCAGAAACTATGGGTCTGCCCGGTGGATGGATGAGAGTTTTATGTATCTTTGGTACATTATATAAAATTGTTACCCTTGGCTATGATGTTATCATGTATTCCTTGGTGGTTTCATCAATGAAGCCTTACTCAAAGCCCAAATGAATTAATACATCAATCCATTGTTTGAATTTTAAATAAGGATCATATGATAGTGCCATGTATGTGTTATGGTCTTCAAGCTGTTTGAGAATGTCCTGGCGACGTGTTTAGTTGGTACATATGACAAGCCATTATTCAAAAGAGATGATTCCTCAGGAGTTAGTATATGATCACTCAGGTTGAATATAGTGGGGGGGTTGTGGTTATCTCATTCGTAGGTGTCTTAGGTTTAGTACCCACCCTCCTGATGTGGGTTCTGTTTCCCCGCCCCCTCTGAAGTGGAAGGTAACCCCTAAAAAATGGGACAAAGAGGTTCTACCTGTATAGCTATTAACCAAATATTCAGGTCTGGGAGGTAGGGTTGGAATTTCCTGTCAAGGGAAAATCTCTCTGCCTGTGTCTAAAGAATCACCTCTGCTTGTGTTAACTGTGTCCATTCTTACATTGTGGTGTGGGCTTCTTCGTCTAGTCAGTCTTGGCCTCTCTCATAGATAGATTTTACTGTCTCGAATTTCTGTTTTTGAAATTGATTCATTCTGTTTCACATTGTGCTATTTGATTATTCAACTTGTGAGCGAATTCTCTGTTTTATTTTGTATCAATATGTGTTAAGGTATTTGGTCAAATTTAGTTGTTTTGGTCTCTAATTTTTGGATAAGATCTGATTTTTTTTTTAATCACTAACAATACTAAGTCCAAGGAACATGTGTTAAGAATGTGACACCATTTCTTTTTAAATATAGGATTATCTCTCCCTATTGTAGGTATGTTCCTTATATGAAACCCTTGAAGTATATAGTTAAGTCTATGATATTCTGAAAGATAACTTCCATGTAGGAATATACCCTTATGGGTTTATTTTCAATTTCCTTTAGGAATAGTATAAATTAATAGGGGTCTCACCTGTGGGCTTCTGAATAGGAGCAAAGCGTATTCTAGCTGCCTCCTCATCTGTCTAAACCATGGTGCCTGTTTGTGTCTGCTGTGCTTGTGAATGTTCAGTTTCTGGTATATTGGTGGTATCAGTCTCTGGGAAATCCATTTCTTTTTGACTCATGTTAAATTCAATCTTATGGTGTAAGGAGGAGTTCTTAGTAAGATGATATATTGTTGATAAATCTGTTCCATTATAAAGTGTGAACACTGAAAGGAAGTGTAGTAGATCTCTGGGAGGGTTCTTCACTCTTAGGTATACAATCACAAAAGCTGTGAATCTGCCTTATATATGGACATTAGATTTTCCATTAGAAATATACAAAGCAAACATATAGGTAGGTATAAAAAAACACATGTATCAACAGTTGGTGACTGAAATAACTGAATTTAAAATGGTAACTAAGACTCTATAAATCTTAGTGTCTGTTTGCTATACTCAGTAGCAAAAGGCTAATAAATATTAACACACAATCACAAGCTTAATTAAACTACCTGCAAGAATATCACTCGCAAAGTCTTATTTCAGGAGTACAAAAACTTTTATTACAATGAGGCTACATAAACAGTTACAATATGCAGATTAAATATAGATTACACATATGCATATCACTTTATAAATACACAGCAGTGAACTATACATCAATATTACACTAATACATTTGCCCAGTCTATGTGAAAGTATGGTGTGCTGTAAGTATATTTGTCAGCAAGAAGTACTTACTTGATGTTAACTGGTCATCATCCGAAAGATTAAAGAGAAAGAAGCATGGGTGTTGATGGGTTTTATTGTAAATCTTTCAACCCTCCCACAATGATGATGTCACTCATATGCAAGCCCCCTTGGCCATGTGGGGGAGGGAAGGCCTCTGGCCACACACAAAAGGGTCTATATAGCTCTTTACTTAAACCAGCTGGTCATCCTTATCAGATGGGGCCTGGTAATGTGATCTTTCTACATTCCAAAGTGACCCAGTATCTGAATGAGGAGTTAACCCCTTCCTGAATACACAGCTGAGTTCTTACAGTATTATGCCATAATATCCCTTCTGGACAATATCTGAGTTCTTACAGATTTATGCCCTTATTACATTCCCCCCCCCCCTTTGGCAATGGAGGTTACTGGTACCCCTACATTCCAATGGTTGTTTTATATGAGTGAATCTGTTAGAACATTCTTAACCCCACCTATGTGTGATGGCTATATTAGTGTACTAAGGATGCTTCCATTCGCATACCATAATATAAGTGATATACACGTGCAATTAGTGATTTTAAATAACAACACATACAAATTTGAATAATTATACATAATATAGAAATAAATGATATGATTATAAAAGGATGTATAAACAGATTTCCCAATGCAGAACCCCATGATGACTGTTTCTAAAAGGAATTTGCTAATTTCTGCCACCAGGTAGAACTTGACATCTCTGTAAAAGTATGTTCAATCCTTTGTAGTTCTTGTTCCTGATGGTAGAAATTTACATGAACACGTTCCCCCAAATGTTTAAGATGTTCTAGTAACACAGAGTCTTTTTGCAATAAGGTTACCCATTTTTGCCAAGGTGCATCATCTACTAATATTGGGGTTATGAGTGGAGCCCCCAAGGTAGCGTTATATGTGAGTAACTGTGGGACAGTGAGGTTAAACTGTAGTGAACTTATCCTCACAGGGTACCTAGTAATACAATAAATCCCTGGTGTGATTTGTTCCCTTGAATTACACTTGTCAAACCATATATGCACTTCATCTTTAGGCTTCAACTCAACAAAACACACCTTTCCTTGTCCTAATGGAAAAAATCATATCTTGGGGATTAACTTTCTCCACAAAACCATTGCAATATGAGTGATTATGCCAGCAGGAATAAAAAAATATTCTTGCCTGGCTGGGTAGGCATAAAACTTTAGAAGGAAACCTTATGCAGCCAGACATGTCTACCTGTTCCATATGGGAACCATTCCATATAAAATTTGGGAACTCTAACTCATGATGTAAAACATGAGATTCTGTGACAGGTGTTCCTAGTGAAAACAAATTATAAACATTCTGATAGGTAGCACTATTGGGCAAAAGTGAAGTAGCCCTGCAAATATTTTCTCTGCAGCCCAACCAACTGTTTAACCATAATTCTTTGTGTTTTGATGCAAAACTGTTAACAACAGACTGTTCCCACCCTCCTAAAGGTGTATGGTCATTTTCCAT
The DNA here is from genome assembly GCF_027579735.1 of Bombina bombina. Taxonomy (NCBI): domain Eukaryota; kingdom Metazoa; phylum Chordata; class Amphibia; order Anura; family Bombinatoridae; genus Bombina; species Bombina bombina. The sequence continues at coordinate 421,092,179 of NC_069504.1, forward strand.
AGCATGTGCTATTAATTTAAAGTCAGTTGATAATTCTGTTTGCATGGAAATACACACAAAATCCCAGGATACTTCCCTTACTAATTACTCCTATCAGTATTTCCTCTATATGTTGAATGGCAGGACCCTGAACCTGAATGACTGTCTGTGTCTCTAGCAGGGTGTTTATCATTTGTTGTTTATGAATCCCTTTTGTATTTAACATCCCCTGAGACTGTAAGGTTGCTGTTAAGCTGGATATGTCAATGGAATTTACCACCCCTAACCCTGTTCCCACACCTCCCAAAACTGTATCCACAATATCCCTCCTAGTCCTTCTCCTAGTACCTTCTGTCCACTTAACTAATGCTTTTTCCATAGTGGCAGTAATTCTGGAACAATTTTGGTAATGTGTGGAAACTAGCCAATCTATTATTTTAATCTTAAACGTGATAAATTGGAATTTGGCATCCCTCAATACTGGAGTTGGCTTGATTGTACTTGTTTGAAATGGACCGCTGGAAACAACCCTTTTCCCCTCACACATTGGAGTATTGTCATAATGTTTCATCTTTGGTGTAGTGATTAAAGTTGAATAGATCAAAGGTGCAAAAGTAGTTGTTTCCTTTTTTTGATCTATTTTTAAGTATACTTCAATCCCTCCACCAAAGTTGGAAGCTGTAACTCTCCAATTAATCCCTTCTCCAATTTGTTGTTCAAATATAACCTTGGTTATATTAGAGTTATCACCATTTATAGTGTGAATAGGATTTGTAAATGTAGACACAGAAATACCTTCTCCCACCAGACAAGCCACCCACTTACATTCCCATTCAACTTTATTACCCTCAATGACCCTCCAAAAAACAATTAAATTGTCTTGATGTTTTTCAGCAAATATTTCAATCTTCCCACCCGCATTAAAAGTCAATTTTCCCAAACAATCTTTGTTAAGGTCTTGAGAGCTCCAGAAGCCTGTCCATCCTCTGATGATGCTGCTTGAGCTCCATCTACGACTCCTTGTGAGGTTGGTGATTGAAAGTTCATTACAGTCACAGACTGGAAGTTTTTGCAATAACACCCACACAAATACAAATAGGTTTGTGGCGATCATTCCTCTCAGGTTCCACATAATGAAATCTGTCAAAAAGATTAAGAGAATATCAGTTCTTAGCAGAAATATCTACATCTGGGACAACTGTCCCTCTATACACTTTACATTGGTCAACATGGACCCATTTGTAACCAGGCTGCCTTCTGGTTTTCCCAGGGGTTGATCTTTCTATTTTAATTACAGCATTACCCAATTTGTCCAAAATTCTATAAGGTCCTTCCCAATTTGCATCCCAGGGAGAATTTTTGCGAAAATTTTTAATCATGATCAATCCCCCCTTCTCAAACAGAGATGTTTGAGGTGTAGATGAAAATGTACAGTCTGTTGAGGCAGCAAAAATTAGCAGTGATCTCAACTGCTCCTGAATTTGGGAGAGATATTGATCTCTAGACACAGATTCTCTCAAGGGGGTAGACAATTGTGGTTCACCTGGGTGGCCTAATGCCATCTTTCTCCCTGTCATGAGCTCATAGGGAGAACATTTGGTAGTATTTGATGGTGTAACTCTAATAGCAATTAGAACTGCTGGAAGATGTGTGACCCATGATTTACCATACTGGGAAAGCATTTTGGACAATTTTGTTTTTAATGTGCGATTCATGCGCTCAACTATACCAGAGGATTGTGAATGATATGGTACATGAAATCTTGTCTGTATTCCCAGTAGGGCACAGAGATTTTGCATTACCTGACCTGTAAAATGTGTACCCCTGTCTGATTCAATTGAGTGTTGGAAACGCCCATCTTGAGAAAACATGTTCCCACAGTGCTCTGGCAGTAGCCTGTGCAGTTTCACAACGAAGTGGAATAGCCTCAACCCATTTTGAAAAAAATATCTACAATTACTAGGGCATACCTGAGACCCCCCTTTGATAGTGAAAGTGGGCCTATAAAATCAATTTGGATAGCTTTCCAGGGGCCATCTGCTACTGATATTCTCTGGAGAATGGGTCTCTGACCTTTAGGACGTGGATTAATTTGAGCACAATTTAAACACTCTTGTACACATTTTAAACAGGTTTCTGCTAAATCTGGCCAATGAAATGTTTGCCTTAAATGGTACTCTAATGCACTTTGGCCAATATGCCAAAGAAGAGAATGTGTTTGCTGTGTTATTAGTCCCTGCAAATGACTTGGGACCACAAAAAACAATTTATCCTGTGGATCAGTGGGATTGGAGTAACATATTTACCCATTACAAATTGAATAACCATTTGGGAGTATTTGCTGTTCCTGTAACAGAGGGAAAAGGTTAGGATCTTTAGCTTGTTCTGTTTTCAAATCAGGTACCTCTGAATCTACCATTGTAATCTTTGCTATGTGTGCTATTGTATTTTTAGATGCAACATGCTCTCTCCATGCGTCTCACTGTCATTCTCATCTGATTGCCATGGTTCCCCATCTAAAGCTGCCTGTTTGGCTAACATGTCCACATGTGCATTCCCTTGTGAATGTTCATCTGTGAAATGTGTGTGTGCCTTAACTTTAACAATAGCTGACTGCAATGGGTGCTGTGTTCCCCAATCCATGAATTTCTTAAGGGCTTGAACATGTGACAATGGTTTGCCTGCTGAGTCTACCATTCCCCTTAGATTTCAAATTGGTAAGTACTCTGTCAGTGATCTAGTCACATAGGCACTGTCACTGTATATACAAATGTTTTGTGTCAAACCTGTGGCAAGCCATAGAAATGGCTTCTAATTCTGCTCTCTGTGCTGAGAATGATCTTGGTAGCATAAATTTAAGAGCTAATTGTTGAGAGGGGACCCAAATAGCAAAACCAGTATTAAATTGACCATTCTGACAAAATCTTGAACCATCTACATACATTTGTAAATCCTGGGGAGAAGTTTTGTCCTTGAACAATTTATGAGGTGATTCCCTGTGCGTGAATGTCTCTGTGCAGTCATGGGGTTCGCCCTGAGTGTGCATTAGTTGGGGTAATGTGTATTTTGCATTGTGTTGTACAGTGATGTCACAATGTTGCAAATCTATTAACCACCTAGTCACTCTTTGTGTTGAAACCCCACTTAATGATTTTTCCAACAACAGTTTTATAGGGGTATGTGGTGTTTGGAGGATGAGCTTCCCAAATCCCACTATATGCTCAGTAGCCTGCACTGACCAATGCACCCCTAACAAATCCTTGATACATGAGTCATAACCTTTCTCTACTGGAGTAAGAAGCCTGGAAAAATAGCCAACAGGCCTCCATTTTTCAGCCTTCTCAGTGTCAGATGTGTATGTAAAGCAAAAGGGGCCTCCCTCTCCACTGTGGCAAGGGCAGGGGCTGATGCTAAACCTTCCTTTAACACTTTAAATGCTTCCTCATGTTCTGCACTCCAAGGAATTTTCCCAACATCCTCCCCTTTCAAAAGATCATAGAGAGGTTTTGCTTTTTCAGCAAACCCTTCAATGAAATCACGAGAAATATTTACCAAGCCTAAGAATTGTCTTAAGGACTGCCTATGCAAAGGTCTGGGCACCTAAAGTATGGCTGTAATTCGTTCTCTAGTAGGGCATCTGTACCCCTTTGGATTGATACTCCCAAAAATGTCACCTTTTGTCTCATTAATTGTACTTTTGAAGTGTTTAACTTAAGGCCAGATTCAGCAATCAAGTCAAACAGTACATTCAGCTGCTCCAAATGTTCCTCTACCATCTCTGTTTGTAACAAAATATCATCTACATACTGTATGATACTTTCTGGGACTGAGAATGTTTTTAATACCTCCGCTAATGCTTGGTGAAAGTATGTTGGCGAGCTATGGAAGTCCTGAGGAAGCGAATTGAAGCAATATTGGGTGTTAGAAAAGCAAAAAGCAAACTTATATTGGCACTCTGGGGCTAGTCTGACACTCCAAAAACCATTACTTATATCCAGAACAGAATACCACCTACATGTGGCACTCAATTTGGATACCACTTCAGGAGTAGAAGCAACTAGATTTGTAACAGGTGGGGTAACTTTATTCACCATACGAAAATCAGCAGTTAACCTCCAAGTATTATTTGCTTTCTTTAATGGCCACAAAGTAGAATTATTAGAGGGGGAACATTTCCTAATTATCCCTTGGCTTTCAAGCTGACTAATAATTTGCCTCACAGGTTCAATAGCTTCTGCTGGAAAACGATACTGTCTTTGTAGAGGGGGGGTCAGGGTCTACAATATTGATTTCAATGCCTTTTAATATGCCACAATCATTCTTATGTTGAGCCCATATGTCAGGGAAATCCATGACCAATCTCTTCAAATCAGGGTGACTTTCAGTATCCGGCCACACCCTTTCTGAAGGAATTGATGCAATGGATGCTATATGACTGATGTAAGAGTCATCTAATATTACAGGTTTTCTCCCTCTAGTATCCCTCCACAAAACATTGTTACACAGGTCCACTATCATCCCTTCTGATCTCATTATATCAGCACCAAGTATTGTACCCTCTGTGTTTTTGCTCTGCCAAATGGGAATTTCCTTAGTCCACTGATTGCCTAGTGTCATAGTCACATTTGGGATAAGGGATGCTTGGGACTGGGATCCCCCAAGTCCCACAAGAAATGTCTGTCTTGTCCCTTGTGGGGGACTTAATGGTAAATCAGTCAAAGTTACTGAAGCTCCTGTGTCTATGAGGAGTTTTGTGCGATGGCCCTCAATCACACCATAGACACAGGGACGTCCACACAGGGACGTCCAGAATGATCCCTAAAGGTGTTACATATAGGGACCATGTCATCCAGGGTCTGAGGTAGTCAGTCAGAGCAGGATATCAGAGGAGAATTAATTTCATAATTCTTTTCATGATATCCCATTTCCCCTCCCCCCACAGTAATCACTCTCAAAGCCTCATGCGCTGAGCCATACAGATTAGTACCAGGCCTAAGCTTTGAGGTGTATTCCTGTCCTGTTTTATCTGGGGGCTTAATCTTGTTATTTTTCCCTACCCAATTCTGTGCATAGCTTTCTTTTGGAGGTGCAGAGGGATGTAATATTTCCTGCCCTCCCTCAGTTTCCTTCTGAATTCTCTTTAACCTCTTAAGGACATATGACGGAATTTTTCCGTCATAAAACAATTGAGCAAACAGAAAGCTGTGTCCTTAAAGGGTTAAGAATCTGCAATCTACTTGTCTGTGCCCATTTTATTGCAGTAATGGCAAGTACCTTTAAAGGGACCCTCTGAATATTTTTGTTTCCCTTCATTAGTGGTTACCATAGCAATTCTGTGTTGCCCTGTGTTCCTTTTCTTTAAAATGTTTTGCCTAGCCTTACCTATAATAGATAACACACTCTCTAGTGTACTCTTTTCCTCAGCCATCATTTGTATGCTAGGGTCCAAATATGTGAATTCTTTAATTAAATACTGCAACATATCATGAGGTGTCTGAAATTCTGTGTGTCAATCTATATAATTGTTCAAATTTAGCTGCAAATACCCATGGACCATCATTTAATGATACTTGCATTTCTGCAAGAGAGTGACTGTCTAAATCTCTACTCCCTGTCACTAGTTTACAAACAGCTTTTAGTCTGTCCCCATCTGAACCCCATTTATCCTCCTTAAACCAATCTGTGTTCAAATTAACTGGGCCTGCAACTGGTGATTGTAATCTAGCTGCAATGCTGCCTGGAAGCCAGATTTTTAACATTATACACACCTCTTTAGGAGGCAGCATGTATTGTTTTATTGCAGACTTTGGACATGTTAGAAAATACATCTGCTTTAACATCATACACTGGAAAGATAGGGTTTAACTTTACCAGTTGTCTCATTACTTTATCTCTATCTTGGTTTTTAATGGTAGTTGATACCAGGGATGATGTTTCAGCAGAGGTGTTAGGAAAAAGTAAATTTTGGATCTTACACTGGGTGTTAGTGATAAAGTATCTGTTTGATGTTCTGGATTTAATGTTCTTGGCTTAGTTATCTATGGGGTTAGTATGGGAATGTGTGTGCTCTCTGTATTTTGTGTGTGATCCAATCTTTCCTCACTGTGTGAAATATGCACCCTCCCCCCATCAACATGTGGACTTTGCACCCTTCCCCCATCAACATGTGCCCCATCTTCCTCCGACATAAATGCATTCTCCTTGTTTAATACTGCAACAGGGGTTAAGTTTGCAAGCCCATATCTCAATGAAGCTATAAGTTGGCCTCTTGCGTCATAATTTTATTCTAAAGTATTAATATATTCTGAATTTACACCACCTGTGGGGCCATTCTCATCCAATGTGTTCCAATTGATCTCTGTTAACATGGCTATTGGGGGAGAATGTTCAAAGATTGCTCTATTCATTTGGGCTTTGATTGTTAACAACAGTTTCATGCAATTCTGTAATTTAGATTTTTCTTTTGTTAAACAAAACCTCTTTTTATCAATAAGCTTATTCTCATTCTCCCCTTGCAACCACACATCTTTCAGTCTTTTAACTATGTCAGTATTCTCATCAATAACAGGCTCAAATGTGCTACATTCTGCATATTTAACAATTAATTCCATACTCACACTTTTAAGTGTCTTCAGACTGCCAGCAAATCAGATTCACGTCCTGCGCGATATGATTTTTTCTGCGTCTGGTTCGACTGATCCTTAGGTATTCTCCAAAATGCCTTTTGGATCTGTAGTCCTTGCCAAGGACCTTACTGCTGAAACGTTCAACTCAAAGACAGTATAGCAAAAACTAGGTTTAAAAATCACACTTGTATTATAAAAAGAACATGGATTTGTCCCCCCTTTAAACAAGTGTAGTTGGTAAGAAAATTATCGCTGGTTCGGCTCGCCAATGAAATGACTAAATTTAAAATGGTAACTAAGACTCTATAAATCTTAGTGTCTGTTTGCTATACTCTTTAGCAAAAGGCTAATAAATATTAACACACAATCACTAGCTTAATTAAACTACTTGTAAGGTCATTAACTCACAAAGTCGTGCTCCAGCAATAATACAAAACTCTTATTACAATGAGGCTACATAAACAGTTACAATATGCAGATTAAATATAAATTACACATATGCATATCACTTTATAAATACACAGCAGTGAACTATACATCAATATTACACTAATACATTTGCCCAGTCTATGTGAAAGTATGGTGTGCTGTAAGTATATGTGTCAGCAAGAAGTACTTACTTGATGTTAACTGGTCATCATCCCAAAGATTAAAGAGAAAGAAGCATGGGTGTTGATGGGTTTTATTGTAAGTCTTTCAACCCTCCCACAATGATGATGTCACTCATATGCAAGCCCCCTTGGTAATGTTAAAAGTATATGGTTACAACCATGCCATGTGGGGGAGGGAAGGCCTCTTTCTAAATTCCAAAGTGACCCAGTATCTGAATGAGGAGTTAACCCCTTCCTGAATACACAGCTGAGTCCTTCTGGACAATATCTGATATATTTATGCCCTTATTACAGTGACTACAAAGGAGCTAGCCTACATACGAAATTTTTAACATATATAATGTGAGGGGAAAGCGGTTTAGGGGTTAATAGTTTATTTAAGTACTTTGTGATGTGGGGGGATGGCAGTTTAGGGGTTAAAAGTTTATTTAGGTACTTTGCGATGTGGGGGTGGCAGTTTAGGAGTTAATAGTTTATTTATGAGTGTAAGTGTACTTTAAAATGTATTTTTGACGTGTTTTGTGCAACTTTTTAGTTTTGAACCAGTTAACCACAGCTAAAAACCATCAAGAATAATATACTTTCATCATCTGAAAGCATGATGGTCCAGTTATCACCGAACATTCCCATGTACATGATACGTTTCATATTGAAAGACACATTTTATGATTTTCTATTTATAATTTAATGAAAATACTAACTTTAGACTTTTTAGCATAAACAAAATAGTTTTAAATGTATTATGTTGTTATTTGTATACAGTATGCATTTATACAGCTTTCAAACAAATGTTATCTATTTAACAAAAATAAATGATAAATTAAACGTACACATGCTTGATACGTTCCTATACATTGTTAAATGTTTATTGAAGGTAATGTAAAGGCTTAGTTTATAATTTTACTTTATTCTATGTTAATGTTAAATTTACTTTAAGTGAAATGCGCTTGCAATGTATATATACATATTAATGAGGATAATAGTAATGCAATTTATATGTATCTATCTTGCAATGTACAACTTTGTATATTTTTAAAGAGAGATGTTTGTGGACATTATAACCTTTAAGAAACAGCTATTTATAAACCTAAATGTAAATGAAATGTGAATATAAATACACATAGATTAAGTAAATTATAATTAATAATAAGAAAAAATAGAATTCTGGAGTAGACTGTGCCTTTAATACACTTTTACCTCTCTGATGTCCATGCATCTAAGCTTCTGCAGACTGCCCTCTTATCTCAGTTCTTTTGACAGACTTGCATTTTAGCTAGTCAGTGCTGACTCATAAATAACTCTATGGGAGTGAGCACATTGTTATCTATATAGTACACATGAACAAGCGCTGTTTAGCTGTGAAAAGTGTCAAATGCACTAAGATAAGAGGTGGCTTTCAAGGGATTGGAAATTAGCATATAAATCCACCTAAGTTTAACTTTTAACAAAGAATACCAATCGAACAAAGCAAATTTGATGACAGGAGTAAATTGGTAAGTTGTTTAAAATTGCATGTCCTATCTGAATAATGCAAGTTTAATTTTGACTAGACTCTCCCTTTAAGCATAAATGTTTGCAAAAATTTTAATGTGTCAATATTGTTTATTTTAAAGTTTTTATGGAAGGCTTTATTTGAATGGATGCCAATTTTTTGTTGGTTATGAATAATTTTAATAAGGTTAAATTAAAGTGTTATTATAAAATAAATGTGCATTACTAATGTATGAAATTAATATAAACTGTACAAAGATTACATGTTTTATTTTTTGATTTATGAATTTTAAAAGCGTTTAGCTTTTTTAAAATTCCAAAGGTTCTTTCAATTACTTTTTGTGCACTCCTATGAGCATCATTGTATCTTAATTCTGCAGCTGTGTTTGGATTCTGCAATGGTGTCAGTAATTAAGCTGAACACGCATATCCAGCATCTCCTAAAGTTTTTATATATATATTATATTCTCTATCTGAATCATAAAAGAAAATGTTTGGGTTTCATGTCTCTTTAAGCTGCTAAGCCAGCTTAGGAGCCCCAGTGATTCAGGCTTGCACCTCCTCGCCCACGGCATTGCAATAGCAAACTTCGTCCACCCAGCTCTTGATAAATGGAGCACTCTTAGCATGCACATTTCTATACCAGACTATAACATTGTTTCTAATATTCTTGCAAACTCTGTTGCCTGATGGCTTAAGGCACTTGCTCACTTATGAAGTCAAATTGGATTTAGTTGTATAACAAGAAAACTAAGAAAATTAAGAATATAAGAAAATTTAAATTGTTATTAAAGGTGAGGCTCTATACAATCAATTACAGTTTAGTTTTTTAATTTAATGTCAATTCAATGTAATCCTTTAATGTAATGAGAAATCATAAATGGAACATTTGTATACAATTTTTTAAAATCTAAAAAATAATAAACAGTGTTCTGACAATATATTTTATCTTAGAAAATACATCTAGGCATCTGTCAATTTAACTTGTATCTATGTCTTTTCTTTCTATCGTTCTTTCCTTCTTTCCATCTAACTATGAATCCAATAAAAAAAAGCTATGGTCTAGATTACAAGTGAAGCGCTATTTATCGCTCCTGCTCACACACATAGGGCCCGATTATCACAGCTGTTTGAGCCTGTCGGAAGGAGCGCTCGTAAATTGAAAAAAATGTGCACGCTTGAGCGCAATCGTGATTTATGCTAGAATGATTACTGTGCCCTCAGTGCACTGATTAAATGTTGCGCAAAACAAAAAAGTGTCACACATAATTTTTTTTATTCAAGAGAACAGTTACACTCATAATAACAATACTGAATAAAAATAATAATATAAAAAATCTCACTAAAAAGTTACAATGGCTCAAAGATATGACGTTTTAGGTGTTAGAAAAAAAGGCAGGCAAAGGGCTTTAACATAGAGATACATAAATACACATGTCTAAAAATGTCTATATACACATATATATATATATATATATATATATATATATATCAAAGATTTTCTATAATAAAAGGGACAGGATACATCATGATAAGCGTTCCTTAAAGTAGATAGGGAATGAAGCACTCTTTTGAAAGTTTTTTTTAGGAATTATAGGGTATGCACCACATAGAAGAAGTATGCGTCCCTAAATATTTTGTACAACTAATTGCATGTATATACTGTATATATATATCAGCCATTTTATTATCTTGGCCATTTGTTATATATATATATATATATATAATATATATATATATATTATATATATACTGTATGTGTGTACAGATGTATTTATGTATTTATATGTGTATTTATGTATTAACAGGCATTTAAATACATCCGCACACATATATAGACATATTGGAGCCCTTTGCAGAATTTTGCAGTTAAGTAGATGAAAAACATGGAAAATCTAATTTATGCAATATTCATATTTAACAAAGTGTTATACTGTGCATTTACTGTAAATATTCCAATGTTCTTCACCTAGGCGAATATGTTCTATGTATTTTTAAATAGATATTCTATATATATATATATATATATATATATATATATATATATATATATATATATATATCTGTATACAGCTATACCTATATAGGTATAGATATATATTTTACCAAAAAACATCAGAAATATATAGAAAAAATGTATTTATGAATAAATAAAACATATTCTTCTACGTGAAGAACACTGGAATGTGAAATATTCATACTTTAATGTCGGGTTACAGTTGAGAAAATGTGATCGGGTTTGTGCACGAGTAGAGTGTCTGTGGGGGAATATGTTAATGCGGTCGCGATATTAGAAGTTCCGCTTTTTGCGAGCGTCAGGTTAGCCTGCAAGGAAAAAGTTTTTACTTTCAACTTGTAATATGAGCGCTACCTGACGAGTGCAAAAACCTTGTATTCTGGCCCTATATGTCTGGCAATCCATGTATCTAAAGTGAAAATACAAAATTGCATCATTTAAGATTTATTGATTTAAGAACTTATTTTTAAAAATAAGGTAATATACCTAAGAGGCCATCTCTCTGACATTTGTCCTTTTTTCTGTACAATTCAGACCGCTACAATATAATAAATGATGACATGACCCAAAAAAGTTGATACATTAAAGATCTTCATCATGGGGTCACACACCATCTGAACGTTCAGCGAATGGTTGTGGTTTCTATTCCGATATATTTCCTCCCTTTCACAAGCTGGTTGAACAGCTATATGAATGCAATCAATTGCACCAAGCACTTTGGGAACACCTGTAAATTCTATAAAAATAAGATTTGACAGAATGCCATTTCTCCTGTGTGCTTGGCAAGCATACATAGCATGGTAAGATTACAAAAAAGTGCTTTAACACTGTCTTTAGATGATAAGGGAATGTTGGCTGGAACCTTCTAATAACCACACTGGATACAAACTGGAAATATAATATTTATGTTTGGGTTTTATTTCACTCACATGGCTTTTTATCTAATAACTATTATTCAGTTTTATATCTCTTAAACCACTGGACATATTTTGTTATTTAGGGCAATAAGCGTATTCTACCCTTGTATATTCAATAAAGCTTTCTGTATCACTGATAAATGTGATCACTCCATGTGGGGAAATGTATTTTTTTTATATATAGGCTATACATTCAACAACTGTTAAAACCAATGTGCTTCAAAATTGCAGTGTGTGTTGACTGGAAATCTTAAAATTCTACAATTGTCACTTACTGTGTTGCTGCTTTTTAAGGATTATAAGAATTTTAAAACTAACAAAGCTTGCACAACTAGAATGGATTTTTGACATGAATAAATATTTTTTGTTACAAAGGCTAGTAAAACACCTAATGGAAGAAGCTGTTGGAAATTTTGTTTCTAAGCAACGAAAATTGCAAATTTTATGCCATTCAATGACCCCTGGAAATAATTGATTATCAATAACTAGGAATAAGATAAAATACATTTGCCCATTTCAGTCAGTTATAAAATACCAATTAAGCCATTTAAAGGCAATTCAGCATCCACTGATATTAATAGTAGAAAAATAACGAAGAAACCATCTAGCTTTGATGAACATTCTAAGAATATTGGCAGCTCCCCAGCTAGCTGTATAATCAAGGCAATATCTGACCATCAATTTGCCAAATTTTCCATTGCCAATTGAACAAAGGAGTTGTAACGCTTGTGGGATACTCCTCTATCAGACCGAACTCGGCCAGTAGTCTTGTTATCCTGGCGTCGAGCTGGAATGATAGGGAATATCCCAGAACAGAGAAAGTTAGTGAGATGAGGAAGGTGGCACTCACCACCGGCAGGACAGTCCCCAGCGGCAACAGCAGAGCAGTCCAAGGATGAACCACTAGAATGGTCAGGCAGGCAGGGTCTGGCAACATCAAAGCAGTCCAAGGATAAACCACTAAAATGGTCAGGCAGACAGGGTCTGGCAACAGTAAAGCAGTCCAAGGATAAACCACTAGAATGGTCAGGCAGGCAGGGGTTTGGCAAAAGTAAGCATTCCAAGGGCACACCAACTAGAATGGTCAGGCAGGCAGGGTTTGGAAAAAAGCAAAGCAGTCCAGCAGATTAATGGTTAAGGCAGGTAAAGTAGTCAGAAAGGCAGGTTCAGCAACAGAGATCAATAATAGGCAATTAGAAAGAATGATCTGTCACAGCTAGGAGCACACGAAGTAAGACCTATACTTGGGCAGTGACAGATCGTTAGGGAAAAAATTTAAATAGGTGCAGGATTCGCGCCACTGAGCTCCGACCGGCATCAGGAGCATGCAGTGATGACGTCAGCACCGCCATGCATCCTGAGCCGACACTGCCACTGGCAATGAGCAGGGAAGGAGACGCTGCGCCCCTAGCAACGGCTAGAGCGGGCGCGGCATGACAGGAGTTTTACTTTGGATGTTATTACATTTATTTAAAGTACAATTAAACTTTATATTTAGGCCATTTCTATCCTGAGATAAAGGGCACCGTCATGGGAATCAGTTATGCCAAACTATAGATCTTTTTAGACAACAATATATTTACATCTTCTGATCCATTTTATGGCCATTATACTGGCGGACCTGTTCTTTATATGGAAAAGCTGTAAAGAATGTCCTTAAATGTGCGGATAATTGAAACTCAAATAGTATAGGAATTAGTTTCTGTGTGAACCTTAATGCAAATTAAATAGATTTTTGGCAGCTGGGTTTGTCATGGGATGGAAATGGTAAATGTTTTAAAACCTTTGTTGACCGTACAAGGGGCGGAGCCGGCCTCACCTAGGATGGCTGCAAAACACCAGAGCTCCGATTACCAGCTCCATAGCATTGCCTCAAATACTCGCAATTTGTGCTAAAACACCATCTCATTATGAGCCAGTGACTGACATTTGCATGAAGACTCTAAAGATTATAAAACCGATAGCTTAAACAACCGATTAATAACGGAATTGTCAGTTAAACCACTGCCTCCCTGTATGTGACGCACGCTGAAATCACCACGCTGAGAAGTGCTCTGGGAAGCTGAGGAACCTAGATGGCGACGAGCAGAGGAATCTTAAAATACAGAAGGTAACCCCTTTCTATATAGCTTCGGCTGGCAGAGGGTAATAGACGCCTTAGAGTGGGCAAGGAACAAAGGTACATCGTAATAGAAAAAAAGCACACGCAAACTAAAGCTGCTAGCAGACTGTTGTACAAGTAAACAGTGATACGCCATACTCTCACTTCTGCTACCGCTGTAAGAGACTTCAGGGGAATGTCATAGATTTAAATGCACAAAGAATATATACCTAGGTACACCCAGTAACACACTTCAAGTTTAATTAACCTAAATCCGGTGCAGGAAAAGTCAGAGGGAAGAAGGACAATTATTGTATAGAAGTCACAGATATCCACACACATGTTGGAGTATAATGCAGAAGGGTGCTGCAGTTAATGCCCCATTCAAATGAACAAACCTCTCTATTATATGATACATGATATCTGTTACATGCTGTGAGACATTTAGCTACTGTTAATTGAGATAGCTTAGCCTGGCAACAGCAACCAACTATAGACTGTGATTTTTTTTTCCTATAGCCTGCTCCAGGAGTAAAAGCAAGAGTAAAACTGTACCTAAAACATAAGTGTACTATGAATACCAAACACTCCACAAAACCTAACAAACCATCTAAAATAGTCAGCCAGAAAGATAATTCAGTAGAGCAGTTTTTTCCCCCATCAAACTCAAGAGTTAAGCTTGACAAGGAAGCAAGTACATCACCAAAGAATAGAGAGAACATACCACAAAAAAATATGGACTATATGGAAGAGAGTAGGTCAGTGCCAAATACGCTTCTCTCCACATTGCATCCCAAACAGGGTATAGCAGACATCATCTCGATCCTGCATAAGGGAAGAAATAGCGGAGATCAACAGGACCTTCATCCATAGGCACCAGAGCAGAGGCGCTAGAGGAATTTACTGATCATCTTGCAAGATGAAATTAATTTGGTACAAGACTCCGCCAATCATCACACAACCATCATAACTGAGCTGTACGATAAAATTGAGGATCTCGAAAACCGGAGCCGCATGAAAATCCTAAAAATATGTGGCATTCCGGAGTCCGTACTTCCTAAAGATTTTCCATACCTTCCAGCTCTTTTTGCGCACCTGAGGAATTCCAAACCAACCACTGATATCCCCTGGGTCATGGGCCCACAGGGTCCTCAGGCCAAAACCACCCGACACAGCACCCCCAAGGGATGTAATCATGAAGTTTAAGGGAGTTCATGGAAAAGGAAGAACTTTTAAATCTTTCACGTAAAAACCAGCCGGGTGAAATTTAGGGGTGTTGTGCTCCAATTCTTCCAGGACTTATCACAGAGGACACTCCAGAGAAGAAGAGAATTTACACCCTTGACATCTCTCCTCCGCCAAAAGAGAATACTCTATATATGGGGGATTCCCCTTTCATCTCTATGTTTTACATGGTAATAGAAAATTAATTTCAGGACCACAGAGGACATTAGAGACTGTGTGGCATTAGAAATCGAGGCCCCCGACAATTTCAGACATAGAAAAACCTCAAGAACCACCTTGGAAGAGAACAGCTAAGGCAGACCCCAAAACATGGCGACGTGTAGTATCTAAACCAAGGACTCAATTAATAAACCTGGACTCCCAACTCCCCACCAAGAGACCACAGCATAGGGAAAATATACCCATGAGTGAATTTCTTAACAATAATCGGAGAGATACCGCTGTATTGTTTGCACAAGAAGGAAGTGTTTCTGGGTAATGTATAGATATGGATAGTCAGGTCTTGCAGGAGAATAGGTTCCTAAGCCATTAAAATGTTGTTGTTTAGTCACTTCAGTTTAGAGTAGAAATTTGAAATGTTAAATATAATGGTAGATTTAGCCCAGAGTTTAGAATGATGTTCAGATATACAGAAGGTATAAAAGGCAACAGTAGAATAAACAAAACAGGAAGAGGTGGAGCTGGTATACACCTCCTCTTTAACATTTAAACGTCATATGACATTAAGAGAATTAAGATGATTACCAATAGGGTACAAGAATATATTGCTCATTATTAAATCTTGTATTAAAGTAAATTTTGTTTATTGTTACGTATCAGACTCACAGGTTCAGAGACACACAAAGAATAGGTTACATTTATAGATGGAATATCCAAGAGAAGCCCGAGCGTAGGCTCCCATATATCGCTATAGACACAAATATACTGTTGCAAAAAGGAATCTAACAATAGAGGTTTTCATTACACTGATAAGCCAGATTGCTAGAGGCCTAAATTCACACAGAAATGCTCTATCGCTCTGCAAGAATCTCAGAAGGAAAAAGAGTGACATACTCCTTCCTGCAAGGAGACTCATTTTTTAAAATCCAAGGAACCTAAGTACTTAGGAAGCCACTAAACACAGCACTTCCATAGCTCATTTGACCATAAACGAAATGGTGTAAGCATTCTATAAGCAGACATATCCCCTTAACTCCGCATACACAACGTACACGGATACTGAGGGTAGGTTTCTATGAGTGACTGGCCTACTGTATGGTACCCCCAGTGGACTTTGGTTAATTTATGCGTACCAAACACAAAACAGCTTCCCTTTTTTAAAAATACTTTGCCCAGATTCTTGACAGCACGAAGAGTGCACTCTATATAGGAGGGGATTTCAAGTATCCCAATCCAACCGAACCTAGACACCACCAAATCCAAAACCCTCCACACCTAGACATACAGTTAAAGCAGGTAGGGAAACTAATGTATGACCAGACACTGTTCGATATCTGGAGATTTAAGCACCCCACGCAAAGGGACTATACATTCTTCTCCTCCCCACACAGATCCTATAGCAGAATTGATTATCAACTCACTAACCAAAAAGGGCCTGACTAATGTCCTGTCCTCTAGGCATGTCACACACGGTATGGTCAGACCACTCTGCAGTACTCACACAACTCAATTGGCCGTCGGGCACCAAAAAAGCCCTTTTCTATGGAAAATGGAGGAGAACTTATTAACCTCTCCAGATTTCAAAAATAAGATAGAAAAACTTCTTCCAGAATATTTTTGGCATAACTCACTTCCCAATACAGACCCTTTTGGGGTATGGGAAGCCCACAAGAGCTATATCAGGGGGGAGTTTATCAAGCAGCAGGCATACATCAGAAAGAAGGAGCGTACACTATATAAGACGTCGACAGATTCATTGTCTAAATTAGAATATGAGTATAAGCTAAATCCCTCAGACCCCCATACTCTTGCCGAATTAGAGAAAGCCAGGAAATTGGTGCATGACCAATTAATAAAAGAAGCTAACATATTAGCATTAAAAACTAAGCAAAAAATCTATTTTGACAATAATAGAGCAGGAAAATTTCTAGCACGCGCTCTCAAGTTAAGAAAACTTAAAACCTTTGTCCATGAATTAAAAACACCTATGAACAAAAAGGTAAATACTACCCCAGAAATTATCTCCCAGTTCCTCGCATATTACACAAAACTTTATAGTCTCACTAAAGACAACCCCCCAGCTGATATGGGAAACGCTGTTAAAAAGTATTTGTCAGAAACTCCCCTACCCCAATTAACAGATCCACAAGCAGAAGAATTGGAAGCACCTTTCCCAACAGCAGAAATTCTATTGGCCCTTAAACAACTGCCCGCAGGTAAGAGTCCAGGCCCGGATGGGTTTACAGTCTAATATTATAAGAAATTTGCACCTATTTTACTCCCCCATCAATGCTTTCTTTTTAATAAAGTAGACCAACAACACCCTTTTCTCTCCACTATGCTGGAAGCCCACATTTCAGTAATTCCTAAGCCAGGAAAACAGACAGACATTCCTGCTAACTTCCAGCCCATCTCGCTATTGAACGTTGACATCAAACTTTATGCAAAAATCATAGCTTCCAGACTTAATAGATTTCTACCACAACTTATTCATCTTAATCAAGTGGGTTTCATGCCTCATAGGGAGGCGAGAGATAACACCATTAAGGTTTTAAATTTACTTGAGTATTCCCAAACCCACGATATCCCCTCAATCTTCCTGGCCATCGATACTGAAAAGGCCTTCGATAGATTAGACTGGTTATTTTTAAAATCTACTTTAACTCGATTTGGCATAGGTGATAGGCTCATAGGAAAAATGTTTGCATTATATCACACACCAAAGGCCCGCATTAAATTAAATTACACTTTATCAGACCCCTTCCCCATTCTCAATGGAACCAGACAGGACTGACCTCTCTCCCCATTATTATTTGTATTAGCCATGGAGGTCCTAGCTTCCAATATCAGGGAAAACAAAGAGATACACGGGATCCAAATAGGAGACACTCAATATAAAACAACGTTATATGCTGATGATATTCTATTTACTCTAACCTCCCCTCAACAGTCCCTTTCGTCGTTAAAGCCGGTAATAGAAACATATATTATCCTTTCTAACTTCAAAATAAATATAATTAAATTGGAATTCTTAGGAGTGGGATTAACAGATCAAATGAGCAATCAGATTACAACACTATATCAGTATCCACAAAAACACGACTCCATAAAATACTTGGGAATACAGTTAACTAAATCAAGAGATTCCCTGTATAAATTGAACTATCAAAATCTCCTTGAAGCTGTTCGAGCAGATTTGAAGACCTGGCAAAATAAATTCCTCTCATGGCTAGGTAGGATACAAGCCTTTAAAATGAGCATATTACCCCGTTTTCTCTATATGTTTCAGACGGTGCCAATTCAATTACCTTCACAATACATATGTACGACACAGGCATTAGCCAACACATTCATATGGTCACACAGGAAACCCAGAATAGCAAAACCTACGTTGTACAGAAATAGAGAAAGAGGAGGACTTGGTGTTCCCAACCTCGACTTCTATAAACAAGCGGCACAACTAACTAGAGTAGTAGACTGGTGCAAAAATGCACAAAATAAAGAATGGGTGAAACTGGAACACGATTTAGTCAATTCAAAGAGCTTAGGGGCCATATGCTGGACATATGACAACAAAGGAATATATCATCACCTATCCCTACGCTAGTTAGAGACACTTTGTCAACCTGGGATTACCTTAATAGACCTCGGAAGGGTATATCTACTATTCCTTAGCCACTTACTCCTTTGCTTCACAACATTGAATTTCCTTCCCATCAACATATATGGGCGGATAGCCCATATGGCATAACAACAGGCTTGCCATGTCACTCAGTGATAGAACAGGGGACCATTTTACCAAAAATTTCATTAATAGATAGAAACATTCCATATTTTAGCAGATGGTTTGAATATCTCCAACTATTCCACTTTATTACACACCATAAAGATAGGCCCAATTTGGTCAGGAACTTGAACCTCCTTGAACTCTTATGCTGGAGTACGAGAGGTACGCTTTCAGCAATATATAAAATATTACTAGGCATACATTCCAAAAACCTCCCCTCATATACTAAGACTTGGGAATCAGAATTAGGTTTTAGCGTCTCTCAAGAGACTTGGAACAATATCGTTTAACAAATGGGAAAATCGCCCTCCTCAATGAGCATCACAGAGACAAATATGAAACTCCTAGGGAGGTGGTACCTTTACCCAAGCAGGTTAGCCAAGATTTATAAACAATCAGACCCACTCTGTTGGAGAAATTGTGAGCAGACAGGCACATTATACCATATCTGGTGGGACTGCCCTGTACTCCAGCCCTTTTGGCAAGACATACACAAAGAAATACAGAACGTCCTCTCACATAAGATCCCATACGACCCCTTAACACTATTAAATGTAAATACAAATCCACATTATTATATATCATGCTTAGCAGCGCCAAGCAATTGGTCCCAAGGCTTTGGAAACAACGAAGGATTCCATCCAAAATGGAGTGGAGACAAAATGTCATGCTCCTCCTATCATTAGAGAAATATCACTATCTCAAAACTAATAGAATAGACTTTTATTGTGCAATGTCTTTTTACTGGGAAACAAATATTCATGCTGAAGCAATACCTTCTACATCTCTTGATAACACCACCACAAGTGCACCTCAGCAACAACAGGTAATGAACTAGTGGTCTCTCTAGTGTTGTTCTGGCTCTGTGTTCCATTCTATATTGTTAATTGTACTAAAAGTATTCTAGATACGTAACAAAGTTATGTTGTTTATGATTCTGTTAAGGTAAAAAAATAAAAAAATTGCAAGCTTATTGGAAATGTTTTTCTTAAAGAGACAAAGTGGACATCGATATCCTTGTATCTATAGATTCTTGTCTTATTTTTTTATTTTTAATTATATCTGTACCACTACTGTCGCTGGATTGATCTCAATGTATGATAATATTTTTCTTTTTTATTTCAATAAAGCTAATATAAAAAAAAAAAAAAAAAAATGTTGACCGTACTATCTTATTTCATTTTAATATCAGCTTACCTTAAAACTAATTTCATCATATTAGAAGAAATTATTCTAATTTGCAAGTGTATGATACACAACGATTAACATTGAGTAAGATATTTATACTTTACACTTATACTTTACATTTAAAAAATAAAAATATTTAACAGCAATTAATCAAGAATTAACTACCTTTAAAAAAAAAATAGAATTGGATAATGCCAAGTTTATTATACAATTTAATGTCCACTTTGATGAAGTAATTAAACTTATAAATAAAAATTAGGTGATTACATTTACATTGTTTTATTAACAAATTAATTGTGCAATATACTGTAAATAGGTCAAAATGTATAATATATGTATATCTCACTATTATTTTATTATTATATTTATTTTGTATATTTTTATGTATATGCACCTAAGTTTATACGTGGGTTTATAAAATGTAACTTTAATAATGCTTACAATAGTCCTATATTTGTACATAGTTTAGAATCCCAAATAGAATCCCAAATACTAGCCAGCAATCGTTGCAAGCAAAAGTCCTCAAACTCTTTCATGAAAAATTCCAGCAATTAATTAAAAAGGTAAGTATTGCCCATTTTACGCATTTTGGCATACTTGCCTCAATTATAGATGCCAGAGCATTACCTCAGCTGCTTTATAAAGAGCCCCAGGTGTTGCAATTTCATTTGGTAATTCAGACTCAGACTATCAATAACGTGTGTATTAAAGGGACAGTTCACCCAAAAACTTTCTCCCCTTTAAATTATTCCCAATGATCCTTTTTACCTGGTAGAGTGTATTAAATTGGTTGCAAGTAGCTCCTTTTCTCATATTTCAGCATTTGAAATAGCTGATTTAGCCTGTGGTTTCCCAACCTATACTGAAAGTTTTGATACTGGCGTATACGCTATTGACAAGCCTAAGTAAACACAGCCAGCAGAAGAGATTACACCCTCAGTGGGGGGCATGATAGTTAAGTAATAAAATTATAATTTTCCATTGTTCTCTCTATGTATTGAGCTTTGGTGTTCCAGACAAATATAAGATAAGGAAGCAAGTCTGTGTACATAAAAGTGATAACATAATGAGATCTGATATTACCTGAAGCTCAACCCATTGTAATAGGCTGTGGTTTCAAAGCACAAAACCAGCTACTTCAGATACACAAATAAACCCGAAAATGCAATTTCTCAAATATTTTATACTCTGCAGTTGGTATAACAAGTCATTTAAAATACATTTATGGAAAAACAATTTTACAGTGTACTGTCCCTTTAATGTTTAATTAAGCATTAGAAGATCATAGTTATAACAAATATTATGATTAAGTCACAAAAGATCCCCCGAGGAGTACAAAATATGAATACAGATGGAAAGTATAACTTTTGTGTTAAATAGTCTCCTATTGCCAAAAATTGATAATATCCCCCTGAATATTAAAATCTTACTAAAAACTTAGAATTTCTTTGTCTTCAATTGGAAAATCCAGAAAGCCGCCTTTTAAATAAGAGGGCTATCGATAGGGAAGTTTTACCCTTAATGTAAATATATTGAAATTTGAAATTCATGACTTTCTATTCTTTTTTATTATTATTCATATTGCCCACTTTAAGAGATACCACATGTACTATTTCTTATTATCCATTTGCATTTGCAGTTCTTTGTAGATGGTTCTGAACTACACCAGACATGACATCATAGTGTTGAATAATGGTGCTTTTGGAATGTATTAGAAATCTGAAAGAAAAGCAGAAGCCAAGAAGTAAATTTCTTATTTTTGCATTTTTAAGATTTATTTTTATGAAACATTTTTTTACCAGAGTTTGCTGCAATATCGTGAGTCCTGTGAGGAAAATCGATAGTTAAAGATTGCCTTTATTATATACAGCTAGATGGGGAGCTTCTACCTATTGGGCATGGGCTTCTATGAAGGAGGCAATTTTCCTCAGCACCTGGAATACACACTGCAAAAAAAACAGCATTTATATGTGTTTTTTATTTGATTAATCCTCAATTCCTAGTTTTAATATAGAGAAAAAAAAACAAAGCATGCTGGGAGTTTCACTGCATTCCGGAAGTTTTAGTTTACTATTTCATTCTCATTATTGTACCACTGCAGTTTTGGACTATATTTCCCAGCATGCAGTGCATAGTAATGAAAGTAGTGTAAGGACATTCCTGCCCCCTCCTCCATACAGTGTGAGTATGAGCCCCTAAGCACACTGGGGAAGGCAACTGTAAGTATAGTCTGACCCTCTGCACAGGAAAGGGTGTACTGTGCAAGTGATATCAATAATATATTTGTATGTAATAATATATTTTTATGTAATAATATATATATTTTTATGTATGGTCTGACCTACTGCACAGGTGGGGGAGGGGGTACTGTGCCAGTAATTTCTAACTATGCACCATGACCTACATATTAAACACATATATTTCCACTCCCACCTTTTTAACAACAGCAAACAACTAGGTGGTTCATTAATGGAAATATGCTAACACTGTATGATGATAGTTTGTTCAAAGTTTGCAATTAGAACATTAGGGAAATTTATATCTTTTTATTTTTATTTTTTATCATTGTATAATGCAACAGATTAAATAAACAAACCAAAGAAAAAAATATATGGTCCTTTTATTTTCATTTATAAGTTAGGAGTCTGGATAAATATGTTCATTTTATTATGCCCAAAAAAGAAAATATGTAAATGTGTATTTTGGGACAGCTTTCAACTTTGATTCTCTCTCTCTCTCTCTCTCTCTATATATATATATATATATATATATATATATATATACCTTGAGAGCTATGGGCCTGATATTTAAACCTCGACGGCAAGGAGAGAAATCACACAAAATCTTTGGGATTTTTTTTATACCTTGTATTGTAATGTAGGAGTTTCCGTTTCACTTAAACATTTCTCTCCCTGAGCAGGGAGGTTTTGAATATTAGGTCCTATGCAGGTTCTGGATGTGAAGGAGATACAATTACATTATAATATAATGCTCAAAAAAGCACCCAAAGATTTTTGGATTATGGGTTGCACTCAAAGAAAAGCCCAAATAACGGTAGAATAATTAAAGCCACTTGAGAACTGAAGTGTAAGGGTTAAAAAAAGTTTCACAAAACACATGTAAAACACATTAAAATAAAGTATTATAATCATATATATACACTTTAATAAAAATAAAACGATTACATTTATATTGAAAAAAATAATTTAAAAGGTATAGGGTATATGCAAGTTGTTTGACTGGAAAGAACTCCAATGAGTGTGCGTGTGCGTGCGTGCATACATTATATATATATATATATATATATATATATATATATATATATATTTATATCAAAGTTAGTTTATTGTTTATAACAACAACGTTAGAAAGTCATAAGGATAGGTCGACGTTTCGGCTTACATAGAAGCCTTCATCAAGACAGATGAACAACTCACAACGGCGACTTGCAGCCGCACACAACACCACCAGCAAAACAGAACATTTTGTTTTGTTGGTGGTGTTGTGTGCGGCTGCAAGTCGCCGTTGTGAGTTGTTCATCTGTCTTGATGAAGGCTTCTATGTAAGCCGAAACGTCGACCTATCCTTAAGACTTTCTAACATTGTTATAAACAATAAACTAACTTTGATGTATATAAATCCTGAGAGTGCCCTCCCTTTCCTAGCTCTTATCTACAATCCATTGAGGATTGCACCCAGGTGCTTCATTATTAGTTGAAGCTGGAGTGCTGGAACACGTGCTAATTGGATAATATATATATATATATATATATATATATATATATATATATATATATACAGTATATTTTAAAAATATATTTTCCTGAAAGTGAAGAACATAAGAATTTGATGTTTTTCTAAAGCACCTTT
Organism: Bombina bombina; assembly: GCF_027579735.1. NCBI lineage: Eukaryota > Metazoa > Chordata > Amphibia > Anura > Bombinatoridae > Bombina > Bombina bombina. Next base: position 421,116,170 of record NC_069504.1, read on the forward strand.
GGCCCTAGTGCAATTGGTCTAGCACAGTTTTGGGTTAGAGCATGGACGATAAATAGAAAAGGATTTCTTTAGAGGGAGTTAGAGAGGTGGTGATATCTGAAGTCTTGACTCTTTTGCTAGTGCAGTAACTTTGGGCAAGATTACATATACGGCGCAGGCTTCAGCGCAAGCGCTGATATCTGCGCCATCCGTTATTTCACCTCGCACATCGGTGTATCCAATCAACCCTGCCGGCAGTTCATAAAGTGCCATAAGTCGGATAAACTAGAGATGTCCAGAAATGACCGTAAATGCAAATTTCCTGAGTCGCCAGTGACTTACCGAACTTTAGAAACTGCCAGGGCCTAAGAAAATAAAAAAAATGTCAAATCTCCAGTAAAAGACTAACCCGCTCCCAAAAATAAACCTGACACGTAAAAAACCCTTTATCCTTCATCAAACCCACATCGCAACTAATAATAAAAGTATTAACCCCTAAACCGACACCCCTCACAACGTAATAAGACTAATTAAACTATTAACCCCTTATCCGCCATTCACATACATCGCAATCTACCTAATAAAAGTATTAACCCCTAAATCCGCCAACCCCAACATCGCAAACTACCTATTAAAACTATTAACCCCTAATCCGACATTAACCCACAATGCAATAAACCCAATGCAACTATTAACCCCTAATCCGCCATTAACCCACAACGCAATAAACCTAATGAAACTATTAACCCCTAAGCCGCCAAACCCCACAATGCAAATAACTAATCACTAAGCCCCCTAACCAAACACCCCCTAAATTAACCCCATTACATAAATTATATTACTAAATTACAATTAAAATAAAAAATAACTAACATTGCTTTAAAAATAAAAAAAGTACGTTTAAATTAAGCTAAAATTACAGAAAATAAAAAAGTCTAACATTACATAAAATAATAAACAAAATTATCAAAAATAAAAAATAATATACCTACACCCTATGAAAATAACCCCCACAAAATAAAAACACCCCCTAATCTAATACTAAGCTACCAATAGCACTTAAAAGGGACTTTTGTAGGGCAGTTAAACAGCTCTATTCCTTAAAAAAAATACTAAGTCCCCCCTCTAACAGTAAAATCCCCCACCCACCAAACCCTCCAAAATAAAAAACCGAACACTAAAATATCCTAAACTACCCATTGCCCCTAAAGGGACATTTGTATGGGCATTGCCATTATAAGTGCATTCAGCTATTTTACTGTCCTTAAAAGGGCATTCAGCTCTTTTAAGATTGCCCAAAATCCCTAATCTAAAAAATAAAAAAATTAAAAAAAAGCCTAACTCTAACCCCCAGATAGGTACTCATGGTTCCTGAAGTCCGGCGGAGAAGGTCCTGTTCCAGGCGGTGAAGTCTTCTTCAAAGTGGCCGACATCTTCTTCCAAGTGGGGACCTCTTGTTTCTTCATCCAGGACCAAGCCGGCGCGGAGCAGAGATGACCGCGGACCAGGACCAGCGACCATGGAGCCATGGAGCGTGGAGGATCCTCTTCATACGATAGCCGCCGTACACTGACTATTGAATGCAAGGTATGCGATTAAAAATGGCGTCCCTTGCATTCCTATTGGCTGATTTGATTCTTCAAATTCAAATCAGTTAATAGGATGAGAGCTACTGAAATCCTATTGGCTGATTTGAACAAAAATGCTTTCCAGTAAAAGTTATCACTGTATTGGTGTTAACATTTTTTTCTGCACGTTCATGTGAAGCATAGTGAGATATTCTCAGTGCACCAGCATTTTAAATACTACAGCTGCTCAGAGGGTCATTAGGGCTTAAATCATGTCAGCAATTAACAAATTGATTCATTACCAGATGGTATAAGTACCTTAGGCTGTCTGAGCAAGTGCTGTGTAGAAAATGCTGGTGCACAGTGCACAGGACTGTCTTAAATACTGATTGGACCCTGGACAAAATTTTCTTGGGCCCCCCCATGCAATTTCGCTCTCCATCCCAAAAACACAGCCTTTTACAGTAGCCTAAATAAAGAAATAACAATGTAGAGAGAGCTGCCATTCTGCCTCACTCACACCCATAACCCCTCCCCACAAACACATACACATATTTATACACACTTATACACACCCACTTATACACACACACACACACACGTATACACACACTTATACACACACACTTATACACACATACTTATATACACACACATACACACGCACACTTACACACACACAAACATTTCAAGTTTTAGCGTAAAGTAATTAATGCCTCTGTAGAACACACACACATTTGTCGGTCTGTCTCCTGTGGTTTACTCGAATATTTCTGTGACATTGGCAATGTTATTAGGGCAGAGAAGGGCAGCCATAAATTTCCAGCGTCAGGCATAAACTCTCTTTATTGTCTATTTTGAATGATGGACTGGTCTCTGTACTAGACTCCAAATACTTTGTAATGTACTAGTCTGCGGCACATTAGTTAGGTGCACTCGCATCCCCCAGCAGCCAGTGACTTATCTGCAGGTGTCACTGCTGCAGAACCCAGTCCAGGGCTGGCAGATAAAACAAACAGATAGTCCTCATATGTTATCCCTCTTATCTTATCTACATACCTCTGTGGCTGCTGTCAGGACTTAGCTCTAGCGAGTGCTAGGCTTACACCTCTGGCTGCATCTGTAACACAGTATTGGGTATAGGCGGCTGTTCAGAGGCTGTGCGTTCATGTGAGATTTTACAGATCATATCTGTGTGTTTATATCATGTTGGTTATTATACGCTCCCGTGCAATACAGGCACATGCATGTAAAATGTGTTACACTGACCATAGCAATCAGAATGTTGGCTAGAGATGGGTCCCCTCAGCAATGTAAGCTACAAAACTTGCAAATTTATCATTAGACACCTACTGTTTGCCTCCTGAGTACCTTAGCTTGCTCAACCCTTTTCCTTCTCTCACTCTTCCCGCGCGGGTGGCTGCATGCATAGATGGGCTGCTGGAACTGGGAGAGACTTACTCTGGGAGGAAGTAATTAGTGAGTGTCAGCCGTCAGTGTGGGGAGCTGCAGCTCCATGAGGGAGTTCACACACAGACTGTCAGGTCACATGAGGCCCCTGTTCCTCCCACCCCCAGCCTCAGATAGAACACTGGATCAATAGTTTTATAGCAGGCTAGCAGCCAGCGGCCCATTTTACAGACTTGTATATCAGTCTCGGAAAGCCTAGTCCGCCCCTGCTGAGCGGGCTCAAGGGGCAACTGCTTTGGGCCCCACAACAAAGACTGGGCCCGGGGCAGCGGCCCCTTTTGCCCCGTGTTAAAGACAGCCCTGACAGTGCATATATAACCACACTTCTGAAACCGCTATAGCTTTTATTAGAAGCATTTTTGCTAGTAGGTACAAGTGTGAGAAAGGTGCGTGGCTGCAAAAATTTTATTTTTCCTGAGGTAAAACCATAGCAGCTATATGAGAGGCCCAGAGCCCCATGAATCCTATATTAAATGGTTCTGCTTGAGAGACTAAGGGATGTAGAAATAGTGAAAAAATATAGACTGATCCATCCATTAAAGGATTATGTGGAGACAATATCTTGAGCCGACAGTACTGTACATGGGTTGGCAAAGATTTGGCCTATATTAATTTTATTGCCTATGGATGTCTTCCTTCAACTGAAAGGCCTCTCAATGCATTGGTATTTCCTTATGGATCCTTTCCTTCTACTACTGAGTGTTGGCTCTATGTAAAGAGGGGCTTTTATGGACAGAGGAATTTAAAACAAGTTACAGACTGTTTTATTCTTCATACCTCTACCCACTTTTATAAGTTTTAGGCATGCTAATCCCCTCAAGTATGTTTGTTGGTAAATCACTGCATCATATGTGTATGTGTTATTCCTATGTCTTACCTATCCTCACTCTTTTTTTTCCATTTTTTTACCTTTATTTTGTTCAATATATTTATCTTTTTATGTAAATTTACAGGATTCTTCTTCATTTTTTCTTTAACAATAATTTGATTAGACTTTTCTTGTGCTCTACCTACCTTGTGATGTTTCTGCCCTTTCTTTTCCATTCCTTTCACTCTTATTTATGATATTTACATGGCTGACACTCCGTTCCTCCCTCTCATACTATTATGTAGCTCAGACATCTATCAATGTCCCTCACTCTCCATGTCACTTCATCTCTCACTCTCCCTGTCACTTCATCTCTCACTCTCCCTGCCACTCCTTATGTCTTCATACATTTTTCACCTTTCATCTGATCTACTCCCTTTTACTCTTTTTTCTTGTATCTTTCTCATTCTTATTATCTCTCTTTTCTCTTTCTTTTCTGTCTCACTCCCTCTATCCCTTCTGTCCATGCCTAACCCTTTCCTCTCTTTCTCTAACCTTCTCATCACTGATTTAGAAAAAAAAATCAACTAAAAACAAATTTCAGATATAAAAACCTGTGTTTGTTTAAAATAACAAAAAATATGTGTATGTTCCATAGTATGTGGAACTGTGTGTGCTTTATGTGGGTGTATATATGAACATAGCATTTGTAAAAGAAAAAACATCGCATTTATACCTTTCAGATAGATTAAGTAGTCCACTATTCTGCTCACTCTAAAATCAGCTACACAGCTAAAATTGCCTGGTCCTAGAGGTAAAAAATGTACTTGTTTTTCTACGATAAAATATTCTCCCATTGGTTGGTTAAAATTTTCTTCCATGACGGATTGCAGAAAGACTAAGGAATCAAATTTTCGGTGCTTTTCCCAATTCAAAAGAAAAAATAAAACCTAGAAATATACACATAATTGAACTGCTAGACCAATTCTCATGTAGAAATTTAAACTAATTGGAATGGAAACTCTAAAGGATAGATTACAAGTAGAGCGATATTGTTTGCGCACAAGCAATATCAGGGTCTCATGGCCGTTTGCGTGCAAGTTAAATTACACTCGTGTTAAAAGTAAATGCGAACCCATGAGCACAATCATGATTTATGCTCGAATTATTACTGTGACTTCAGAGCTTTCGTTAACTGTTATGCGAGACATAAAAGTGTCACAAAACACATACAAAATACATTAAAAGGTACAGTTACATTAATAATAAAACTATCTGATATCAATTATTTTTAAAAAAAAATTGCACAAAAAATTATAAGGACTCAAAGATATGAGGTTTCAGGTGTTAGAAAAAAAAAAGTATAGGAGACATAGAGATATCTACATTCGCTAAAAGCCCGAAAACCACTAGAAACACCTAAAAAAGAATAGGGTTATAGAGAATTGCGACAAATTAAAATTAAGAATTAATTAACATACATATGTATGATAACAATGTTCTAATCACAATAGATTTTTCAATCACCAAAGCACAGAGGTTATGTATACCCCACTATGCAGTCAGTATATTCTTGCCTTATAAGTTCCACTTTGACTTCAAAGTTCTGTATTCCTGTGTAAAAAGTGTCTAGGTATATATTTCCAAATACCGCTGGGTGCCCCTTTTTTAACCGGAGTTTCCTTCTTCAGTTAAGGATATTCTGCTGCAAAGATAAAGAAAAAACATAGCGCAACTTCTGACTCAAATATATTTATTTAAAAGCAAGGTAAGCACTTGACAATATGCACTCACTAAAAACAATGTGTTAAAAAGTGCATCCAGTAACTCCAACAGCCTGTATCTGGCGCCTCTCTGTTTCCAAAGTCGCCGAGGTTTGATTGTGCAGATCCTTAAAATCGGAGCTCAGGCAGCCATCACAGCGATTGAGTCTGGACGAATGTTCCCTCAACACGTTTCTCCCGATCCTCGGTCAGGATTTTTCAAGAGAATAAATAATCGGAATAATAGGCATGCGTACATATTCATGTCAAAACATGTACAGTATATGTATGTATATGTATATATATATATATATATATATACACACATACATATGCGTGTTTATATATGTGTTCATCTGTATTTATATATTTATATGTGTATATGTTTTTACAGACATAAATACACATATAAACACATAAATACATATGTACACACATGTATACATATACAGTGGCTATTGAAAAGAATCACCCCCTTAACGAGCCAACCACCCCTTATTTCAGGATTGTACCAAAAATACATAAGGATTTGGAAAAACCACCTGGCAGGCCCATAGTGGCCAGCACAGGGTCCCTTTGTGAAAGACTGGGTGATTGGCTCGATCACATACTTCAACCTACAATGTTGGCACTCCCAGGATACATCAGGGACAGTGCACATTTAATTACACAACTTAAAGACATAAACTGGAAAGACACATACACATTGACTACTATTGATGTCGCTGCTCTATATTCTAACATTCCCCACACGTTGGGTCTTAGAGCAGTGGATGCCATGTTACATCGACACTCTAACTATGGAGATGAATTCATATCTTTCATAGTTCAGATTACTGAATTTTTACTTCAAAATAATTTCTTTGTGTACCAAGGAGATTATTATTTACAAAGATGCAGCACAGCGATGGGGGCAAAATTTGCCCCCGCCTATGCCAACATCTATATGGGGTGGCTAGAACTAAATCATATTTTTTCCAGCTCCTTTCCCTTCACAGCCAATGTCATTCTGTATGGTCGTATTATCGATGACATTATAATCATTTGGCATAACCATGATGGGTACTCAGTGGATAAATTTATAGATTACATGAACCACAATAACTACAATTTTACTTTTACAACAAACAAAAACGCAACTAGTAGTGACTTTTTGGACCTCTGTATAGAGAGTAGGGGTGACAAAATCTTCACATGCACTTACCGAAAACCATTGGCACGCAATACGATTCTTGCCACCTCTCTCATCTCAAGAGAGGTATCCCAAAGGCACAATACTTATGATTGCGACGAAACTGTACTGAACTGAACCAATATCATACACAAGCACGTGAATTGACAGCCCGATTAGCGGAAAGGGGTTACCAGAAACACCTACTAACACGCATCCAAGCACAAGTAGGGAGGATAAACAGACAAGATCTACTTACAACTACTTCCAAGAAAGAGACTAATGAATTTAATCGAACTAGCACCAACAGGAATATGTTATTCCTCACCCAGTTTAGCAAACAATACCAGCAGATCTGTAGAATAGTAAAAAAGAACTTGACCATCTTAAAAGGTGATGAAACACTATCAAAAATCCTTACACAGGGAGTTAGGTGTGTAGCCAGAAAAGCACCAACTCTGGGAGATATCACAAGAAAATTTTTTGCGGGTAAACCCACAACCAATACTAACTGGTTAAGTCCTAGACCTGGCTGTTTTAAATGTGGGCATGTCCCCTGTAAAGGTTGTACTTGCATTACAGTCACTAACACATTCTCCTCTAATATTACCAAACAAACTTTTCTTATAAGAGATAGGATAGACTGTAATTCCCAATTTGTAATCTACCTGATCAATTTGTTGCTCAAGCCAATATGTTGGTATTATGTTGGTATTACGACCCGCCCATTAAAGGATAGGATTCGAGAACATTTACGCTCCTTAGATGAGAAAGAACCAAAAACTCCTGTTGCAAAACGCTTTAGATCTCATGGTATAGGTCCCAAATATTTTTCCTTTATTGGTATAGACACCATAAAACAACATCCCCGAGGGGGTGATAGAGGAAAAAATCTTCGAAAAAAATAAATATTTTGGATAGTAAAATTACACACCAGGGCCCCAGAGGGAATGAATAAAAGAATGGATGTGGACCTTTTCACTGAATAATTTTATATAATTTTGTATAATTTTGTATAATTTTGTATGATATTATATAATTTTATATACATCTTGTCCTTGCAGGTTGGTAGTAAACTTAAAGGTTCAGGTCGAGATGTACAAATCAACATATGAATACATATATAAAAAATAAGTTGGATTCCCCATAGGTAAATACCTTTGTCACCCCTCAGGTTTCTTTGGTTGTTTAGATTGTGCTTAAACCTTAAATATAACCTCTGGAATGTTCTGAATTGATTCCTAATAGAATTGTTAGAATAGTTCTCTTCCTGCTTGACTTATCTACTTATGTTCATATCTACATATATCCTTTATATTATACCACTTTTAGTCATCTGTGGGTAGAACACATAATATATTTTTTAGGATATGAGATTGTCTCAATATGTAAGGTTCCAGGTAGTTGCGCAATGCCACCATAATTTTTGTCACTGTCTTATATATATTTTAATTGACAGTTGATATGTGATGTCGATTCACAGCGGTGACATTGCACAACTGCACACCACTGATATAAAATGTCTTCTATCGGGGCTACTGACTTGGCTATGTAACTTTCTAAAATAGATTTTACTATACAGAGTGACCTCTGATTACAAATCACAGCATTTTCTTAAATCCACTAGTGCATATAGCGCCGATATCAATAATGTTAGTCATTTTTATGGGTACATTAACAATAATCCTCAACATACTATCATGAGACAATCCTTTGCAATGATCATTAATTATATTATTTTAATTATGTTATAACATCCATTAAGATTTTATTTTATATTTGTTTTTTATTTCATTTTAAGCAACTATGTATGTTTTTCGTTTTCAAAAAACTATTTTTTTAAAAAACAACATACCCATTTAATTTTTTGTATTCTATTTGTTTACTTTTACATTTATTCTTTCCAAGCAAAAAAACTCATTTGTTGAAAAATTATCTGATTCTTTGAAAATGTACAATGTTTATTATTATTTTACCTTTGTTTCTATTGTTAACACATGTTATTGTGTTTATTGTTAGATATGAGTATTGTATCTTGAGAGACCTGTGAAGGAGCCAACATCCTTTCACAAACAGCAATCAATTTACCATTGGCTTATTGGCAATTTACATAGTCTGTTTGTTGATTGGCTGCTGGCCCCTATATAGGTCTTGAGCTTACTTAGACTATTTAGCCTCTGATGAATCGCATGTGCGCATGCGCGAAACGCGTCAGGTGTCCATTCTGAACCTACAACCTGTTATTTGGCAATCTGGCTGAATAAAGATACTATTCTGCATCAAGTTTCCTGTCTCCGGGGTCTCCTACCTTTTCTACCCCTGGTGGGACTTACCTTCTTCTATATGTGTATATATATATACAGGGTTGCAGAATTATTAGGCAAATGAGTATTTTGACCACATCATCCTCTTTATGCATGTTGTCTTACTCCAAGCGGTATAGGCTCGAAAGCCTACTACCAATTAAGCATATTAGGTGATGTGCATCTCTGTAATGAGAAGGGGTGTGGTCTAATGACATCAACACCCTATATCAGGGTTGTGCATAATTATTAGGCAACTTCCTTACCTTTGGCAAAATGGGTCAAAAGAAGGACTTGACAGGCTCAGAAAATTAAAAAATAGTGAGATATCTTGCAGAGGGATGCAGCACTCTTAAAATTGCAAAGCTTCTGAAGCGTGATCATCGAACAATCAAGCGTTTCATTCAAAATAGTCAACAGGGTCGCAAGAAGCGTGTGGAAAAACCAAGGCGCAAAATAACTGCCCATGAACTGAGAAAAGTCAAGCGTGCAGCTGCCAAGATCCACTTGCCACCAGTTTGGCCATATTTCAGAGCTGCAACATCACTGGAGTGCCCAAAAGCACAAGGTGTGCAATACTCAGAGACAGACCAAGGTAAGAAAGGCTGAAAGACGACCACCACTAAACAAGACAACACAAGCTGAAACGTCAAGACTGGGCCAAGAAATATCTCAAGACTGATTTTTCTAAGGTTTTATGGACTGATGAAATGAGAGTGAGTCTTGATGGGCCAGATGGATGGGCCCCGTGGCTGGGATTGGTAAAGGGCAGAGAGCTCCAGTCCGACTCAGACGCCAGCAAGGTGGGAGGTGGGAGTACTGGTTTGGGCTGGTATCATCAAAGATGAGCTTGTGGGGCCTTTTCGGGTTGAGGATGGAGTCAAGCTCAACTCCCAGTCCTACTGCCAGTATTCGGAAGACACCCCTTCTTCAAGCAGTGGTACAGGAAGAAGTCTGCATCCTTCAAGAAAAACATGATTTTCATGCAGGACAATGCTCCATCACACGCGTCCAAGTACTCCACAGTGTGGCTGGCAAGAAAGGGTATAAAAAGAAGAAAATCTAATGACATAGCCTCCTTGTTCACCTGATCTAAACCCCATTGAGAACCTGTGGTCATCATCAAATGTGAGATTTACAAGGAGGGAAACAGTACACCTCTCTGAACAGTGTCTGGGAGGCTGTGGTTGCTGCTGCACGCAATGTTGATGGTGAACAGATCAAAACACTGACAGAATCCATGGATGGCAGGCTTTTGATGTCCTTCGCAAAGAAAGGTGGCTTATATTGGTCACTGATTTGTTTTTGTTTTGTTTTTGAATGTCAGAAATGTATATTTGTGAATGTTGAGATGTTATATTGGTTTCACTGGTAAAAATAAATAATTGAAATGGGTATATATTTGTTTTTTGTTAAGTTGCATAATAATTATGCCATCAGTAATAGTCACCTGCACACACAGATATCCCCCTAAAATAGCTAAAACTAAAAACCAAACTAAAAACTACTTCCAAAAATATTCAGCTTTGATATTAATGAGTTTTTTGGGTTCATTGAGAACATGGTTGTTGTTCAATAATAAAATGAATCCTCAAAAATACAACTTGCCTATTAATTCTGCACTCCCTGTATATATATATATATATATATATATATATATATATATACACATACATATGCGTGTTTATATATGTGTTCATCTGTATTTATATATTTATATGTGTATATGTTTTTACAGACATAAATACACATATAAGCACATAAATACATATGTACACACATGTATACATATACAGTGGCTATTGAAAAGAATCACCCCTTTAAAAATAATCACATTTTGTTGCTTTGCAGCTTGAAATAAAGACAGACACAGTTTTTGTTTATCCAGTTGTAATTACTCAGTGCAACTTATAACATCCAAGTGAAAGATATAACACCAACCTGTCAGGCAAAAATAAAGACAATTTAAAAACAGAAACACTGAGTTGGAAAAAGGAACACCCCCTTGTGTCAGTATTTTGTTGAACCACCTTTTGCTTTAATTACAGGTTTTAGTCTGTTGGGATATGTATCTACTAACTTTGCACATCTAGACTATGCAATATTTGCCCACTCTTCTTTGCAGAACTGCTCCTGTTCCGTTACATTTGATGGTGGCCGTTTGTGGACTGCAGTCTTTAAGTCATGCCACAGATATTCAATGGGGTTTAAGTCTGGGCTCTGACTAGGCCATGTAAGGACATTCACCCTTTTCTCCTTTAACCACTGTGTTGGCATTTTTGCTGTATACTTTGGGTCAATGTCATGTTGGAAGGTAAACCTTCTTCCCATTGACAACTTCCTGGTAGAGGGCAGCAGATTTTCCTCATGAATTTGACAGTATTTTGCCCCATCCATTATTCCTTCTATCCTGACAAATGTTTCAGTGCCTGCTGCAGAGAAACATCTCCATAACATGATATTACCACCTCCATGCTTTACTGTAGGAATGGTGTTATTTGGATGGTGAGCTGTATTGGATTTTTCCTCCAGACATATCGTTTGGTGTTGAGGCCAAATAATTTAATTTTAGTCTCATCTGACCATAATACCATTTTCAGAATCTCCTAGGTGTGTTATGGCAAAGCTCAGTCGTGACTGCATGTGGCCTTATTTGAAGAGTGGCTTTTTTCTTGCAAACCTTCCATACAAGCCACCTTTGTAGAATTTGTGATATTGTTGTCACATGGAGATAATGACCACTCTTTGTCATAAATTCCTGCAACTTCTTCAGAGTTGCTATGGGCCTCTTTGTAGCCTCTCTGACCAGTTTCCTCCTGGCTCTTTTATCCAGTTTGGAGTGATGTCCTGATCCAGAGAGGGTCTGTGTTGTACCAAATACCTTCCACTTCTTAATAATAGACTTCACTGTGCTTCCAGGCATTGATAAAGCCTTTGATATTTTCTTGTATCCATCTCCTGAATTGTGCCTGTCCGCAACATTATCCCGGAGATCTTTTTACAGTGCCTTGCCACCCATAGTTTATTGTTTGCTTCAGTTGCACTACCAGGGATTGAGATGCTCCAGGAAAGATCTTTTCAGGCTGAGCCAATCAATATGCCCACAGCTGATCACAGTTGAAGGTCAAATGGCTTTGTTTGTGCATTGAGAAGGTGATTAGCTACAAACTGATTGAGTTTAATTAATTTTAGGAGGGGGTGATCCTTTTTCCAACTCAGTGTTTCTGTTTTTGAATTGTCTTTATTTTTGCCTGACATGTTGGTGTTATATCTTTCACTTGAATGTTATAAGTTGCACTGAGTAATTACAACTGGATAAGCAAAAAAATGTGTCTGTCTTTATTTCAGGCTGCAAAGCAACAAAGATTTGATTATTTTCAAGGAGGGGGGTTATTTTCAATTCCCATTGTAAATAAGTGCATTGGAGCCCTTTGCAGTCAAGTATATGAAAATATGAAAGATCATATATATTTGTGCAAAATACAGACAGTGCAAGAGTCTATATATTAAAAAAAAACAATTTTCAAAACAAAATGGCTTCTTCGGGCAAAAGTTAGCATTTAGTGTTACCTCCCTTGGCAGTAAGCACATCTTAAACTCTTTTGGGGAGACTGTCCTGAAGTGTTCTGAAGTAATCTTCTGGTACATTATACCAGGATTCTTTCAGCACTTTAGAGTTCTTCTTTAAATTTAGTTTGTCTTTTATTTATTTCTCTGTCTAGGTGATCCCATACTGCTTCTATAATATTCAGCTCTGGACTCTGTGAAGGCCAGTCCATGACTGTTTTATAAACTTTTTTTTTCTCCAAATATGATTTTACTGCATTAGCAGTAAGCTTGGGATCATTATAATGCTGAAAAATAAAACCATTCCCAATCAGGCACTTTCCAGACGGAATGGCATGATGAATTTAAACCTGCTTGTACTTTTACAATATGGCCAACATCAGAAATGCAGTCCCAAACCAGGACTGACCCTCCACCATGTTTAACTGAAGCATGCAAGCACTCCATCTCTCTCCAACTCTTCTTCCCACATATTGTCGACGATTGGCTCCAGAATAATTAAACTTGGATTCTTCACTGCATAATACTCTTTTCTATTGATCTTCATTCCAATCTTTGTGCACTTTAGCATATCTTTACCTTTTCACCCTGTTCCCGAAAAAATGGTTTCTTGGCTGCTACCCTTCCACAAAGACCATTCTTGACCAAGCTTCTTCTGACTTTAGAAGGGTCAACTTGGCATCCTGATGAAACTTCCAGATGCTGAGCCCTGTCCTTGCTGGACTTCTTCCAGTCTCTCAAAGAAAAAATTCTGAGAAACGTCTCATCAGATTTTGAAAGTTTTTTTGGCCTTCCAGTACTTTTTTTTCTTGATCTCTCCTGATTTTTCATATTTCTTTATAACAGCTTGAATACCATATTTTGAGTATCAAGTTTGCTGATTTTCCTTTGAGAGTGGCCTTGCTGATGCAAAAGACAGAGACATGAAATGCTAAAATAATCACACCTTTTTTAAATAATAACAAAAAATAATAAAGAGTCCAAAAGCCAAATGACAAGCCAGGAGTCAAAGCCAGAGCTGGTAGTCAGATGAGCCAGGTCAGGAGCCAAAGTGAGCCGTCAGATGGGCCGGGGTCACGAACACAAAGATCACCAGAGTCAGGAACAAGCAAGGGATCAGGAACCAGAAGGGACATCAAATAAGCCAGGTTATACACAGGAACAGGAACACAGGAACTCACAAAGAAGTCTGAGACAACGCAAGGGCAAAGGCAGACAGAACTTAGACATAATTCTGGGACTGCAACCTGTCTCTCACTGATGATGTTCTCCAGTTTGTGTGCCTGGGTGTAGTGAGCAGCATTACACACTCTGCAGCAGGCGAGGACAGAGACAGGTGAGTAAAAATGGGAGCTAAACAGCAAATAACAAATTAAAGCAGGGGGAAATCCTGATAGAAAGTTGGTATTAGCAAGCTTCCAATGAATTAAACTCTTAGCATGTGTATATAATGGTCAAGTATGTATTGCACAAACCTTGTGTAATAGACCTTTTTTAACAGCAGTCATTTTAAAAGGAAATATAGTAGGACAAATACAGCAATGGACATTAATTAGGGTTCCATTCCATTTAAGTTACGAAAGTCAGGATCCTGCTATTGCTCATAGAAGATGGGTTTTTTTCAGATTTGTTCTGTATTTTAATACTGCATACAAATATCCTGTATTTTCTGGTTGTATTCTAATAAAGAGACTGAGAAATAATTATATATGGTTATTATACCATTGCTTAATCGACAAATCTAATTGTGGCCTAAGACTTTTGCACAGTACTGTATATTTAAATATCTCTTTAAGAATAAAATAGAACATATTCTGCTATGTGCAGGAACATTGCATTATGAAATATGCAATATTTTTGTCTTTTATTGTGATTTTAAATAACCACACTCATGTTTGTACTCCATTGAATTCATTTGGGGAATGTGATTTTGGTTTATTTTGTTACCACAACTTTGTGAAGTGAGAGCTTAAACTATTTACTTTCAACTCAAAATTCAAGTGCAAATCACTGAGGCCAAAAAAAATAAATATATTCTGGCAGTTTTAACACTCGAACATGTATAAATCTATTCCCCCTAGTGTTGGTGACAGTTATTAAAACAATGCATGAGAGGAAGATCACATAAATTTTGATGTAAAACTGTAGCCGAAGGATAGCACCTTTTATTTTCCTACAGTTGTTTCATATGACTGGGTATTTTAATATCAGGTATCTTGTAAAGGTTGGACATGATTGTTTTTTTGCCTTCTATCTCATCTATTATGACATATAACCCTGACCCAAGTCCCAAACACCTCAACCCTAACCATAATTTTAACCAATAACCACAGCATTGGGATATTGACACAACAACGTGGTTACTGGATACCTCTCAATCTAACATTATAGTTATATAATATTTTACTTTAACAGAAAATTGGTTAAAAATTAAAAGATCTATTTTTGAAAGCCCATGGGTAAAAAAATTGATTTTGTTAAGCACCTAAAGAAAGCAAAGGTGTGGATACTAGACTTTAAATCATGCAATTTCTAAGGGTGAGAATGCAATCTACACAATGATTAAATGGGATATTAGATTAAAAGCTGAAATAGAGGAAGATGAATTTGTTAGGAGGAATTACACTCAATAAACCATTTGGATGTGTAAAGTCAAGTTAAATGAAAGATTAAGCCACAAGAGAGTGATGGAAAATAGGAGCAGTAATTTATTAGATGAGAGAGTTCTGTTTGTTCTTTCAAGAGATGTGAAACGCATTATAAGCACAAGGATATTGAGAAATAGGTCTAGTTGTGTGAAATTATTTAAAATACCCCCTACAAAATGGAATTCTAAATAATTGATGGACAATGAGAATAAATGGTAAGGGATTAAAATGTTTGCTTTAAGACAGGGACAAATTTAGGTTTTGTGCTGAACCCGTTAAATTATGTTGCCTTAGGTTTCTGTTTTAACCCTTTATGTGTTACCAAGGCAAATTATTTTGTTTAAACATTGTTGAAACATGATATGATTATATAGAAATGTTCAAGTGTTGTTGACTTAAAAAAAAGAATTCTGTTTTTCCCATTTTATAATTCTTGCAAAAATAACATTTAAACAATTTGTTTAAAGGACCGTTAATACAGTAGAATTGAATAGCTGACACAATAAAAAATACAATACAATAGCACTTACTGTGAATTTGAAATTAGCAATAGAATATTTTCTTTCAAATTTCACAGTTAATCAATTTTCCCTCCTCTTATGTCATGTGACCGGAATTAGCTAATCACAAAAAAGCATATATGGGGCCAATGTATCAAGTGCCGGGTGGACATGATTCGCTGTAGAGAATCATGGCCGCCCAGCATCTCTAAATGCCGGCAGCATATGCTGCTGGCATTTAACATTGCACAAGTTTTTCTTGTGAAATGCTTGTGCAATGCCGCCCCCTGCTCATTCACGGCCAATCATGATGATTGCAGTCCGCCAACTAATTGACCACTGCTTCTTAACTTAAGCCGGAAACTTCGGGCGGAGACAGCAGCATCCGCTGCTTATTAAATCTGGCCCTATGTATATACTGTGTACTTTTAACATGCTCAGTATGAACTGATGCCTCATAAAGTGTGCATATAGAATGTGCACATTTTGATAATGGAAGTATATTGGATTTGTTTTTAGTTTGGTTTTTTTTTAAGCACGCTTTATCTGAATCATGAAAACTTTCATTTTGATTTTAGTGTCCCTTTAAAGACATTGCTATAGATATAGGAATATGAACGTCAAAAAAGTCTCTTGTGATTAGACAGATAATTCCACATGCACCTGTACAGTAGTGAAGTACTAAGTACTGAACAGGACACTACTAGCTGTGCATATATGTTATTGGGTTACACAAACATAATTACAATGGGGTTTATTTAATTGTGAAGATCCTTTCCCACAGGTTAGATTGGTGTGATAAATTGTTTTACAATCCATCCTAATCCATATGTAAAGATGCTGATGTACATGTTGATGTTATGAAGGGACATAAATACATTTTTATATATATATATATATATATATATATATATATATATATATATATATATATATATGTATGCAGTTACATTTTATATATGTATGTATATGTATGCAGTTACATTTTATATATGTATGTATATGTATGCAGTTACATTTTATATATGTATGTATATCTATGCAGTTACATTTTATATATATATATATATGTAGCAGTTACATTTTATATATGTATGTATATGTATGCAGTTACATTTTATATATATATATATATATATATATATATATATATATATATATATATGCAATTACATATTATATATGTACGTATATGTATGCAATTACATTTTATATATGTATGTATATGTGTACAGTTACATTTTATATATGTATGTATATGTATGCAGTTACATTTTATATATGTATGTATATGTATGCAGTTACATTTTATATATGTATGTATATGTATGCAATTACATTTTATATATGTATGTATATGTATGCAGTTACATTTGTATATATGTATGTATATGTATGCAGTTACATTTTATATATGTATATGTATGCAGTTACATTTTATATATGTATGTATATGTATTGCAGTTACATTTTATATATGTATGTATATGTATGCAGTTACATTTTATATATGTATGTATATGTATGCAGTTACATTTTATATATGTATGTATATGTATGCAGTTACATTTTATATATGTATGTATATGTATGCAGTTACATTTTATATATGTATGTATATGTATGCAATTACATTTTATATATGTATGTATATGTATGCAGTTACATTTTATATATGTATGTATATGTATGCAGTTACATTTTATATATGTATGTATATGTATGCAGTTACATTTTATATATGTATATGTATGCAGTATGTCCGCACTAATTTTAAAACAAAATACATTTTCTAAAACCATTTAAAATGATCAGTTTGTTAGCACAACATGAAAAGGCTTTTGTTTTTCTTTCTAAGAAACAAAGAACATTATGGGCTATATTGCGAGTGGAGCGCACACATTTGAACTCTATTGTGCGTTAATCCTTTAGCAACAGTCAATAGGATTTCTGTTTTGAATCACTCACGCAATAATCTAGGGTAGATTAAAAGCTGCATGTTGGATATTGCAGAAGCACTAAATCACTCATATAATAGACTTCCATAGGGGTGCGCTTAAAATTTAAAATGGCTTAAGTGCTAGGCCCAGGTTACTCTAAGCCAATGTTGTGCAAGAAGTTGATTTCTTCACATAGCTCTTATTACTCTATTAATAATAATGGTTTACTTCAGGTCTCAAAAATTGTTAACTATTAGATTGGTAATTTGGATTGTGCTTGAGTGCAACACTTAACTCAAAACTTGCAACATGAGTGCAATGAGTGAGTTATGCGGGCTCCCTGCTCAATCGATTTAAGTAAAGGAAGCTCTAAAAAAAAAGTTTTTGGATGCTTTAAGATGGTTAAAATATTTAACTATTCAATTGTAATACCAGGCTGTGAGTTACTCCTTGTGCAAAGTCGCACAAAAGATAGCACAGCCTGCGCCATCAGTTGTGCTGCACTTGTAATCTAGTCCTATCCCTCTAAGAAGTATTAGAGTTTATTAGTATTTTATGACCAGTACTATTGTTAATAAAAAGTATAGAGCTCATATTTACTAATGGATCACAGAGGAGGCCCCTCCCACACAAAAACAAATACATAAATAAAATATAGGAAAATACCCCAAAACAAAGTACAGAGTGCTCAAATATCAAAAAGAAAGAAAAGATAAGCCCTACCCACTGAATCACCATCTGTATACACCCATTCCCAGGCACGTACTTGAAGAGCCGCTCCATAGTTTTGATATTTATTAAAAACAAAGTGCAAGAATTGTGCAAACTGATATTGACCTTTTAAGATATTGCAGAGTATTCTAGGAATATGTTTCATGGTCTAATTTGTCCTTTAGCTTTGTTCGAGGGTGAAATGTGACTGTGTGTGCCCTAGCACTATGCACACTAGTATTATGATTGCAGTAAGCATTCGGGTCTCCTGTTCCTCAGGGTATGGGCAAAAGAACAAAATGCAAGGCAGCCATAATGAGCATTAAATAATGGACATCACAATGTGTTTTCCTATACTTAAAGGGACACTAAAGTCAAAATTAAACTTTCAGCATTAGATAGAACATGCAGTTTTAAGAGACTTTCCAATTTACTTCCATTATCAATTTTTGAATTCATTTTATATATGCACTTTCTGAGACACAGGCTCCTACTGAGCATGTGCACAAGTTTACTGAGTATACGTGTACTAGTCTGTGATTGGCTAGCGGATGTAACATGATACAGGGGGCTGGTAAATGAGGAAAATATACATTTGACAGCAAAAAAAAGCTACTGCTTACTTGAAATTCAGAGTAAGTGCTATTGCCTTGTCTTTTCATTGTGCACTTGTTAATTATGCAATTATACTGTATTTAGTGGTCTTTTAATTATTTATTCTTTGAGACAGATTTAAATCTCTGCAGACACATTTCAGTATTCACTGATTTTTTAACCAAATAAAAATAGAAAAACACTTTCTGAATTTAGAAATTGAACAAAAAGAATAAGCGCCACAGGTGATTACCCTTAAGCTTTATACGTGAGGCTTCCTAGCTGGCCTCAAATTAACTGTCAGATAGTAGGGAATGTGTATAAAGCACCTCAAATGGCTAGGTAATGTCTGAACCAATGTGCTGACCAGACACCAATCTAGTTAAAAAGCCCTTTATATGTATCAAAATCAAGTTTAAAAGCCCATAATAAGGGATTGAAAGTTAAAATATTAATTTATTACAAATAACATAAAAACATATAAACAAATAATAGTAATATATAAAATCTGGATCTAGTAAGTCTCCAAATTGTACAATAAATGTCCAGAAAATGTGATATGGATAAGGTCCAAAGGGTACTTGTTAAAAAGTCACAAAGTCACAAAGGGTTTGTCCTCCAGGTGTTGGCGAAGCAGAATTAAAGTGGTGAAGATGATGATGAAATCAAAATGATGATAGAATCAAAAATTGTAGAAGGTGTGTGGAAAAAATTTGAAAAATTCCATTTAAAATATAAGATGAATGGGAAGATTGAGAAAAATAAGTGACCATATATATATATATATATATATATATATATATAATATATATATATAAAACAAAATACACGTGTTAAAAAGTGATGAAAAAAGGTGATAAAAAAATATATAATCAAAAATTTTTGAGTGAGAAAAACAAGTGAGACCAAAAAACACAGAATTTTCCAAAGGTGGTCCTAGTATTTGTTGTGTCTGTAAATCCTATTTGGTGTAGTGTCCTATAAAAAATAAAACAACATAGTGTAGATAGTACAAATAAAATGACAATAATTGGAATATTGCTTACCCAGTATCGACACGTTTCGGCCCCTATGAGGCCTTTTTCAAGACATACAATTGTGTGACACAATTGGCCTTATATAGGGTAAGCAATCAAACAAAGCACATTTTGGCGCCAAAACCGTTACTTTTTGGGCCACCCACTTCCTGTTTGTGTTGTATTGTGGGTAAAAGGTCTAACTGCAAATTTAACCTTCTAGGGAGAGTTTATGTATTTAGAAATTGGACTGTGTGCACTACTTCAATGTTATATGTATTTGTATTCAATGTGTCTAAAAATATTATTGTGATCATGAATTATATCCAAAAAATTTTTGAATTGTACAATATTAATAATGACATCAATTCCGGTTTTGTCAAAACCGGAAGTCTGCCATAGATGAATTCTATTAAAATACTTTTGTGCTTAGTTGTTAGTTCAGTGAGAGCCCAAAAACTAGCTTATCAGTGATAGTCTGCTGGCTTAAAACTTAGTCAAACACAAAATGTACAGACTATGTTATGCCGTTATTACGCCAAAACCGGAAGGTCTAAAAAACGTCACTTCCGTTTCGGCTCCTAACGGTCTTTTTGGAACAAACCGGATGGCTTTAATTATGGTCAGTTGGATGTCTGGCCCTCAGGCTTGTGGTATAAGTCCTGTAGTAGGAACTGAGGGGGCCTAAGCAAAGATTACTTTACCACATATACACCACATATTATTCCACATATATTCCAGATTCGCCAAACCGGAAGTCCAAAAACGTCACTTCCGGTTTCGGCTGAAAAATGGCTGAAAAAATCCTTTAGTGGTAGTCAGATAGGTGGTGATCCTTATATGATATCTAGCCCTCAGGCAAGTGTTGTAAGTCCTATGGTAGAGGTTGAGGATGCCCACGCTTAGAATATAGCTCTTTTTCCAAATTCGCCAAACCGGAAGTCTGAAAGTGTCACTTCCGGTTTCGGCTGAAAACGGCTGGGCGTTTAAATATTTTTTATCTTTCATTTTCTATTAAGGTCTAAATATTATATGGGACACAATATTGTCCATATCCCCTGTTTCTATGTGTACCTCACTTGCTGGGTCTGGTTAGAGACCGTGAGGATTATGATCTTTAATATTTGCTCATCTTAATTTGAGGAGGTCATCTAATTTGTAAACAGAGACATCAGTCCATAAAAATCATTTTGTATACAATAAGACATTTGAAACCAATAGGAGTACATATGTATATATATCATAAAGTTAAATTTAAACTGAGTGGTAATAATAAAACCTAATTATACGGAAAAAAAATTGTTGTCCATCCTAAAATTATATGGTTGTAATCCATTATTATAAATGTATACATCACACATATATGTGCTGGTTATACCAATGGATAAAAATGTAACATCAGTTTATAAAATGTATCATCAGTTTTTGTACAGATTATATATATATTACTCAAAAAACAGTCCCAAAACATACACAATAAACCATTAAAAGAAATAATAAAAGCAATAAAAAGACACTTATAACGTAACTTCAAACATGTTAAATCACTCACATCATATAAAATTAGAGAAATAAGAAGTAATAAAAACAGAACAGTAATCTTAAAACCAATCTTAAGAATATATCTAAAACCCTAACTAGACATCCCTGATGTGAAGTCCATTAAATAACTATAACTCATATGTATATATTTCAAAATTCTTAAAGAAGGCGTCAGAGGTGACCAAAGAAGGAAATGGGCATCATAACTCAGACTGTAACTATATTTAAAGAAGTAGGAACACTCTTATTTGAAACTTACTAAAAGACCTCCATGTTCACTTACTTAAACTTCCTAAAATCGGTAAGGGAGGTACCTTGTAAACAAATAAGGAGTTAAAACTGAAAAAGGTTAAAACTTAAAACTTTGCGATGCTGGAGGGATAACTCACATCATATAAAATTGACTAACGTCTTATAAAACCAGAGTGCTGATTAAAACGACCTAAAGGCAGAAGAATGGTTAGAGACCAGTTAAAATACGCTAGAGAGCAAATTAAAATAAGTATACTAGATCCTCTTTATTGTTTAATCCCTTTGGGTGTAGACAATCTAATAAAAATATCCATTTGGATTCTGTAGTTAAAAGCTTTTTTTCGTGGTTTCCGCCTCTCCAGTTTTTCTTTACTTTTTGGATGCCTATATATTTTAAATCTCTGATATTTCCCTTATGTTTTGTAGTAAAATGTCTATATAATATAGTGTCCATATTCATTTTTTCTATTAGCAATAGGTGCTCCCTTATTCTGTCTTTCAGCGGTCTCGATGTTTGTCCGATGTACTGTAGATTGCATGCGCACTCCATCAGATAGATAATATTCTTATCATGGCATCTTATGAGTTCCTGGATTTGGTGTACTTCTTTTGTATGATGAGATTGGAACGTGTTGGTCTTTTTTCCACATTTACACGCCTTACATTTGGGGCATGGGAAGAAACCTTTGATCCTCTTGCCATATACATCAAGATCGGGGATTAATGATGTATATGGCAATCCCATATGTTTGATTGCTTACCCTATATAAGGCCAATTGTGTCACACAATTGTATGTCTTTAAAAAGGCCGAAACGCTTTGATACTTGGTAAGCAGCATTCCAATTATTGTCATTTTATTTGTACTATCTACACTATGTTGTTTTATTTTTTTATAGGACACTACACCAAATAGGATTTACAGACACAACAAATACTAGGACCACCTTTGGAAAATTCTGTGTTTTTTGGTCTCACTTGTTTTTCTCACTCAAAAATTTTTGATTATATATTTTTTATCACCTTTTTTCATCACTTTTTAACACGTGTATTCTTGTTTTTTGTTTTATATATATATATATATATATATATATATATATATATATATATATATATATGGTCACTTATTTTTCTCAATCTTTCCCATTCATCTTATATTTTTAAATGGAATTTTTCACATTTTTTCCACACACCTACAATTTTTGATTCTACCATCATTTTGATTTCATCATCATCTTCACCACTTTAATTGCCAACACCTGGAGGACAAACCCTTTGTGACTTTGTGACTTTTTAACAAGTACCCTTTGGACCTTATCCATATCACATTTTCTGGACATTTATTGTACAATTTGGAGACTTACTAGATCCGGATTTTATATATTACTATTATTTGTTTATATGTTTTTATGTTATTTGTAATAAATTAATATTTTAACTTTCAATCCCTTATTATGGGCTTTTAAACTTGATTTTGATACATATAAAGGGATTTTTAACTAGATTGGTGTCTGGTCAGCACATTGGTTCAGACATTACCCAGCCATTTGAGGCGCTTTATACACATTCCCTACTTTCTGAATTTAGGATTGGCCAAAACTTGAGCTTACAATAGCTCAAGTTAGTGTGAGTATGCACTTTGACAAATGTGTTAGTTACACTATATCTGTATTTTTATCCTCTTTTTAAGAGCATCTGTCACAGTACGGGCGATTCACTTATATTTATCACAGAATGGATATTTCACTGCAATATACAGTATATATCCTTTAGATCACATTTATTGATGAGTATATTTAAATGTGTGATTTTTGTTATTTTATAACCTGGTTTCATCATTTTTTTGTAATTAAAAAACAATGAATCCTTAAGCGAAATACCAGTGCTGGTTAGCTGTACGGCTTGTAATGCATTTTTAAGCCACACATTAACATAAGAAATTGAATTAAATAGGTGACTGGTTCTTCACTCCTTTGATCTTTGTAAAAATCCTGTATTGTATTCTCAATTTTCCTTTGCTTTACTTAAAGGGACACTGAACCCAAATTTTTTCTTTTGTAATTCAGATAGAATGTGTAATTTTAAGCAACTTTCTAATTTACTCCTATTATCATTTTTTCTTTGTTCTCTTGATATCTTTATTTGAAAAAGAAGGCATCTAAGCTTTTTTTGGGTTTAGAACTCCGGACAGCACTTTTTTATTGGTGGATGAATTTATCCACCAATCAGCAAGGACAACCCAGGTTGTTCACCAAAAATGGGCCGGCATCTAAATTTGCATTCTTGCATTTCAAATAAAGATACCAAGAGAATGAAAGAAAATTTGATAATAGGAGTAAATTAGAAAGTTGCTTAAAATTTCATGCTCAATCTGAATCACGAAATAATTTTTTTGGGTACAGTGTCCCTTTAAGAGGGATATGAGTTTCCTAATTGGAGAGAGAGAAATCCCCTGTTTTGAATGAGGGGTCACAACCTCCTTTAAAATTAGGAAAATGCTTTGGTGATGGTGACTTCTTCACTTTTAGACACACAAGGGCATTGATATAAGTCTCATTTTGTTTTAATGTTGTTGTTAGGGTTAATAGATCCCTGCTTCTCCAATTAAATGCACATTTGGAGAAGTGAAGTAAATACTTCAAAAAGGCAGGTGAGTATTAAAGGGACAGTAAAGGTCTTGAAAATTTGTATATAAGATGTTTATTTATGCATAATGAAACAACTTTATATTTTCATTATTTATTTAGCCCTTTTTTCATGTAATTTAGTTCTGCAAATTGAGCAGTTTCTAGTACTCAGAATTTTAAATGCACCTTCTGACTTCTTAAGGCTAACCCACCTACATGAATGTCCCTAATTGGCTTTAACTGATAACAACTGCAAATAAATGCTTTCTATACTAAATTTATGAGCATGGCTACCATGGTAGTCTACTGACTAAAGTCCAGATTGGCTCCTCCAAATAAGGCAAATGGTGGGTGGAGTTTGGCTATTGAAAAGTTCCTGCATATCAACTTGGCTGATATGTTTTTTCTTTAGCAGCACAACAGAAAGGTGTTCACTGTCCCTTTAAAGAGGGAGGATCGTAAGGAAGATCTGTATAGTATGAGATTTATTCTGTTGGGGCATATTTTTTTTCTTTGAACTATATAAGTTTATTATATAACATTACCGAAATCAGAATTTTGTACAGTTTTTCAGTTTATCTGATAATTAATGCATTCTAGGCTATTTTATGCCTAATCCTTTTTTCTGCTTTAAGGGGCATAAAAGCCTTTGGGCCAGATTACAAGTGGAGCGCTAAATATCGCTTTGATAAAAGCGATATTTACACTCCACTGTGTAATACCAACGCACGATAATGTGCGCTGGTATTACAAATTTTCAGCAATGTGAACGTGACCTTGCATTCGCATCGCTGGGAAGCATTGCACTCACGAGACAGCATCAGAATTTCAGCCCCAAAGAAGGGGGTAAGTTGTGCAGCGATGGCAGCAAATGTAAATATATATATGCTGATATACATATATGTTTATGTGTTAATATGTGTAAGTATACATATTAAGAACAATATGAAAGAAGGAAACTGGTCTTATACCTCCAAAGACCCAAACCATTTCCAATCCAGGATAATACTGCAATTTTAAACCACTTAAACCATAGAATGCTCCGTGTCCGAAAACAAACAAGCTCGCTCAGAGCCCCTCTCGATCCGCCTTACCAGGGTGCAGGGACTCATTCCATTCGATCTCTTGGATCCATACCCGATCGTATCAGCGTCCCTCACTCTCTCATCCAACGGTCGACTTGCAAACAGGAAACCCTACGTCGCATGACGTCACAATCTCAGGGCTGTATGTGAGAAGCAGAGCAGGTACAGGCTCCCAGTGTTGGTCTATGTGCAACAAGCAATCCAATGTTGGTGTCGTAAAGGTTCTAGGCAAGAGATGGAATAGCCTCGGTAAAAACTCCAATTTATTTCAATGGTCACACTTTGACATCTGTTTTGTAGTTTTATAGTTCCATCTTGAATTATGTACATTATTCGATGTGTGTGTTGTGTATTTGTAGCTTTCATGTACCACATTGTGGCCCGATATAAATATCTTTTGTTTCGGTGGCACACATTCAGATTATGTATACACTTATTGCTGTTAGCCTATTACGCTCTGTGTAAACACCCTATATACTCTCAATGCATGCCTGAGTTACGGATTGTTTGTCCTCATATGCCATGTTTTGTATAAATTAGTTTCGTAGCCACTATGGGCATTTCCCTGACACCGTAGAGTCTTGCTTATTCTATCTCTGTTAAATTTTATGATCAATATTAATTTAACATACATTCTGTGAGTATTGCTAATTTGTGCATAAATAATGCAACATTGTTTAAGTAAGATGTTATAATAACATTTTGCAACTCATGTTATCTGTAAAATGTCCATTTCTCTATATAGGCCTATGTATGAAGGGCGTATTTTGTTTTAACCAATAGGAAGAACTCTTCCTCTTTTTAATCTGTGGGATTAGTATAGCACCCTAGGCTATGATTACGGTGCAAAGCTGAAACACGTAAGCCTGTGGTGCTACGCTCTCCTACATGTGTTGCTTTCCTCTGTGAAGCTTTTTAACCGGTTGAAATAAATTGGAGTTTTTTACCGAGCATCTCCCATCTCTTGTCCTAAATGTATACATATTAACACATAAATATATATGTATATAGTCATATACATATATATTTACAGGGAACACACAGTTCCCATAGACCGCAATGTAAAGGCACTTTTCAGCGCCATTTTTTTTTTCTAACACCCCACTCCCACCAACTTTAACCCCAAAATACTGCCTAGTGCAGAAATTTTATTAAAAAATAAAGATGTTGCCATCTTTATTTTTAATACACTACACTAGACAGTATTTTGGGGCATTTGGAAGACATTTATAAAATTAACCAGAGATCTGATCTCTAGGTAAATGTTCCCGTTTGCGGTAGCACGATAATTTAGTTATCCATATGAGCATGCTTTGTGCTGATAATAGGTACTGCACTCTCATTTTTTTTACTATTTAAAATCCTTTATTTTCCTTTGGAAATTCTATGAAAAGAAAAAAAAATGTAATGCTAAAAGCTGATCAAAAAATATTACGGCTAAAAAGTCCTAAAACCTTTTAGTGCCTTTTCCATGCCTAGGTAAGCACAAAACCAACATATACCACAGACTGAGCTTCAAAATGCAGTACAAGTTGGCCTATGGCAAAATACACCACTGCCATCTCCAATAAGTGAAGTGATGAATGGAGTATGGCCATTGGGGAAAAGAAAGAAAACAAAATAATGCAGTAATATATTCCATAAGTATTTGTCTGATATGTTTATTTATAAAAGGGCTACACATAAGTCTTGCAGTTACATAACCCTATAAAAGTGCAAAGTAACACAACATTATTATTCATTTGTAATGGAAAATATTATTACAAAACACTCAATTTTGTTTTTAAAAAAATGTGAATTAATGCTTAATGTGAAATCATAAAGTGACTAATCTCACAATGCATAACAGAATGACTCACACACACAGTGGTTTGACTGAGATGCTATAGAAAATAACAGTGAAAAATCACATTTTTCCATTCTGGGTTGTGTTTTTTTCCCTAGTGTGGGTATTTCTGTAAATAAGAGAGGGAATTTTTTTTACATATGTGAAATTGATGATACATTTAATGTCAATTATTTAAAAAATATATATATTTAACACAAGAGTTTTAGTGGGCTTTCTACAGTTAACCAAGAAGAGGAAACTGAATCAGTAATTTGTCTTTTTTTTTTTCTCTTCAGCAAAGTCCCCAACCATTTAGGGGTGCTGAAGAAACTACAATAGTAGCACTGAATTGTCTTTAGAAGTTTGATATGCACATAAACAATACAATAGACATATGCATTATCTGTTTAAAACTGCAGAGTGCACATGACATATTTGTTTCTTAAATGTATCCTGGTTTTAGTTCATGCAGAAGGTAAATGTAGAGGGTCAAATTGGTGCTTTCGCACTCAGAACAAGCTGAGTGGCGTTACTATGTTCTTGAAAGCCACTATTAATATATTTGTTTCAAAAGACACTCATAAAAATGAAACATAGACTTATTAAATGTCTGAAGTGACAGCAAGCAGAGTTTTTATTGTGCTACATTTCACTAAAAGCCTTGAAGTGTCACATAATTCTAGATATACCACATAACAATACTGTTTTCCTATGAACTGATTTGCCACTGTTTCAGTATAGTACCATGAGGCCTTTGCAACACTATGTTGCTAGCAAATTTCATCTAAATGTGATCGTTATAAATCAGCCTCTCAATAAAACTTGTTCCCTGACATTTCAATCTCCACAATTTAAAAGCGAGTAATATTAAGCACCACAATATTAGATCTATGTGTGAACAAATGGCCTTTCCAGTGTAAAATAAAATATTATATAATATATCATTTAAAACATTAATAGCAATGTAATGCAAAGTGTAAAAGTATAATGTACTTTTCTTTAAAAAATAAGATTCAGTCCATCATAAGAATGATGGTAGTTTATGTTAACTCAGTTGCTGTGGTTAATTTGGAACAGATATTAATGAGCTCTTGTGCGTATCAACCAATCACTGTGCAACATGATGTAATGTCTGGCTTCTCATCACTGAAGAGAGTAAGAACACAAATATTTTCAGATTTAAAATCAGACAAAACAAATAATGAAAGTACATTCTAAAGGTTTTTTTCCCCATGCACAATTAAACATTTTGCGCTAGATTACAAGTAGACAGCAAAAATATTAGCACTATTGAGTATTAGCAATGCTCAAGTTGAAACAATAGTGCTCCTATTCTTGCGCTAATATAACAAGATTTAATCACCAGCAACATAAGCGTTTTATTCACTGTAACAGCAATCGAATTGTGGAACTCATTACATAAGGAGGTAGTAAATGCCAATACCTTAGATACATTTAAAATAGTTTAGATACATTTCTGGCTTAAAACAGAATTCAGGAATATGATTGCTTGTGTTAAAAGGGTCTCCTTTTTAATTGGATTAATTTAAGCTTAAAGGGACACTGAACCTAATTATTTTCTTTCATGATTCAGATAGAGCATGACATTTTAAGCAACTTTCTAATTTACTCTTATTATCATTTTTTCTTCATTCTCTTGTTATCTTTAGTTTAAGAGTAGGAATGTAAATCTTAGCAGCCAGCCCATTTTAGGTTCAGAACCAAGGATGGTGCTTGCTTATTGGAGGATTAAATTTACCCACCAATAAGCAAGCATAACCCAGATTCTCAACCAAAAACGGGCCAGCTCCTGTGCATCACGTGACGGCTTTTTATATAAAGATAGCAAGAGAACAAAGAAAAATTAATAATAGGAGTAAATTAGAAAGTTGCTTAAAATTGCATGCTTTTTCTGAATCATGAAATAAAAAAAATGGGTTTAGTGTCCCTTTAACTGGGGCTTTAATTGTAAGTATATTAAGATTTGTATAGGTTGAACTTGATGGACTTTTGTCTTTTTTCAACCGCGTCTATTATGTTACTATGTTATCTTCTATGTAGGAGCCAAAATAGTGGAGTAATGGGGAAATGTTAGGGTGTGAGGTTTTTTACCCCACAAACCTTGAAAATTACCTGCCGCCACTGCAAGGAGGTGACCTAGTCAGAAGTTGGCCCAGTTTGACATTGCACCCTTTCCCTAGAGCACTAATTGCGCTAGAAGTAAACTTTTTGTATTTGTCAGTTTGTGCTCGTATTATGAGATGAAAGTAAATAGTTTGCGCTCTTGCGCTAACCTGATGCAAGCAGGGGGGTAGTAGATTCAGGAGAAATGTGAGGAAGCATTTTTTTACAGAATAAACTTCCATTTGAGGTGGTAAACACAAAGACTGTAAAGGAATTCAAAAATGCTTGGGACATGCATAAGGCTATCCTAAGAAAAACGTAACATGTAATATGGGTAGACTTGATGGGCCTTTTGGCTTCTTATCTACCATCAAATTTTATGTTTCTATAAAAAGCTTACTTTTAGAGCAATTGGAACATTGCATGCACGATAACTTATTCCCCCACAGAAGAAAAAAAAACACCCTACTCGCTTGCTAACCCGAACTCATGTTCTCAAGGGCGCTAACCCGACATGAGAATATGAATATTTAACATTTTAAAGTTCTTCACATACAACAATATGTTCTATTTATTACAAAAATACATATTCCTATATATATCTGATGGTTTTTTGGTACAGTTTATATCTATACCTTTATACACTGTATATATAACAAATATATAATACAGTATATATATATATATATATATATATATATATATACTGTATATATATATATATATATATATATATATATATATACATACATACATGATTGTATATAGGTATAGATATATACAGATATATATAGGAATATATATTTAGAAATACTTAGAACATATTCTGCTATATGCAGAACATTGGAATGTGAAATATTTACATTTATTATATAGTTAAACACTAAAATGAATATTGCATAAATATGACTTTACATGTTTTCATCTACTTTACTGCAAAGGGCTCCAATGCACTTCTATATATGTCTATAAATGTATACATATATAGACATGCATATATATATGTGTGTGTGTGTAAACTGTTTGTGTATATATAAATATGTATATATATAAATATATATATATATATATATATATATATATTGAAACAATCAAATCTGCACTTCACCACTGAGTGTATATCAGTATTTCAAGTGTATATTCATAAACAGTCCGGTGTAACACCTTAGGAGACTACACTCTAGGCTTTGGGATCCATAGAAGCACAACACAAAGTGGCACACAATATAAAGCCTATACCTTTTATTAGAGCAACGGTTCAGGGCATCTACCCCTTTCTCAAGCTAATCACAAATACAAACTATACACCATTTATAGACACAACAATAAAACAGGTGTCCAATAAACACGCATGGGAGGGGTTAAGAAAAAATTACATCATCACAGCTCATTTCATT
Source organism: Bombina bombina (assembly GCF_027579735.1). Taxonomy (NCBI): domain Eukaryota; kingdom Metazoa; phylum Chordata; class Amphibia; order Anura; family Bombinatoridae; genus Bombina; species Bombina bombina. Next base: position 421,147,061 of record NC_069504.1, read on the forward strand.
AGACATAAGAAAAACTTTTTAACATTAACCCTTTATTCCTTATGAGTGAATTGGACTGCCTGATTAAAAACAAATGCAGCAAACTACCCACCATAATAAATTTACTAATGGATTTAATATGTTAATTATTCTGCTTAAAAACTGTGCGTGAACATATAATTTTGCAAGTTTTAAATTAAGGGGAGGAAATGAAACTCCCTATTGAGTCCCTTGGGAGACATGGTATTAAGGCAAGAGATCCAGCAAGCTTCCCTGTTAAGTAAATCCCTATCTCTGTCCCCCACTCTTGGATTTTTGGGGGCACTATCAATGATCAAATATCTCAATTGGTTGGCCTGGTGTCCCATTTCTGCAAAATGTGCTGGTACTGGGAGGTGTAACATTTTCTCATTATGTATAGTCGACTTATTTTTACAAATGCAATCTCTTATTCTTTGGGTCATTTCGCCTACGTACAAAAGCCCAAAGGGGCACTTTAGCGCATACACAACATACGTCGAATTACAGTTGTAGTGACCCTTGATTCCAAATGAAACTTTGTATAAACAAAATATTCTTCCACTTTATTCCATTTTAAAACCACACAGGATGCATGTGGGGTAGATTAAAGGTAACACACTGTCTGACCGGTTTCGGTTGTATTGACCATAATCATAGACTAACACCTGTTGTGAAGGGCACTTATTTAAACAGGATGCCCTACTTCCTTATTGGCTAAAAGCAAAATATACCAAAAACTTAACCCTATATGCAAACAGACACATAGCCTTCCTAAAAAAGTGTATTTAACAAATCAATAGATGGGTAAAGCTTAGACTTGTAACAAGTTCTAAAATAGTACATTTCTAATCTTATAAATAATGTTCAAATCAGTTAATACATATTAGTATTAGTTCAATATGACCAATATATTATCTTACCCCATATTACAGTTCTGAACAAGAATAACGATAAAAGTTAAAGGGAACATCATACAATACAATGCAATACAATATAATGTTCATTATACATATTACAGAACAGCATTCAAGTAAATGATTAGCTATAACAAGCAGCTACTGATCTATTCTTCAAATAACATGTGAAATGTGTGCATACATGTTATATCATGATGTAGATTTAAACATATAGTAGCATCTGCCTAAAACATTAATATGTACTTGTTCATACCCACATGTATTCTAATAGCCGCATTATATCCATAAACAAAGTATACATAAGTGTCCTTCAATTATGTATGTAAAATTTCAAAAGGAGGATATAGTGTACTCATTATATATCAATAAGTGCATTCATAGGGGGCAAAAGAACAACTAAAAGGTACCTGACATTTCTCACCTTTACCCTTTACAGTAGGTCAAAGTGTAGTACTACTGACATCGGAAGTATTATAATCCTAAAGCATATTCAAAACGTACTATTTATTATTAAGATAATATGCAGGAAAATATATTTCCTTGATCATCATATAGGTTATTTTCTTGACTTATTCACAGTTCTGCCAAAGGAGTCAAAAGCCCTGATTGTCAGGATTGTTACGTTTTTATTGGAGCGTAATTTTTTTATGTTCCAGGGATGCTACTAGCTCCAGAGCCATGGGACCAATATGGGGGCTACATTTGCCCCTTCCTATGCCAACCTGTTTATAGGTTGGTGGGAGCGGTTCCACATCTATGGAGGTAGAACTGTCCATTCTGGCTACATTGTAAGATATGTACAGATTTATGGATGATTTGCTGATGATATGGTCCTCTGACTCTTGGTCTGCTAGTGATTTTGTTACAACACTTAAATGTAACAATGTGGGACTACAGTTCACTTGTGAATGGCAAAAACACAAGAATAATTTTTTGGATATTACACTTTCAGGAGATACGAAAGGAGGTAAAATAATTTCTGCTCTCTACAGAAAACCCATCTCGGGCAATAGTCTTTTACATGCCTGCAGCTGCCACCCAAAACATGTCTGTGATGGGATAGCTAAGAGTCAGTTCTTGCGAGCTAAGCGGAACAGTACTATGGAAAGAACTTTTCTAGTAGAGAGCAGAGATTTAATAGATAGGATGATGAAGAGAGGATATCCTAAAAAGGTTGTTGACAAAGCCTTTTTAGAAAGTAAGGACATGAATAGAGAAATCTTGTTAAAGGGAAATTGTGTGTCCAATAAAAAAGGTGAGTCTATTGAGCAACAAAAAACAAAGTTTATCACCTCATACTCCAGTCAATATGATCAAGTTTGTCAAGTGATCAAAAAGAATTTGCCAATATTGATGGGAGACAAGGGTCTGAGTAAAACTATAGAAAACGGCTGTATGTTTGTACCAAAAAGAAATGTTACACTTGGTAACATTCTTGCTGCTAGCATGCTGAGAGCTGAAAAGAACACTGCCAGTTCTTGGATGCAATTCAATGGGTCATACAAATGTGAGAGGAAAACATGTACATTATGAGACCACCTAAATGTAACAACCACATTTAAGTCCCTGGTTACAGGGGACGAATTTTCAACTAAAGGGTGCATAAACTGTAAGAGTACCTTTGTAATATATATATAAGTGAATGCACAAAATGTCAAAAACAGTATACAGGCAGAACAACGAGAGAAGTAGGTAAACACATCAGAGAACATTTATCATATATCTCTAGTGAAAGAGCTTGTTCTGCACTTTCTAAACTTTTTATTCACATTCACCACAAGAATGTGACTACATTCAGATGGCAAGCTAAAGAACAGGTTAGGAGAGCACCAATGGGTGGAGACAAACTTCCTATTCTCTGCAGACAGGAGACCTATTGGATCTTCAGAACTCAGAGTTTATTGCCTCATGGCTTTAACTCTGAGTTTGATATAATAAACTTTTGGCAGAGATGAGGTTTGTCCTCACCCCAGGGTTCCCTCTACGGGTCTCATTTCAATCTGAGTAGGTATATTCGACCTATATACCCTAAAGATTTAAGGTGGTCTATGATGATCAAGGAAAAATATTTTCCTGCATATAATCTTAATGTACATTTCGAATATGCTTTCGATGTCAGTAGTACTACATTTTGATCTACTGTAAAGGGTAAAGGTGAGATATGTCAGGTATCTTTTTAGTTGTTCTTTTGCCCCCTATGAATGCACTTTTTGATATATAATGAGTACACTATATTCTCCTTTTGGAATTTCATATACATAATTGAAGGACACCTATGTGTACTTTGTTTATGGATATAATGCTCCTATTAGAATACATGTAGGTATGAACATATTAATGTTTTAGGCAGATGCTAATATATGTTTAAATCTACATCATGATATAACACGTATGCATGCACACATTTCACATGTTATTTGAGGAATAGATCAGTAGCTGCTTCTTATAGCTAATCATTTACTTGAGCGCTGTTCTGTATTATTTATAATGAACATTATATTGTATTGCATTATATGGTATGATGTTCCCTTTAACCTTTATCGTTCTTGTCCAGAACTGTAATATGGGGTAAGATAATATATTCTGCAAAAGTTGTGTAGTCCCCTATTGTCGTACTAAATGCTTAAGTGGTATAAAACACTGCTGTTAAAACTTTCAGCACAGACCCAATGTACTTTTCAAACACTTGGCAGTTATGCGGTCACCAAATAACCCCTCCTCTCACCTCCGAAGCATCCGGTCCTGGGAACAGGGGTAGAAATACCTTGGAGCGATATCTGCAGTCTCCCAGTGGCTGTATGCGTCTAACCTGCCCGGTATGTCATGCAAGCTGCAACCGCTGTTGGTCCCTGCAATTCCTCATCAGACGTTCCTGGAGGGAAGGGGGCGGGGTCCGCCTTACGTTCTCCGTGTTGTCTTTTCCCTGATTGGTGGAGATGCGTCCTCAGCTCCCAGCTGCTCACTCCCTATTGGAGGAAACTTGATCCTTGGCCAATTGCTTTGTGATCAGTAGGGTCCGTCCTGCAGTGTGCGTGTCAGGGATCAAAATGAGGAGCAGTCTCCTCTCTCAGTGCTCACGCAAGTTAGGTCAGCAAATAGGCAAAAAAAAGAAGAAGCGGAGCACTGAGAATATATAAAAGTCATCCAAATTTATTGAGGCAATTTAAAAAATATATATAAACATCAAACAGGATAAGGGTGCTATTCCTCTCAATAGGAGTCAGCTCAGACAGCTGCTGACATGTTTCGGCATTCCGCCGTTATCAAAGCTGCTGAACTGTGTTAGGAATAACCCTCTTTTAAAACACAGAAGTTGACTCCTATTGGGCAATAGGAAAAGAGGCAGTAATTTACACATTAACCCCTTCATTACCGGAAAAATATATACAGATTATCAGAATACTATATATTCAGTATGAATGCCTGTGTCATACATTGAGTTGAGACCTGTAGGGTGTCTTGTTTTTAATGTAAAGATCCAAAAGATCTCACGTTTGGATAATAGTTTATCTCTGTCACCCCCTTTGGAGGTCTCAATACTCTCTCAATGCACGTCCAACAAAACATTTCCGAGCTTTTATTATGAACTGTAGTAAAATGTTGGACTAGGGGGGTACTAGCTGTTCCCACCCTAATGCTCGAGAGGTGCTCCCTGATTCTTGATCTGACCTCCCTGGTAGTGAGGCCGACATACTGCTTGGCACAAACCGTGCATGAAGCTAGGTAAATCGTGTAGGTATACCTACAGTTAAGATAATACAGTTAAGATAATATTTTGGTCATATTGAACTAATACTAATATTTATTAACTGATTTGAACATTATTTATAAGATTAGAAATGTACTATTTTAGAACTTGTTACAAGTCTAAGCTTTACCCATCTATTGATTTGTTAAATACACTTATTTAGGAAGGCTATGTGTCTGTTTGCATATAGGGTTAAGTTTTTGGTATATTTTGCTTTTAGCCAATAAGAAAGTAGGGCATCCTGTTTAAATAAGCCCCCTCACAACAGGTGTTAGTTTATGATTACGGTCACTACGACAGAAACCGGTCAGACAGTGGGTTACCTTTAATCTACCCTACACGCATCCTGTTTGGTTTTAAAATGGAATAAAGTGGAATAATATTTTGTTTATACAAAGTTTCATTTGGAATCTCTTTATATTTTTTTGCTTAAATTCATGGATGGAGGGGCATCCTCTCCTTTACACATTGCTTTATGCCTGTTTGGGATTACACATTTATCACTAATCAAGTGTTTTTAACACAAAGCCACCAACATCAATCGGATTAACAGCCGTTTCAAGCCCTGCTTTTGATTGGAGGACGCCAGCCCATGTGTTTGTAGCTAATGGCACATTCAGCACATATGGTGATGTCCTCTTCTAACATATAAAGCAAAGGAGACGGCTCTTCCTTTTGTTGGATGCCACTGAAACACGTGGTATGCCACGGACCATACATCAGAGATTTTGAGTCAAGGGAAATCCACCTCACTCTGAATCTGTATCCAGGCTACCTGTTTACAGACATCAGCTGCACGCTACGGTCTCCTATTCCAGGCACTGGGTGAGTGATGAGCTGACAGCTCTTGGATTGTTACCTCATCCTACTAATATACTTTGGGACACACGTTTTCTCCTTGTATAGTGCTACCTCTTCATATTTTGTATTTTGCTGTTTGCAGCCCCTGTCTGACATGGGGTATATCCTGCTATCGAATATATGCAGTGCCTACTGAAGTGCTTTATTCTTGAGGTGTATTGTCATTACAAGTGTGATACGTGTGGGTCCCCCTACGGAGTCAACCAGAATGCCATTACATGTATTGTTGTGATTATATCACCTTGAAGCTTCTCTCTTGTACTGGGAATACGGATGACTTGTTAAGTGGCTGTAACAACTCCATTTATCTGTTGTTTTGCAATTTCACCAAAGAAATAACTTGCATCCTGTTTCTTCAACAAGGATGTTACCACTTTATTCACATATTGTGGTATAGCTCACATCCAAATACATTCAACGTTTCGGTCCTCCACCTGGGTCCATTATTAAGGATACAAAACAAACTTAAACACCCACCTTAAATAGTATTCCACACAGGGATCTATACACACTTCTCATCAGAAAATCGCTAAACCGGAACAGCAGGCACCAACTTCCGGTGATGATGTCATTGCCGGATCAACAAAAAAACTGCTAAACTAAAAATTTGAAAAAAACACTGAAAACAAATTTCAACATCAAAGCAGACATCAATATACAATATACTGAGCCTATTTCTTACTGATTCTATCTCACACTGCACCTAACCTACTTAAGTAAGATGACCAAGAGATATGATCTAAGATAAAACTTAAGCACATAGTTAATGCAATCAAAGAAACAAAAACAAACAGCAATTAAATTATCTACTGAGCACAGAGTATATAAGTGGCTGTTGGGACAGTCTGAGGGTGTGCCTAACTGGAGGAGAGGTCAGAGAGGCAAAAGGGAGAATAGAGCTGCGGATAGTAATACCACTAGTAGCAGCAGCAGTGAAGAAGAGATTAGATCAGGATCCTCTACCCAGAAGGAGGTTTTATAGGAGCATGGGTCAGACCCAGACGCAGGAAGACCAGGAAGGGAGGTTATAGGCACAAGATTAAGAAGTGCCAGACGAGGGGGAAAAAAGTAATATATGATTTGAGTGACTATACTCTGTCAGAGTCAGAGGTGTTATTGTTGTCAAAAGGTTTGAATTTCGTACCATTTTATGTTCCAAATAACCTAGGGGTTGATATTGAATTGTTTAAAATGCAGAGGCTTTTGCAGTTAAGGAGAGGTTTAGTGGATCTACAGGAACTTTAAGTTGAAAAGTGTTAGGGACTTCTCTAGTACTAATGCCAGCATTTCTACCTTTTGTCATAGTGTTAGACAGGGTGTCATGATATACCCTATGAAATGTTTTTTTTAATTTAACTAAACCTGAACTGGACACACTTGACACTTTAAAGAAAAAGAAAAATATTGCGATTAGGGGGCTGATAAGGGTGGGTGCATCATGATACAGAACTATAGCTCCTATTGAGCAGGAGTTCTGAGACAACTGACTGATAATTCATGTATGAAAAACTAGACCGTGACCCCACCATTGACATCAAAAGAGAAGCTGATAGATTGATCAATATGGGTGTTGCAGGGGGGCATATTAATGAGGAAACTGCTTTATTTTTTACTCAGAAATGTCCCATCAGACCCATGCTGTACTGCATACCCAAAATCCATAAGGATCCGTTGGCACCACCTGGCCGCCCAATTGCATTGGCTAAGGGATCTGTGATGCATCCCATTGCACAGTTTATAGATTTTTACCTTCAGCAATGTGTATGGGAGTTAGTGACTGTGATAAAAGACACGTCCCATTTTTTGCACAGGTTAAAAGATATTGGTGAAATAAGGCCTAATATGATTTTAGTAATCTTAGACATTTCTAGTCTTTTACACTAACATTGACATACAGGAGGGTATTGATAGTGTGTTGGAGGTTATCAGAAAGAGTGGTCAGTATAAAGGTCCTTGTAGTGGTTTTCTATTGGGACTATTGGATTTTGTTTTGTGTAATAATTATTTTAAATTTGAGAAGTCATTCTATAGACAAAGGTTTGGGACAGCAATGGGTTCAAATGTGGCCCCATCGCTGACCAACATGTTTATGTTTGAACATGAACAGCTATATAGCTTGGGTGATATTGAATTTGGTGACAAGATACAGGGTTACTGCAGGTATATAGATGACCTGTTTTTTGTACGGACAGAAACCATGGACAGACTGAATGAGTTTTTTAACAAGTTGAATAGGTTTCCCTCAAAAATCAGATTTACTATGAATGCGAGCTACACTTATATCCCATATTTGGATGTGATGGTAGTGAAGCGGGGGGGGGAGGGTGCTACAGATGGACTTTTATGTGAAGGATACAGATAGAAATGAATTGCTATTGGTGGCCAGTTTTAACCCTAAATCACTATTGCATAGTTTGCCTATTAGCCAATATTCAAGGATCAGTATAATTGTCTTTGATAAGGGACAGATTAAGGTTAGGGAGGAGGAAATTACCAACAAATTCCTTGATATAGGTTTTTCATTAAAAAGTGTTGAGAGTGCCTGAATAAGGAGTAAGATGACCAAGAGAGCTGCAAGCTCTGAACCACCTTCATGTGTCTTTATCCCTAGGTTTAATTTAGTAACTCAGCAAATGAAACAGTCAATATACACATATTGGAAAACTTTATCTACAGAAGACTCACTGAAAGGTGTCTTCAAAACCCGCCTTCTGATTGGGTATAGGAGAGGAAAAATCTGAAGGACCTCCTGGTTTGAACTGACCCCATACAAAGTTATGACATCAGGAGTTGGGACATCAACCCAGGATGCCATAGATCAGATGGATGTATAACTTGCAATAGCCTGATTGTGGGCAATTTGTTCATTCCCCCTAGGATGGGCAAGGGAATCTATTTGAAGCAACGATTAATCTGTTCATCACACATGGTGGTCTACGTTATTAAATGCCCATGTGTGCTTACTTATGTAGGCAAAATGGAGTGCCCCCTGAAGGACAGAATGGCCAATCATCAGTCAAGCATAAGACAAGTGATGAGTATATAAAAACAAATCAGGAGCACCAGGAGGTCAGATAAAATAAAACGTAATTTTTATTCTGTGGTATGCAGCTCTTTTAAAAATTATATATACATACACATGAGAAACATCAATAAGAAACAAGTGTAATGCTGTTCCTGCTAACTCATTTCGGCATTAGCCGTAGTCATAGCTTAAGGATACTGTGTGCATAGACTTTTAAAATACCTTTTTAAAATACCCACCACATTCTGATAGGTTAATTAAAATTCAAAACACTTCTTACTGTTTTGTTAGAGTGTGTCAGTTACCCCTTGGAGTCCACCTGATACTCTAATGAGCTGGATACAAATTAATTAACCCTTTTGTCAGGTTAGGAAATGTCCAGAAGAAGACCCAAATGCTAAGGTGAACTAAAACAACACCCTTGCACTCTGAGTTTAATCCAGGACGCGACCCCATGACAACTTCTATAAAACAAGGTACTCACGATATGTTGCAGTGTTGGTCTGAGTATTCTGGAAAGTGAAAAGGATTTCTAGATATCAGCCGGATAGACTTCTGAATAGGGAGCTGTATTCAGGCAGCTCAGGAATAGTCCTCCACAGATCTAGGAATGCAGGGGTGGACGACTTATACTCAGACAGAAGGAGGATTAAAAAAGAAAAAGTTAATAATGCAGGAATTGATCACTTGAAATCAGGCAGTTTGAGGGTTAACACAAAGTAGTCAGTACTTGCAGAGTTTGGCAACAGGTTATCAGGCAGTTTGAGGGTTAACACAGAGTAGTCAGTACTTGCAGAGTTTGGCAACAGGTTATCGGGCAGTTTGAGTGTTAACACAGAGTAGTCAGTACTTGCAGAGTTAGGCAACAGGTTATCAGGCAGTTTGAGGGTTAACAAAGAGTAGTCAGTACTTGCAGAGTTTGGCAACAGGTTATCAGGCAGTTTGAGGGTTAACACAGAGTAGTCAGTACTTGCAGAGTTTGGCAACAGGTTATCCGGCAGTTTGAGGGTCAACACAGCACAGTACACACAGAGCCATGAAGGAACAAAATAAACGGCACCGAAGAAACCGGAAGCCCGGACTATGAAGCCTAATCCTGACGTCAGCTGAAGGGGATGGCTCAGCCGAGCTAGACATCGCTGTGGAAACCAAGCACGCAAGGAGGGCCGCCGGAGCTTCCCGGCAGCCGAGCGTGACAGTGCCCCCTACTCAAGGACCCCTTTGGGGACCCAACCAGGCCTGGCAGGGTATTTCCTGTGAAAAGACTTGACAAGAGCAGGAGCATGAACATGAGAGGCTGGTTTCCAAGAGCGGTCAGTGATGGGGTAACACTTCCAATGGACCAGGTAGTACAACCGATTGCCCCGTAGCTTGGAATCCAGAATCTGACTGACCTCGAACTCTGAAGTACCCTCTACGGAAAGTGGAGGAGGTGGTTTATTCTTGATGGAGTACCGATTGTAGATGACTGCCTTAAGTAGGGATACATGAAACACAGGATGTATCTTGAGGGTCTTGGGTAAGGACAGGCGGTATGCTGAAGAACAGATTTTGGAAACAATTCGAAAAGGTCCTATGTACTTAGGACCCAACTTTGTACAAGGTTGTTTCAGACGTATGAATCTAGTGGATAAAAATACCCTCTCTCCAGTACGAAGTAAAGGAGCCTTACACCTTCTGCGATTAGCATATCTCTTGTGTTTTAAGGAAGAAGAGAGTAGATGTTGACAAATAAGTTGCCAATGGTTATTGAGATTTTTCACAATGTGATCTGCTCCAGGAACATCAGTAGAACTGGTAATCATAGGAAAAGTTCTAGGTTCAAAACCATAAGCCGCCTTGAAGGGTGAGGTCTGTAAGGAGGAATTGTAGCATGAGTTGTGAGCTAATTCAGCTAAAGGCAATAACTGAGACCAGTTGGAGTGATGATGATTTACATAATGTCTAAGAAAAGATTCCAAGGATTGATTTACATGCTCAGTCTGTCCGTTGGAATGTGGATGATGAGCAGTAGAAAGGGATATGTTGATTCTGAAGTGCTTACAAAAAGACCTCCAAAATTTGGAAACAATTTGAACTCCACGATCAGAGACTATGTCAGAGGGAAATCCATGTAAACGAGATATATGTAGAACAAAGAGTTCAGAAAGACTTTGAGCCAAAGGCAAACCTGGAAGAGGTATGAAGTGAGCAGACTGGGAGAACCGATCCACCACTACCCAAATGGTCGTATTTCCAGCAGAAACAGGAAGATCTGTAAAAAAGTTCATGGATAAGTGAGACCAAGGGTAATGAGGAACAGGAAGAGGGTGTAACAAACCAAACAGTCGATGAGAAGATTGTTTGTTCGAAGCACAAGAGCTACAAGCAGCAATGTAATCCTTAACATCCCTCCTCATGGTGGACCACCAAACATGCTGCTTCAGTTTCCACAATGTATTGGTTACTCCAGGATGACCTGCTGAAATGTTGTCATGAGCCCAATGTAAAAGCTTAAGACGTAAGCCTCTGGGTACATACAGAATTCCAGTAGGTAGTTTGTAAGAAGATGGTACCCAGTCTTGAGCACTTTCTGTATTGGAAAAGAGGATACTTGAGCCAAAACTCTGACTGGCCATAGAATAGGTTCAGAATCCAATGAAGAAGACTCAGAAGATAGAAACTGCCTTGATAATGCATATGCCTTGGAATTTTTGGAACCAGGAACATAGGAAAGTACGAAATTAAACCTGGAGAAGAACAAGGCCCACCGAGCCTGACGAGGATTGAGGCGTTTAGCTATATGGAGGTATAGAAGATTCTTGTGATCTGTCAGAATGAAAAAAGGTTGACTGGTACCCTCCAACCAATGCCTCCACTCATCCAAAGCTAATTTTATAGCCAAACGTTCCTTATTGCCCACATCATAGTTTAACTCGGCAGAATTTAATTTTTTCGAAAAGAACGCCACCGGATGTATCTTGCTGGTAGACGGATCTCGTTGGGAGAGAACAGCTCCAGCTGCTATAGAAGAAGCGTCAACCTCCAAAATAAACTGGAGATCAGGAATTGGATGACTGAGGAGAGGTGCAGAAGAAAATGCTGATTTTTGCGACCAGTTCTTACAATCTTGCCCTTTCTTATTAAGAGAAGGGAGAGGAGACGTGATGTCAGCGAAGTTCTTTATAAACTTTCTATAATATATAATAGTTGGCAAAGCCAAGAAACTTTTGCAGGGATTTGAGAGTAGTTGGTCTGAGCCAGTCTTTGATAGCTGAAAGTTTAGCAGGATCCATCTCAAAACCAGATTCTGAGATAATAAAACCCAAAAAGGGAATGGAACTCTGATGGAAGGAGCATTTCTCTAATTTAGCGAAAAGGGAGTTTTCACATAATTTTTGAAGCACAAGTTTTACATGGTGTTCCTGTAATGTTCTGGAATAGATCAGAATGTCATCGAGATAAATGATAACAAATTGATTTAGATCATCTCTGAAGATATTGTTAACAAAGTGCTGAAATACTGCTGGTGCATTGCACAATTCAAAAGATATTACAAGATACTCGTAGTGACCAAATCTAGTGTTAAATGCCATCTTCCATTTGTCTCCTTTACAAATTCTGACCAAATTGTAGGCCCCACGGAGATCCAACTTGGAGAAAATAGAAGCAGCTTGAAGTCGATCAAATAGCACAGGGATGAGCGGCAGTGGGTAACTGTTTTTTACAGTAATCTGATTCAAAGCCTGATAATCAATACAGTGACGAAGACCTCCATCTTTTTTCCCGATGAACAAAAACCCTGCACCCACAGGTGAAGAGGAAGGATGAATAAATCCTCTGGCTAAGTTGTCCTTTATGTATTCTTCAAGAGAGACATTTTCTTGACGAGAGAGGATAGGTCCTTCCCTTAGGTAGAGGAGCCCCTGAATACAATTCGATAGGACAGTCAAATATCCGTTGCGGAGGTAATGTCTCAGCCTCCTTTTTAGAAAACACATCACTAAAGGCATGATAGAAATTAGGCAATGAATCAGGAACTTCCACCATAGCTACGACAGGACAGGATGGTTTACAGGGACTTTGCAGGCAATGCTTGAAACAGGTAGTTCCCCAGGAAATAAGTTCTCCTTTTGACCATGAGAATACTGGATAATGAAGCTGAAACCAAGGTAACCCCAAAATCAATGGTATGTGGGGGGAAGAGATGACATCAAAACAAATATTTTCAGAGTGGAGTATGCCCACAGACAAAAGAAGAGGAACAGTAGAATGTTGAATGATTCCAGAACCCAGAGGCTGTCCACTGACTGTAGTTAACTTGATTAACTGTTTCTTGGCTTGAAGAGAAATTCTGAGAGAGTCAACAAAACTTGAATCAATGAAAACTCCAGCAGCTCCAGAGTCAATGAGAGCTTGAGCTTGAAACTCTGTGTTTCCAAATTTGATAGTTACAGTAACAAAGAGTTTAGGATTAAGGGATGACATGGAATTCTGGCTTATCTTTGTCCCTCTATCAATAGTTAAGCCTTGGCTTTTACTGTCCGGATTGGACACTCCTTCAGTAAATGTCCTTTGGTGCCACAATACAGACAAAACCCAAGAGTACACCTTCTATGGCGTTAAGCTTCTGTTAACTTAATAGCTCCTACTTCCATGGGTTCTACAGACTCCGGAGAATGGGAATTATTATTAGAAAGACTTGAGGTTCGAATAGGAGGACGATAAGTAGATCTAAACAAGGATCTCCGATTCCTATCTCTCTCCTGAAGACGTTCAGAATGCCGAGCATCAAGATTAATACACAAATTGATAAGATCCTCCAACGAGTCGGGAAGTTCATGAAATACAAGTTCATCCTTAAGACGTTCGCAAAGTCCTTTGCGAAAGGCTGCCCATAAAGCTCCATGGTTCCAATCAGTTTCTGCGGCTAAAGTCCTGAATTCAATAGTGTATTGAGCTACAGAAAGGGATCCCTGTCTAAAATCCAACAATCCTGCCTCCACTGCTGCAGACTTCCCAGGCTTGTCAAAAACAAGAAAAAATAGACACAAATAATTCCACATCCTGAAGTAAAGGATCTTCTTTTTCGAAAAGAGGAGATACCCAGGCTAGGGCCTTATCCTTCATGAGGGATATAATAAAGGTGATCGTGGAAGAAGAATTGACAAAAACATGAGGATTGTTTCAAAAATGTAAACACTGATTTAGGAATCCACGGCATTCTTCCGGATTACCGTCATATTTATCTGGAAGTGGGATTCTTGGTATATACTGTCCGACTGGCTGAGGTGGGTTCAAAACGGCATTGGAACTAGCAGCAGCTGCAGCAGGAGTCGCTGTAGCTTGAGAAGAAGCAGAGAGGCTATGTAGCAGAGCAGTAATCTGGTCAAGCTTGGAATCCAAAGATTGCAAATGAGCAGAATGATTTCAGGGAAGTTACCCATGTAGAGCCACAGCCCTGGATAATTCATTGGGGTCCATAATTTGGCCCATTTGTAATGTCAGGTTAGGAAATGTCCAGAAGAAGACCCAAATGCTATGGCGAACTAAAACAACACCCTTGAACTCTGAGTTTAATCCAGGACGTGACCCCACAACAACTTCTATAAAACCAGATACTCACGATATGGAGCAGTGTTGGTCTAAGTCCTCTGGAAAGAGAAAAGGATTTCTAGATATCAGCCGGATAGACTTCTGAATAGGGAGCTGTATTCAGGCAGTTCAGGAATAGTCCTCCACAGATCAAGGAATGCAGGGGTAGACGACGTATACTCAGACAGAAGGAGGGTTAAACAAGAAACAGTTAATAATGCATGAATTGATAACTTGAAATCAAGCAATAAGAGTGTTAAGCCCAGCGAAGTCAGTAAATGCAGAATCTGGCAACAGGTTATCAGGTAGTTTGAGGGTTAACACAGAGTAGTCAGTACTTGCAGAGTTTGGCAACAGGTTATCAGGCAGTTTGAGGGTTAACACAGAGTAGTCAGTACTTGCAGAGTTTGGCAACAGGTTATCAGGCAGTTTGAGGGTTAACACAAAGTAGTCAGTACTTGCAGAGTTTGGCAACAGGTTATCAGGCAGTTTGAGGGTTAACACAGAGTAGTTAGTACTTGCAGAGTTTGGCAACAGCTTATCAGGTAGTTTGAGGGTTAACACAGAGTAGTCAGTACTTGCAGAGTTTGGCAACAGGTTATCAGGCAGTTTGAGGGTTAACACAGAGTAGTCAGTACTTGCAGAGTTTGGCAACAGGTTATCCGGCAGTTTGAGGGTTAACACAGAGTAGTCAGTACTTGCAGAGTTTGGCAACAGGTTATCCGGCAGTTTGAGGGTCAACACAGCACAGTACACACAGAGCCACGAAGGAACAAAACAAACGGGCACCAAAGAAACCAGAAGCCCGGACTATGAAGCCTAATCCTGACGTCAGCTGAAGGGGACGGCTCAGCCGAGCTAGACGTCGCCGTGGAAACCAAGCACGCAAGGAGGGCCGCCGGAGCGTCCCGGCGGCCGAGCATGACACCCTTCAAGGATTTTCCATAGGAAAGTGAAAAGATTTATTTCTTTTAAATCAACTTTATATAACTGCTATTTGAATATGCTCATTAGTGTGCTAGGTGTATTATACCCCTGATATATTAATATACACATCAATATATTTAGAGTGGAAAACCTTGTTAAGTCAGCTTTTGTTATACAAATTATAATATATAATATATTCTACAGAGCCAGTGTATATTAGTTTAAATACATTTTCTGTATAAACGATACCTTGTCTGTTAACTTCTTGTAGGTTACTATGTATCCTCATACTTAAATCTCTATCCCTAATATCGGGATAATTGCTCTTTAATAGGATTTCCTAATTACTGCTATTTATTTTTATTTACTTGTTTGATAGGTATCGGTATGTATTTTTACTCTACCCGTGGTAGATGTGTGGACCTTGATTATATATTATATACCAAATGTAAAACTCAGAAATCAATCTTACTGACATGATGTACTTGATTGGTTTGTTACGACTGGACTGCTGCATTCACAACTTTACGTCAGAAGTTGATGACATCCTAATCAGAATTAAAGGGACAGTCTAGTCAAAATTAAACTTTCATGATTCAGATAGGGCATGCAATTTAAAACAACTTTCCAATTTACTTTTATCATCAAATTTGCTTTGTTCACTTGGTGCTATTTTTGAAAAGTTAGGCTCAAACTGATTTCTAAACCATTGAAAACTGCCTCTTAGCTCAGAGCATTTTGAAAGTTTTTCACAGTTAGACAGTGTTAGTTCATGTGTGTCATATAGATAACATTGTGCTCACTCCCATGGAGTTATTTAGGAGTCTGCACTGATTGGCTAAACTGCATGTCTGTTAAAAGCACTGAGATAAGGGGCAGTCTGCAGAGGCTTAGATAGAAGGTAATCACAAAGGTAAAACATATATTAATATAACTGTGTTGGTTATGCAAAACTGGGGAATGGGTAATAAAAGGATTGTCTATCTTTTTAAACAATAAAAATTCTGGTGTAGACTGTCCTTTTAAGTCCCTGGGGTATTCTTGTCTTGAGTTTTTGTATCCAGAATACTTCCCTAAGGGCTAATCTTGATTCTTTGCTTTCTCCTCTCCTATTATATATCTTTTTAAATAATAGTCCATTTGAAGGATTCTGGGCTCTTTTTAATGATTGACTTTGAAGTGCTGTAACAATGGTGTGGTCAGAGAACCATTTGTGATGTTTGTAATGTGTTCTCTGATTCTTTCCTGCACCTCTCGGGTCGTAAGACTCACATATTGCAGGTCACAGAGGGTATAGGTCAATAGATATACTGCATATGTTTCCCTACAATTGGAACACATTTTATGTTGAAACAATTCCCCTGTAGAGGAGCATCTAAAACTAACACCTCCTTGTAAAAACTCACACACTTGACAAGTTGCATTACTGCAATGGTATGTTCCTTTGAATCTAAGCCAGGAACTTTGTCTGGTATTTATTTTGGGTAATTTGGTAGGTGCTACTTGGTTTCCTATTGACATACCTTTCTTAAACTAAATTCTGCAACCCTGGCATGCTATACTGATTAGCTTGTCATCTGCTTGATGAAGAGGTAAATGTTTCTGTATAATGTTGTAAATCTGATGATACTGATTGCTGTATGTAGTTACAAATGTTACCCTGTCATCTGGTGTAATCTGTGTGGTCTTTTCCTAAGAAAGTGCTTCTCTTAGGATTTTATTTACTGAGTTTTTTGCTCTCTGTATTACCTTATTTGAGTACCCTCTGTCTTTTAATTTGTTCGGACAAAATATCAGCAAGTTTGTCAAAGGACATTTCTGTACTACAATTTTGTTTGAACCTAGTAATACACCAAGGTAATATATCTCTGGTTTGCGAAACTCTGACGTAAATTTGATCCCTACCTCATTAATATTAAGAAGGGCCACAAAATTTTTGGAACTGGCACAGCCCCCCTTCCAAATGCAGATGAGGTCATCTATAAAACTGCGATAATAGATAATATTGTCCTTGAGAGAACTTCTACATCCATAGATATGGGACAGCTCCCTCCACCCCATGAAGAGGCTGGCGTATGAGGGGACAAACTTGGCCCCCAAAGCTGTCCCACATTTCTGGAGATAAAAGTTCCCTTCAAAGGAGAAACAATTATGTGCCAAAAGAAATTTTGTGACACGAAGTATGTATTTGTTGAATGTTTCACTCACACTCTCTTTCCTATTTATAAAGAATTCTATGGCTTTTAGTCCCATTGTGAGTAGAATTGGCGAATACAATGCCTGGACATCAATAATCAGCCAGCCAAAGTCTGGTTTCGAGGGAATTGTTTCTATTTCTCGTAACAATTGTTTTGTCATGTAAGTGACTGGTCAAACCCTTAACCAGTGGCTGTAAAATTTCATCCAGCCACTGTGATAAGTGTTCATTTATTGAACCAATTCCACTCACTATAGGCCTGCCCATCATGTTCTCTATACCTTTGTGAATTTGGGGTAACAGGTTGAAAACAGGTATAACTGGATTCTCTACTTGTAAATAATCTTTGTTCTGCTGGTCAAAAAAACCCTCATCAAACTCATCATCAATCAAATGAGGCAGTTATCTCCTGAATCTCATAGTAGTATCTGATTCTAATTTAATATATTGTTTTTCATCACACAATTGTCGGTTCGCCTCTTGTATAAAGTGTGACTTGTCTAGTATAACAATAGAGCCACCCTTGTCTGCTGCTTTTATTACTATGTTGTGGTTACTTCTCAAATTGTCAATTGCTAGTTTTAGTTCTCTAGTAAGGTTTGATTTTTTTATGCTTATTTTCTGATTTATACGCCAAAAGAGTTAAATCCTGTTCTATTCTTTGTTGGAATTTTTCCAGAATGGCTCCCCTACTGTGAATGGGGTAGAACTCTGATGGTTTCCTAAATTTGGGTGTAACTGCAAGACCATGATCATTATGTGGGGGACCCCCTTTTGCTATCAAATCCTCTAATGTTGCTAAATCGTATGCCTCTCTAAAGGATAAGTCTTGTGTTTAGGAGACAAGAGATCCTGCTTCCCTTAAGTTTGAAATACTATTCGTGGCATCTTGTGCAACCTCTGAGAAATGTTTTTTGAGAGTAATATTTCTAATAAGCTTGTTGATATCAAGCAATGTTTGAAACAAATTACAATCTTCATCTGGTACAAAATTAAGACCCAATTTCAAATCTTTTCTCTCTTTATTTGTCAGAGGATGTTTAGAAAGATTCACCACTGTATTTAATTGTATTTTGTTTGATTCCTGCCTCTCCTGATGGGATATCTGTTTTGCCTTATAGAGTCTTTGCCCCTTTCCCCCACCCCTTCTGGTCTTTCGGGGGGTTTGTAAAAAACCTGGGCTATATCTGTATGATCAGATTCTTTCAGAATACCTGCTATATTAGTTCAAGTAAATGGTAATGTCTGAAATCTAGAAGGCTCAACCGTCTTATCTGTTATGTGGCCATATTTAGATAGCAAGCTATTTTCTTTGCGTCTAACTATTTGTATTTCACTTGCATATGGATTTGGAATATCTACTCTTTCTTCCTCCCCTGAGGTAAAGCCATCCCCTGATAATTCAGTAAAAGTTACCCTTTTAGTATGTGCTAATGTGCTATCTCCATGACGTCCCCCTCTATTGCTGTTATTCCTACCGTTTGAGCGGCCTCTACATCTCCCTTTGCCAGCACCTCTCCTAAGTTAGATCTCTGTTTTCTCTGTCAGATATACACTTTGTTTAAGTCATAATCAGATTGATCTCTGAAATTCTTTCCATGCTTAACCTCCATTATCAATTTTTTGTTTCAGATATTGTATTTTTTAAAATCTGATCAAACTTTTCAAACTGTGTTTCTTGGCTACGAATGCTTAAGGCCTCTTGTATAGCATCTATCTGTTTAGAGATATCTTTCAGTGATTTTGTTTTATAACCTATTAATAACAGCATAAGTTTCAAAGAGCAGTCAGTTAATGTCCTGTTCCAGACTTTTATAAATGTAGCATCTTCCATGCTTAAAGTTGGAAACTTATTGATTCTGAGTCCCCTGGGAACCATGCCCAGCTTGTAATATTTGTATAATGTCCACACATCCCACTTTAGTTTATTTTCTTTTTAAGGGAGTATTCCAACTCTTCAAAAAGTTTTGGAAAAGTACATTTGGAGTAGTCAGTTGTAAATACTAAGTCCAATTCCTCAAGGTTGCCAACTCTCTGTTCAGTGGATTGCAAGGGGTCGGGTTTGGTGGACCCAAGTGATATCTCCAATGAACTGTTTGAAAAAATAGTTCACACACCTTTAGCACCTTCCTCTTCCTTCAATCCCCCTAAAGAGGATCGTTCATATGTAGACTTATTCCAACAACTAGTGTTGGATGATTTCAAGAAAATGTTAGTTCCCAGTAAAAATAAACACAAACCCAAAAAATGATGGCCAAATGAACAGAGAGCATTAGAAAACCTTATGAGTGATCAAGGCTTAATGATATGCCAAGCCGATAAAGGCGGCGGAATAGTCTTGCAAAATTATGAAAACTATGTACAAGAAGCTAACCGCATTCTTTTAGATTGTGAGTACTTTACAAAACTCAAATGTGACCCAACTGTTGTTTTGGAAAATCCCTGAAAAAAAATGATACAAGAAGGTTTCGATAATGGTATTTTGACTAAGAAAGAAAAAATGTACCTACTCCTGGTGGAGCCAAGTCATGTGATGATGTCTGAGATATGAACCAATTACAAGGCAGTAATGTTGTTACACACAGAGAGAACTTCCTATTGAGCTAAAAGGAAATTTAGACAAACGATCAGGATCACCTACAGAATCAGCAAAGGTATTTGATGACCCTTAAAATGTATTGTGGTCTATATACAACAAATTGGATTGCATCACACCTACAAACAACTTGTGCTTCACTTATATGCTGGAGCTGGGTCCTGAATAGTGTTACAGAAAAACATGGGTAAATACATTTGTTATTCAGACACAAATTTGATGAATACAGGAACTACATTTTGTATACATATACATGGGGGTTATTGTGCACATAAAAGTGATCATATAAGTTTCTTTTTGATATGCCTATTTGACAACTGTGATTATGATATGATATATGTATATATGTGTATTATGATGTACTGATTTATAAAATAGACAGGTGTTTATATGTTCAGGGTCATTATATAAAAACAGAAATATTACCCTATGACCATATATGTGTATATGTATATTATGATGTACTGATTTATAAAATACACAGGTGTTTATATGTGATCTATTCAGACAGAGATCTGAGACATATACCTACTATACTTATACTGTTTTCATATACAGGGGTCATTATATATTATAAAAAATATTACCCTATGATCACATCAATATCTGTTTAAGATGTTGTTTTGTTTATTGTGAATTTAACACATGTTATATAATTATATATGAACTCATTAGTAACACAGGTGTTTTAGCACGCCCCAAAAGGGGTGGAATCTAATGTGATTGGTTTCAGTTTATTTTAAATAGTTCAGGGTGTTGTAAGGTGCTTTATGCCTGATGAAACTGCGATTTTAGAAGCCGAGAAACGTGTTGCATACAGGGATCTTGATGTGTATACCCCCTCCACTTATTGCTTGATGTTTTAATGTGATTTTTAAATAAACCATGTTTAACAAAAGCTAAGTGCAAGCACCTTATAATCTGTTGGAACTGCATCCTGGGGCCTACTGTTCTAACACGCAACCTGTTTTCCAGTCTGAAGCCAGGACAAGGGTTAGCTGATACACCCTGAGTTATTAGCCTACGACTAGCAGCACATAAGGGCTATTGCTATTGCTACATGTGAGTACCCATTTGACATTTATGGATGTTTTCTTGCTGGTGGCATTTTTGATCTACACATGAGGCACCCTCTGTTTTGTGTTTATTTCTACCATTTGAGCAGCCTCTACTTCTCCCTCTGCCAGCACCTCTCCTAAAGTTAGATCTCTGTTTTCTCTGTCAGATATACACTTTGTTTAAGTCATAATCAGATTGATCTCTCAAATATTTTCCATGCTTAACCTCCATTATAATTTTTTTTTGTTTCAGATATTGTATTTTTTAAAATCTGATCAAACTTTTCAAACTGTGTTTCTTGGCTACGAATGCTTAAGGCCTCTTGTATAGCATCTATCTGTTTAGAGATATTTTTCAGTGATTTTGTTTTATAACCTATTAACAGCATAAGTTTCAAAGAGCAGTCAGTTAATGTCCTGTTCCAGACTTTTATAAATTTAGCATCTTCCATGCTAAAAGTTGGAAACTTATTGATTCTGAGTCCCCTGGGAACCATGCCCAGCTTGTAATATTTGTATAATGTCCACACATCCCACTTTAGTTTATTTTATTTTTTAAGGGAGTATTCCAACTCTTCAAAAAAGTAAATTTGGAGCAGTCAGTTGTAAATACCAAGTCCAATTCCTCAAGGTTGTCCACTTTCTGTTCAGTGGATTGCAAGGAGTATTAAGCGTTTTCTCTTAACGCCAAGCTACTTAAGTCCGTCATTGTGAGTCAGACCTTAAATTTCTACTACTGTGCCTTGAAGACTGTTGGTGTGGGGTGCACCCAAAAGCATATAAAGTTCAAGAATGGTTAGTCTCAGCACTAATAGGAGATATATTAAATTAGAATCAGATCCTACTATGAGATTCAGGAGAGAACTGCTTCATTTGATGAATGATGGGTTCGATGAGGGTTTTTAGACCAGCAGACCAAAGGTTATTTACAAGTAGAGAATCCAGTTATACCTGTTTTCAACCTGTTACCCAAAATTCACAAAGGTATAGAGAACATGACGGGCAGGGCTATAGTTAGTGGAATTGGTTCAATAGCTGAACACATCACAGTGGCTAAGTGTTTTGGGTTTGACCAGTCACTTTCGTGACACAAAACAATTGATACCAGAAATAAAAACAATTCACTGCAATGTCCAGGCATTGTATTCATCAATTCCACACACAATGGGACTAAAAGCTATAGAATTCTTTATAAATAGGACAGAGAGTATGAGTGAAACTTTCAGCAAATACATACTTCATGTCACAAAATTTCTTTTGACACATAATTGTTTCTCCTTTGAAGGGAACTTTTATCTCCAGAGATGTGGGACAGCTATCTTGGCCATGCTTGCCCTCTCATATGCCAACCTCTTCATGGGGTAGATGGAGCTGTCCCACATCTATGGATGTAGACGTTCTCTCAAGGACAATATTATCTATTATCACAGATTTATAGATGACCACATCTGCATTTGGAAAGGGGACTGTGCCAGTGCCAAAGATTTTGTGGCCCTTCTTAATATTAATGAGGTAGGGATCAAATTTTCGTCAGAGTTTGACAAAACAGAGATACATTACCTTGATGTTAAAATATCAGGGGTTTGTGATGGGAAAATACAGACAGAGGTGTACACTAAACCAATTTTGGGCAATACATTATTACAAGCCCATAGCAACTATCCTAAAAGAGTATTTGGATCTGTTGCAAAGGGACAGTTTACTAGGTTAAAACGAAATTGTAGTACAGAAATGTCCTTTGAGAAACATGCTGAGATTTTGTCCAACAAATTAAAAGACAGATGGTACTCAAATAAGGTAATATACAGAGCAAAAAACTCAGTAGATAAAATCATTAGAGAAGCACTTTTAAAGAAAAAGACCACACAGATTACACCAGATGACAGGGTAACGTTTGCAACTACATACAGAAATCAGTATCATCAGATTTGCAACATTATACAGAAACATTTACCTCTTCTTCAAGCAGATGACAAGCTAATCAGTATAGCACGCCAGGGTTGCAGATTTTCATTAAAGAAAGGTATGTCAATAGGAAACCAAGTAGCACCTACCAGATAACCCAAAATAAATACCACACAAAGTTCCTGGCTTAGATTCAAAGGAACATACCATTGTAGTAATGCAACTTGTCAAGCGTGTGCGTTTCTACAGGAAGGTGATAGTTTTAGATGCTCCTCTACAGGGGAATTGTTTCAACATAAAATGTGTTCAAATTGTAGAGAAACTAATGCAGTATATCTATTGACCTATACCCTCTGTGACCTGCAATATGTGGGTCTTACAACCAGAGGGTACGGGAAAGCATCAGAGAACACATTACAAACATCAAAAATGGTTCTCTGACCACACCATTTGTACAGCACTTCAAAGTCAATCATCAAAAGAGCCCAGAATCCTTAAAATGGACTATCATTGAAAAGATATATAATAGGAGAGGAGAAATCAAAGAATCAAGATTAACCCTTAGGGAAGTATTCTGGATACATAAACTCAAGAACAGGATACAGAAAAGACCCCTTAGGGATCTGGCTTCAGAGAGTTCATACTCTCATTTTTCAACAGCTTACTCTATATGATAATTGTTGATTGCCAATAGCTTGTACATGTGTGTTATATCCTGAGATCAGACATTATGTTATGATAGTAAAACAAGTCAGTTAAACGTTAATCTAGCCCCCGCTATAAAAAGGGCTTAAGCAGACAGAATCTATTACACTGAACAACTGTGCTAAGGTTAACTGTGCAAGCAAGGACTTTATAATTACAGATAAAGTATTAGCTAGATAGCTTTAATATCATAATCTGACATCCATAAAAACAGGTCCTCTTGTTACAGCATTATTTCTGAACTTTTTTAATAGCTCGCTAAAAAATAATGTTTGTATCTAACTGCTTGATATTAAACAAACAAAGTACAATGTTTCACATCTAGATACATGATTTTCAGAGGTATTATTTATACACCTATGCTATATATTGATATCTAGAGAGTTTAAGCAGACAGAATCTATTACAATGAGCAGCTGTGCTAAAGCTAACTGTGCAAGTAAGGAATTTATAATTACAGTTAGAGTATTAGCTAGATAGCTTTAATATTATAATCTGACATCCCACATATTAGCAGGTCCTCTTGTTACAGCATTATTTATGAATTTATTAATAGCGGCTACAAAAGATATTCACCTAAATTGCGTATCCTCTTTTTTTCAATGGGACTTGCATAGCGCCGGTATTACAAGTCTGCCAAAAAGTGAGCGGTAGACCCTCTCCTGTCAAGACTGGTACCGCATTTTAAAGTCAGTAGTTAAGAGTTTTACACTACAACACCGTAGCATAAAACTCTTAACTATTAACCTATTAACCCTAAACTGAGGCCCTCCTACCTCGCAAACACTAAAAAAAAAAATGTAACCCCTACTCTGCTGAACCGGACATTGCCGCCACTATAATAAATATATTAACCTCTAAACCGCCGCACTCCTGCCTCGCAAACATTAGTTAAATATTATTAACCCCTAATCTGCCGTCCCTAACATCACTGACACCCACCTACATTTTTTAACCCCTAATCTGCCACCCCCAATGTCGCTGCCACTATACTAAAGTTATTAACCCCTAAATCTAAGTCTAACCCTAACCCCCCCTAACTTAAATATAACTAAAAGAAATCTAAATAAAATTCCTATCATTAACTAAATTATTCCTATTTAAAACTAAATACCTATAAAATAAACCCTAAGCTAGCTACAATATAACTAATAGTTACATTGTATCTACTTTTGGTTTTATTTTTATTTTACAGGCAAGTTTGTATTTACTTTAACTAGGTACAATAGTTACTAAATAGTTATTGAATATTTAATAAACTACCTAGCTAAAATAAAGACAAATTGACCTGTAAAATAAAACCTAACCTAAGTTACACTAACACCTAACACTACACTATAATTAAATTTATTCCCTAAATTAAATACAATTAAATACAATTAAATAAAATTAGCTAAATTACAAAAAAAACACTAAATTACAGAAAATAATAAACAATTTACAAGATTTTTAAACTAATTACACCTAATCTAACCCCCTAACAAAATAGAAATGCCCCCCAAAATAAAAAAACCCTACCCTACACTAAATTACAAATAGCCCTTAAAAGGGCCTGTTGCGGGGCATTGCCCCAAAGTAATCAGCTCTTTTACCTGTAAAAAAAAATTGCAAATCCCCCCAACATTAAAACCCATCACCCACCACCAACACAAAAACCCACCCAATACCCCCGTAAACCCTTAAAAAAAACTTACACTAACCCCTTGAAGATCACCTCACCGGGAGAAGTCTTCATCCAACTGGGCCGAAGTCCTCAATGAAGCCAGGAGAAGTCGTTCATCCAAGCCGGGCGAAGTGGTCCTCCAGACGGGCAGAAGTCTTCATCCAGACGGCATCTTCTATCTTCATCCATCCGGCGCGGAGCGGGTCCATCTTCAAGACATCCATCGCGGAGCATCCTCTTCATCCGACGGTTAACACTGAATGAAGGTTCCTTTAAATGACATCATCCAAGATGGCGTCCCTTCAATTCCGATTGGCTGATAGAATTCTATCAGCCAATCGGAATTAAGGTAGAAAAAATCCTATTGGCTGATGCAATCAGCCAATAGGATTGAAGTTCAATTCTATTAGCTGATCCAATCAGCCAATAGGATTGAGCTGGCATTCTATTGGCTGTTCCAATCAGCCAATAGAATGCCAGCTCAATCCTATTGGCTGATTGCATCAGCCAATAGGATTTTTTCTACCTTAATTCCGATTGGCTGATAGAATCCTATCAGCCAATCGGAATTGAAGGGACGCCATCTTGGATGATGTCATTTAAAGGAACCTTCATTCAGTGTTTGCCGTTGGATGAATAGGATGCTCCGCGTTGGATGTTTTGAAGATGAACCCTCTCCGCAACGGATGGATGAAGATAGAAGATGCCATCTGGATGAAGACTTCTGCCCTTCTGGAGGACCACTTCACCCAGCTTGGATGAAGACTTCTCCCGGCTTCGTTGAGGACTTCGGCCCGGTTGGATTAAGACTTCTCCCGGTGAGGTGATCTTCAAGTGGTTAGTGTTAGTTTTTTTAAGGGGGTATTGGGTGGGTTTAAGAGTAGGGTTGGTTGTGTGGGTAGTGGGTTTTAATGTTGGGGGGGATTTTCATTTTTTTTTACAGGTAAAAGAGCTGATTACTTTGGGTCAATGTCCCGCAAAAGGCCCTTTTAAGAGCTATTTGTAATTTAGTGTAGGGTAGGGCTTTTTTTTATTTTGGGGGGATTTTTTATTTTGTTAGGGGGATTAGATTAGGTGTAATTAGTTTAAAAATCTTGTAATTTGTTAATTTTTTTCTGTAATTTAGTGTTTTGTTTTTTTGGTACTTTAGCTAATTTTATTTAATTGTAATTAGTTTTATTTAATTGTAGTTAATTTATGTAATTATTTAATTGTATTTATTTAATTGTATTGATATACTGCTGCTGAACTCTGCTTGTCTGACCACTCTGCCTGTTAACCCCTATACTACTGGATTGATATACTGCTGCTGAACTCTGCTTGTCTGACCACTCTGCCTGTTAACCCCTAAATTGCTGTATTGATATACTGCTGCTGAACTCTGTCTGTCTGACCTCTCTGCTTGATTAACCCCTATTGTTCTGAATTCCCTCTCTGTTACCAAACCCTGTCTGCCTGATCATTCTAGTGGTTTACCTTTGGACTGCTTTACCATTGCCAAACCCTGTCTGCCTGACCATTCTAGTGGTTTACCTTTGGACTGACTTACTGTTGCCAAACCTTGTCTGCTTGACCCTTTTTGTGGTTTACCACTGAACTACCTTTCTCTGATTCCCTGCCTGTTGCCGCTGAAGACTATCCTGCCTGTGGTGAGTGCCGCTTACCTCATCTTGCGAACTTTCTTTGCTCTGGGATATTCCCTATAAATCCGTCTCGACACCGGGATAAGAAGACTACTGGCCAAGTTTGGTCTGATAGTGGAATATCTCACGAGCATTACATTATACTTGGGCCACGGAGCCAGATGAGGTAGCAAGAGAGGTTTATCTTCAGGGACAGATGTTGGGAACCCCTACCACACAGTTGCAGAGTATGGTTTCCAAACTAGAGGCTATAACTGCTCAATTCTCTTCACTAGTTGCAGTGAGGAATACCGCTCCTGTTGTTGTACCGCCAGTCTCTGCTCCTACTGCTGCAGCTTCTTCCCCTGCTTCTGGAAGTATACCCTGGATACCATTGCCTGACAATTATGAAGGTAATACTGACTGTAGGGGTTTTCTTAACCAATGCAGGCTGCACTTCTGCAATGATCCTCGCACCTTTCAGTCTCACCAGTCAAGGGTCACCTTTGTCATTTCCTTACTGAAAGACAAGGCCCTAGGCCCTAGACTGGGTCTTTCCCCTTTTGGAACAGAACGCTCCACTCCTGAACGATACTGATGCGTTAATTTCTGCACTTACTTCTGTGTTTGGGACTTCTGGCCATACTTCTGCTGCAGAATTTTCTCTCCTAGATCTCCACCAGGGCAATAGAACTGTGGCACAATTTGCCATCGAGTTTCCCACCTCGGCACTAGAGACCAGTTGGGATGGCAGTGCCCTCAAGGCAGCCTTTAGGAGGGGTCTGCATGAACACATCAAAGATTAACTCACTTATCGTGATATTCCCTCTTCTTTGGATGACTTTATATCACTTTGCATCAGTCTAGACTCTCGCTTCTAGGAGAAACAAGCCAAGAGACACAGAACTCGGAGAGTCCTTCCCTCCCATCCTTCTATTCGTACGGTTTCTGCAGTGTCCTCTACCCCTTCAACTTCTCCAGCCACCCCATGGAGGAACCCATGGATCTTTCCTCCTTCAAACCCTCAGAGTCTGAAAGACAAAGAAGAAGGAGATTGAGATTATGCTTTTATTGTGGTTCTAACTCCCACTAACTAAAGAACTGTGACATTTGGTCGGGAAAAGCCAATGCTTAGGGGATAATACTGGGGTACTTCTAAGCATGATCACTACTAAATCCCCTCACTCCTCACAAGTTCTGGTACCTGTTACTCTTACCTTTCTTCAGAATTCTGTCAACATTCAGGCCTTCATTGACTCAGGGGCAGCTGGAAACTTTTTGCATCACCGTTTTGATTCAAGCTGGTTGCCTCTTCTTCAGAAAAGACATTGTCTCAAAATAACTACTCTGGATGGCACCCCCCTTGGTTCAGGGTTGATCCATTTTGAGTCAGCACCCCTGACCTTGACTCTGGGAGCCTTTCATATGGAACAGCTGCAGTTCGAGGTCATTCATTCCCCAGCACAACCTGGTCTTCCTTGTCTTCATATATATATTCTGCAGTTCGACTGGGCTGAAGGACAACTGGCCTCCTGGGGTACCTCCTGTTTCCACTCCTGCCTTACTAAAGTCACTCCTCTGCTCTGCATCCCCATAGCCAGTCTTCAGACTCCTTCAAGCCTTCCCTCAGTATAAGCGGACTTGACAGATGTGTTTGAGAAGAAAGCAGACAACGTGCTGCCACCCCACCGTCCTTATGACTGTAAAATTTACCTCTTTCCCAGAGCCCCACTTCCTAAAGGGAGGATGTATCCATGCTCCAAACCTGAAACCAAGTCTATGGAGGAGTACATCCAAGAGAACCTTGCTAAAGGTTTCATTCACCCTTCCTCCTCTCCTGCTGGGACAGGCTTCTTTTTTATCAGTAAGAATGATGGTGGGCTCAGACCCTGTATCGACTACAGGGTCTTGAACAACATAACTATCAAGAATCGATATCCAATTCCTTTAATAACTGAACTGTATGACTCACTCCAGGATGCTCGCTTCTTTACCAAGCTGGATCTACGTGGGGCATACAATCTGATTCGTATCTTCCCAGGCCACGAATGGAAGACCGCCTTCAACACAAGATCCGGGCATTATGATTACCTTGTAATACCCTTTGGACTGTGTAACCCCCCTACAGTCTTCCAGGCATTTGTCAACGATGTCTTCTGTGACCTCCTCAATCGCACTGTCATCGTCTACCTGGATGACCTCCTTGTTTTTTCTTCCACTTTGGAGGAGCATCATAAACATGAGAGACAGGTACTTCAACATCTCAGATACAATTCTTTGGTAACCAAGCTAGAAAAATGTTCGTTTGATCAAGTACAGATCCAGTGCCTTGGTTATGTCATCTCAAAGGAGGGTTTTGCCATCGATTCTGCTAAACTCATTGCAGTTTTAGAATGGCCTCAACCCACTTCATTAAAGGAATTACAGAGATTCTTGGGGTTCTCCAATTATTACCGCAAGTTTATAAAGAACTTTTCTCAAACAGTCGCTCCACTCACTGAATTGACTAAACGTAACAAAGACTGTAAACATTGGCCACCTGAAGCCATGAATGCCTTCTCACGTCTAAAAAAGGCTTTCTGTTCTGCTCCTGTGCTCTGCCATCCCGATCCTGACCTACAGTTCACTTTAGAGGCTGATGCTTCTGAGATAGGGGCTGGAGCAGTTCTAACCCAAAGGGATCTTTTAACCTCGAAGTCACACCCTGTAGCCTTTTTCTCTAAACGCTTTACTCCTGCAGAGAGGAATTATGATGTGGGTAATCATGAACTCTTAGCCATTAAGATGGCCTTGACTGAATGGCATCATTAGTTAGAGTGCACTACCAATCACATTCAGATTCTCACCGACCACAAGAATCTAACTTACCTAGAGACTGCTCATCGACTCAATCCTCGACAGGCCAGGTGGGCCTTTTTCTTTTCCTGTTTTAAGTTTGTGTTCTTTTATCTTCCTGGGACCAAAAACAAAATGCGGATGCCGTTTCCCATCACTTTCCTCACTCAAGTGAATCCTCTGAAGTTCCTATTGAACACATCATACATCCCTCCTGTGTGGTTGCTCAACTGAATACCACTCTTCTTCAAAGACTGCACTGTGCCCAGTCTAGAAAACCTCCTGAAGCCCCTGTGGCTTCTGATATCCTCTTTGTACCTCTGAACCTATGCACTACTGTGTTATCCTGGGCTCATGATAGTAAACTCTCAGGACATCCTGGCTTGACAAGGACTTTGAAGTGTCTTTCCCAACATGAATGGTGGCCTTCTATGAAGTCTGACGCTCATGATTATGTGAGAGCCTACACGACTTGTGCTGCCAACAAAATTCCCTGATCCTTGCCTACTGGCTTGCTCCAACCATTGTCCATTCCCAAACAACCATGGATACACATAACTATGGACTTTATTGTGGACCTTCCACCTTCTGACCACCATACAGTTATTTGGGTTGTGGTAGATCGGTTTTCCAGACTGGCTCATTTTGTACCCCTTAAGAAACTGCCTTCTGCTCAAGACCTATAGTCTTGCTGCTGAACTCTGCTTGTCTTACCACTCTGCCTGTTATCCCCTATACTACTGGATTGATACACTGCTGCTGAACTCTGCTTGTCTGACCACTCTACCTGTGAACCCCTAATTTGCTGGATTGATATACTGCTGCTAAACTCTGTCTGTCTGACCTCTCTGTTTGATTAACCCCTATCGTTCTGAATTGCCTCTCTGTTACCAAACCCTGCCTGCCTGACCATTCTAGTGGTTCACCTTTGGACTGCTTTACCGTTGCCAAACCCTGTCTGCCTGACCATTCTAGTGGTTTACCTTTGGACTGCCTTACTGTTGCCAAACATTGCCTGCCTGACCCTTCTTGTGGTTTACCACTTAACTGCCTTTCTCTGATTTCCTGTCTGTTGCCGCCAAAGACAATCCTGCCTGTGGTGAGTGCCCATTAACTCATCTTGCAAACTTTCTCTGCTCTGGGATATTCCCTATCATCCGACGTCGGGATAAGAAGACTACTGGCCGAGTTTGGTCTGATAGTGGAATATCCCACGAGCATTACAATTGAAGGTGGGTGTTTAAGTTTGTTTTGTTTCCTTGATAAAGGTCCTAGGTGGAGGACAGAAACGTTGGATGTATTTGGATGTGAGCTATACCACATTATGTGAATAAAGTGGTAACATCCATGTTAAAGAAACCGGGTGCAAGTTATGTTTTTGGAGTGTGTTTTGAGACTCTGCAACAGTTATTATTACCTTACAGGGAGTGCTAAGGTTGTGTAAGATATTAAATACTGTATATATATATATATATATATATATATACATACAGGCATATCCATTTTTAGAAATGTATATGTGTGAATCTCAATGTTAAAGCCCTTTGCCTGCCTTTTTTTTTAATCTGAGACCTCATATCTTTGAGCCCTTATAACTTTTGTGTGCAGTTTTTTTTCCAATAATTTTTATTAGATGGTGTTGATATGAGTGTAACTGTACTTTGTAATGTATTTTTGGTGTGTCTTGTGAGACTTTTATGTTTCGCTAAACAGTTAACCACAGTTCTGAGTACGCGCTAACCCGATGAGCGTTAACTTGCTTTGCACTCAAGCAATCGAGTTTACTTTCAACTCATAATACTAGCACAATATATCCTTTATGCAAACGATTGCGAAAACCTGAAATCACTTGCAGGCAGACATTTGCGTGCCACTCATAATCTGGCCCATTATTGGTAATTATGTTGAAAATATTTTTTTTTAAATAAATTTCTGAGGTTTTTATAGGTTCAGAACTTGAGGCTTAGGACAAGATTTATCTAGCCCTCCTCCTCCCTTTGACTGCAGGTTCTAACAAGAGAACCTGCAGTCAGGATTTATCAAGCAGCAGTCATTAGACCGCTGCTTCCCTACCCTCTTCTCCACCACTTAGGTGGAGAATTTCAATCTCCATGGTCTTGTTCGACCGGTGAGATTGACAGCTCCTACCCGCGTTCAGTAAAGTAGCACTCACATGCAATGATAAATTCCGACAGTGGTTTGCTGCCCGCCAGAGGAGAGCTTGGGGTAGAAAGGGGTGAATATGTCCGCCCCTGTCCGCCATGGATTGATAAATTAAGCTCTGAATGGTAACTCGGCTCTCAAAAGAAGTCAAAATACTTTGTAACGTGATTTTTGCTTTTAGTGAGCTTTTCTTTTGGAAGTATTGTTTTAAAAGTATCAACTACTGACAAATTATTATCTAACTGTATTTGCCTAGCCAATATTAACTTACTTAAATCCTTATTTTCAGCCAAATTTGTTATTCCTTATATCATATATAGATAGTAAAAAAAAATGTTATGTATATTTTTATATTTTACTAATTTATTCTTAATTAACCATGAAATAAAGTCAGATAAAATTATGTAAAAAATGTATTTTTTAAATAAAAAAGAAATTAGACATTATTAAATTTTACACTTAGAGATCAGTGGGGGGGGGGACTTCTGTCATGCAAAACTGATACAATTTCTGCAATTGAAAAGTTTAAAGGGATAGTCTAATCAAAAATAAACTTTCTGATTCAGATAGAGGCCCCAAGTTATCAAAGTCTGGCGGACCTGATCCGACAGTGCGGATCAGGTCCGCCAGACTTCGCTGAATACGGCGAGCAATATGCTCGCCGTATTCAGCATTGCACCAGCAGCTCATAAGAGCTACCCCTGCAGACTCGCGGCCAATGGGCCTCCAGCAGGGGGGTGTCAATCAACCAGATCGTACTCGATTGGGTTGTATTATGGCGATGTCTGTCCGCCTGCTCAGAGCAGGCGGAGAGGTTATGGAGCAGCGGTCTTTGTGACCACTGCCTCATAACTGCTGCATACGGAGCTTGATACATATGCCCCAGAGAATGCAATTTTAAGCAACATTCTAATTTATTCCTTTTATCAATTTTTCTTCGTTCTCTTGGTATCTTTGTTTACAAAAGCTGGAAAGTAAGCTTAGGAGCCAGCCCCTTTTTGGATTAGCACATGGGTAGCACTTGCTGATCGGATGGCTACATTTAGACACCTATCAACAAGTGCTACCCTGGTGCTGAACCAAAAATGGGCTTGTAAGCTTACATTCCAGCTTTTTTAAATAAAGATACCAAGAGAAAGAAAAAAAATGATAATAGGAGTAAATTAGAAAGTTGATTAAAATTGGATGCTCTATCTGAATCATAAAAGTTTAATTTTGACTAGACTATCCCTTTAAGAGCCAGATTACAAGTGGAGCATTATAAGTTACACACAAGCAATAAGGGCTTTATCACAGCTGTAAACGCTATTGCTTGAGCGCAATTGAAGTTAAAGTGACTCGAGTTAGAAAGACCTCAGAGCTTCTGTTTCGCAAAACAAAAATGTTGCACAACACACATCACCCCTTGTACACACATAAGGCCAAATTACAAGTAGCCAAAACAATAATTATTGCCTACAACAGTGTATAAATGCAAATAAAATATACTGAAAAACATAAGTGCGTAATATTTATAACACCGTGCACTATCAAATAATAATACATTTTAAATAAGGAAATAGTTCTTTGGCATATTCCCAAATCTCCAGATCTTCAAATGTTCAATTGCAGATAACCTCAAAATAAAAGTTAAGCATAATACTGAAGTTCTGTGATAGCAGATATATGTAACATATATTTAGGACCGTACTCACACACTAGAGAGCTAATGACTGAGCTCTCAGTAATTTGCGCCTTTCTGAATCCCACTCCACCACTGTCAAGGCAACAGGAGACCACAGGATTTAAAAAATGTACATTTATTAAAAAATATACCATAAAAAGGACAACATTAAAGGGACATTAAACCTTAACATTTCCTTCCCTCCTTTTTTATAGAAGTACAATACTGAATTTTTGAAAATATGTTATTATTTTATTTGCATATTTTTAACAATTTTTTTTTTTTTTATATTTTTTTTTCTAAGCCCTCCGTTATTTATTTACTGCAGTCCTATCAGTCACCGCTATTCGGACAGGACTTATATGCGTTATATATATGCACTTGTATTTAACTGACAATTTTGTACATCAGTCACTTGCGCAGATTTTGGCCCTCTGCAAACTTCAAGACTATGGAGATGCCAGTCACACCTCAATTCGGTCAATTCAAGGCTTTCCGCTAAGTGCTGCTGACAGTAAATAATTTTTTTTGTGCAGAAGTGTTTTTTTTTAATTAGATCATGCAGGTCATGCTTCATATGAGAACAGTAAGTGCTATCGAGTGTGTCTTAGGGTTGCCACCTGTCGGGGAATGACCCAGACTGTCTGGGTTTGCAAACATCTGGTTTTGGAGTATGCAGCCACTTCACGGCAGCGCAATGATTGTGGCAGCGCTATCGCTAGGTCTGTGAGTGTCAGATGTGTCTCTAAAACTAAATGAGACCGAGTCAGCCTGAGCCCTGGAGCTAAACTACAATTTGCGGCCACCTGGTATGTGGGGTGATGTCAAAAAATGTGTGCGCTTAGTATTGTATATACAGTATATACATAATAAAACACATTATTGAATATTACAATTGAATAAAAAATATTTTCTTGTTTTAAGGTATTTGAGTGGAAAGGGCTCCAAAGTATATACATGTGTATATATGTATTTAAATATGTATATATATGTATATATATACATATATACACATAAACATAAATATACGTGTACAGTAAATACATATATACAGATGTATATATAAATATACACATACATATACATGTTTAACCCCTTAATGACCGAGGACGTGCAGGGTACGTCCTCTTAAAAAAGTCACTTAACGACCAAGGACGTACCCTGCACGTCCTCGGTTTGGAAAGCAGCTGGAAGCGATCCTGATCACTTCCAGCTGTTTTCCGGTTATTGCAGGATGCCTCGATATTGAGGCATCCTGCAATAACATTTTTTACCCCTCCGGTGCAGAGAGAGCCACTCTGTGGCCCTCTCTGCACCGGACATCGATGGCCGCATTCGTTGGTGGGTGGGAGCTGAAGTGGGAGGTGGGTGGGCGGCCATCGATGGCTTCTTAGTCAGAGAGGGGGGCGGGATCGGGGGCGGGATCGCCGGGGGCGCGCACGTGCACGGGGGGTGGGTGGCGGGCGCGTGCACGGGGCGGGGGCGGGAGCGGGTGGGGACCGCTACACTACAGAAAAAAGTTACAAGTAAATTGTAAAAAAAATGAAAATAAACTTATTTTTTTAAAAGCATCTAAGGGATCAGGAAGGGGGGGTTGGTATTGGGGGGGGGGGAGCTACACTACAGAAAAGGGACATTTTTTTAATAATAACAGCATATTTTTCACTAAAATGGGTACTGGCAGACAGCTGCCAGTACCCAAGATGGCGCACATTAAGTCAGAGGGGGAGGGTTAGAGAGCTGTTTGGTGGGGGATCAGTGAGGTTGGGGGCTAAGGGGGATCCTACACATAAGCATATGTAAATATGCTAAAAAAATGCACAAAAAAGCCAAAATTTTCCTTTTATTTTAGTACTGGCAGAGTTTCTGCCAGTACTTAAGATGGCGGGGACATTTGTGGGGTAGGGGAGGGAAGAGAGATGTTTGGGAGGGATCAGGGGGTCTGATGTTTCAGGTGGGAGGCTGATCTCTACACTAAAGCTAAAATTAACCCTGCAAGCTCCCTACAAGCTACCTAATTAACCCCTTCACTGCTAGCCATAATATACGTGTGATGCGCAGAGCCATTTAGCAGCATTCTAATTACCAAAAAGCAACACCAAAGTCATATATGTCTGCTATTTCTGAACAAAGGGGATCCCAGAGAAGCATTTACAACCATTTGTGCCATAATTGCACAAGCTGTTTGTAAATGATTTCAGTGAGAAACCTAAAATTGTGAAAAATTTAATGTTTTTTTTAATTTGATCGCATTTGGCGGTGAAATGGTGGCATGAAATATACCAAAATGGGCCTAGATCAATACTTGGGGTTGTCTACTATACTACACTAAAGCTAAAAATACCCCAAAAAGCTCCTTACATGCTTCCTAATTAACCCCTTCACTGCTGGGCATAATACACGTGTGGTGCGCAGTGGCATTTAGCGGCCTTCTAATTACTAAAAAGCAATGCCAAAGCCATATATGTCTGCTATTTCTGAACAAAGGGGATCCCAGAGAAGAATTTACAACCATTTATGCCATAATTGCACAAGCAGTTTGTAAATAATTTCAGTAAGAAACTGAAAGTTTGTGAGAAAATTTGTGAAAAAGTGAATGATTTTTTGTATTTGATCGCATTTGGCGGTGAAATGGTGGCATGAAATATACCAAAATGGGCCTAGATCAATACTTTGGGATGTCTTCTAAAAAAAAATATATACATGTCAATGGATATTCAGGGATTCCTGAAAGATATCAGTGTCCCAATGTAACTAGCGCTAATTTTGAAAAAAAATGGTTTGAAAATAGCAAAGTGCTACTTGTATTTATGGCCCTATAAGTTACAAAAAAAGCAAAGAAGATGTAAACATTGGGTATTTCTAAACTCAGGACAAAATTTAGAAACTATTTAGCATGGGTGTTTTTTGGTGGTTGTAGATATGTAACAGATTTTGGGGTTCAAAGTTAGAAAAAGTGTTTTTTTTTCCATTTTTCCTCATATTTTATAAATTATTTTATAGTAAATGATAAGATATGATGTGAATAATGGTATTTTTAGAAAGTCCATTTAATGGTGAGAAAAACGGTATATAATATGTGTGGGTACAGTAAATGAGTAAGAGGAAAATTTCAGCTAAACACAAACACCGCAGAAATGTAAAAATAGCCTTGGTCCCAAACGGACAGAAAATGGAAAAGTGCTCTGGTCACTAAGGGGTTAATATATGTATGTATATATACATTATAGCCCTTTCATTCAAATACCTTGTCATATACCATATACCTTGTAACCCTTATAACTTTTTTAATACTTAAATGAATCATTTTAATAGAGTGTATATATGAGTGTAATCATTTATTTTAATGTATTTATGTTGTGTTTAAGGCAACATTTTATTTAGCCCTAACCCAACAAGCCCAAATCTAGTTAGCACTTGTGCAGTCCCATTTATTTTCAACTTGTAATACGCACGCAATTTAAAGGGACAGTCTAGTCAAAATTAAACTTTCATGATTCAGATAGGGAATGCAATTTTAAACAAATTTCCAATTCACTTTGATCATCCAATTTGCTTTGTTTCTTTGGTATTCTTTGTTGAAAGCTAAACCTAGGTAGGCTCATATGCTAATTTCTAAGCCCATAAAGGCCGCCCCTTGTTTGAATGCATTTAGCAGGTTTTCACAGCTAGAGGGCGTTAGTTAATTTGTGCCATACAGATAACATTGTGACCATGTCCATGGATTTACAAATTAGAGGGCACTGATTGGCTAATACAAGTCTGTCAAAAGAACTGAAATAAGGGGGCAATCTGCAAAGGCTTAGATACAAGATAATAACAGAGGTAAAAAGTATATTAATATAACCATGATGGTTATGCAAAACAGGGAATGGGTAATAAATAGATGATTATCTATCTTTAAAAAAAATAACAATTCTGGAGTAGACTTTCCCTTTATCATGAGCTCGATATTTTAATATTGAGCTGCACTAACTGATTCATGGTACAAAAAGGAATGTAGCTTCAAATAACAGACTAAACTAAACAAATTAGTACAGGTAGTGGAGGGCCTTGCTCAGAAGTTTGCAAAACAGTTTTATGTTAACTTTTTTAAGCATTGTGGTATTTGTTTATTATTTTTTACTTTTTGGAGAGACGCATAAGCAAACGGAAACATAATTATTAAACCCCCAACACCTAAACACATTTAAGGAGCGCAGCAGTATTGTCTAAAGGAATAATTCATTTTCTACAACTGCTTCTCTATGCAGTACATCAATGTGCATAATGATAGCATTGTATTGTTAGATATATTTTTATCTGACATGTTAAAAAATAAAAGAATCATATCTATAAATGTATATATACATCTGGATACAATAATCTCTCATCCACTGTAAAACTTTATTTTTATCTTAAATCTTGTTATGAAGTTATTAAAAAGTTAAATTCCATAGTTTACTATAACTAGTTTCTTAGAGCATAAGTAGTTATTTTAGATTTCATACCTCTTTTTATGCGTTATTTTTCTATTCTGCTACTAGATAACTCTGCTCTATTGTTACATTTTATGATAAGTATTATTTTAGAGAACTGCTAAGAGATGTCAGAGATTTGCTTCTATTCTAAAGTAATTTCTTTACGAGAATATAATGCATGGTACGAATATTGTGAGTGGGTTTGGAGGTGTAGGAATTGTTTATGAAAGGTGAATAAGAGCGTTTGGATTTTATCAGAAATAACAAATATGCATAAAGATTATTGCTAACCATCCTTAGCTACATTTCCCCTCCCAAAAAGCAATCTCAAATTAAACAACACAAGTAGAAATTATGTGCTTATTTATCACTAAAAATGAAAGTATCTTATTTATTTGAAACAATTATAATTATATATAATATCTATTGGTTTATAAGCACAAATGTTAATGCAGGACATGATAAGCAATAATATAAGCGTGCATATTACAATTTGAAAGTAAACGGTGACTGTGTAGGCACACTCCAAATATTGCAGTGGGGACCTACGTTTAATTATACCTACACTAAGTACCTCAGGCAATGTAGTCGTGACAGCTGATAGCTGGCCAGACAAACATGGCTGCTACCTCCTCACAACCTGCACTTTGCTAATTTGAACATATCGATCTTATGTCGATGTGTCAGAATAAAAGTGCAGGCTACTCCCATTAGCACACCCTGCTAACTCCCCCTGAATGCTTATATCTACGTCATGCCTAAGCTACACTCCCTCTGCACCAACTCTCTATCTCCCACCAAGTGCCTACACCTATGTCAGAGCTAACCTACACTCCCCCTGCACCACCCAGCTAATTCCCTCTGACCGCCTACACCTACGTCACACCTAGCCTATACACCCCCAGAAGTCCCTAATACAAATTACAGTTATGTAATGTCTAAGTTACATTCCCCTCGAACATCCCAGCTAACTCCCACATACTGCCTACTGTCATAAAAATACCTGATTATAATAAACTATACTAAATAGTAAACCTCCCCATTAAAACTATGAAGCTTTGTCTCTAAAATTATAATGAATGTTAAAATAATGTGTCACAGAGATGCGCTACAATGCCGGCAGGATGGCTGAAAAAACCTCGCCAGCCTAGCTGGAGTCCTGGAACTCAGCGCCGGACCTGAATTGACCCGCGGTCCACCACTTCTTAAAAGGGGTGCTGATCCAGCAGAGTGCATGGGATCAAGTTGCCCTTTAATATTTTTTCTTCAATTTGATGAAGCACCTAGGGAAACCATTTGTTTGGGGGTGCTACTTTTTGGGAAAAATAGGGGAAACTTCAATTCTGGCCCCCATTCCTGCTGGAAGTTAGCACCCACAAAAAAGTGGAATCCCTAGTTGCTTCATCAAATTGCCGACAACATAATAAAAGAGCGACTTGATCCCCTGCTTGTTTGGCACCCCTTTCAAGAAGCAGCAGAACGGAGCTCATTTCCGGTCCAGTGCTGAGTTCCAGGAGCCTGGCTGGGCCGACAAGGTTTTGCAAGCCCTCCGGCGTTTACCACATCTCCTTGAAAAAAATGCATTGTCATGTACAATGTAGATTATTTGACGTATTGCAGATATCTTAAAATGTATTTAATGGTTGCCTGCTATTATTTCAAACATAATATATATCTGAAAATATATGTTTATGTCAGTATATGGCCGGGTTATAATACAATATATTTAATAATTATCCTTTAAACTAAACCCCAATAAAATGCATATACAAAACCATAAAATTAATATAAAATTCCTAAATTCTTTTTATTAGTTAATATTTATAGGCACATTGAAATATATTTCTAGAAATATTATACACGTTTGAATTATTAAAATATGCTATGCAAAGATCATAGAAGTTGACGTATTCACAATAGTCTCCCAAATCAGAGTTGCATTTAAAATACCACAATGAGACCAGTATCTGAGCCACTAATCTCCAGACTGTACAATCAGCTATTTAGCCACAATTTATCCTATATAATTCCAATTTAAAACATCAGAAATTGTATATATTACTTAGCATTTATGATTAGTTTTACAATACATAGGCTATCAAATACAAGGTTAAAATACAATTGTTCTTTTAAATCTGCTAATTGCAGTTTAGTTATAATCACTAAATACCTTTTGATTTAAATATTATATATATATATATTTAACAATCGTGTATACTTCACCCAATATGATCAAATCGATAATTCAGCTTCCAAAACTTTTGTTCCACCTCATATGAGAATAAGTGTATTTGGAATATGGATCATAAGAAGGTAGCCCAATCTTGCTTATAGTAACTGTATTTCAACGCAGCCAATTTTTCTCAGTTACCAGTCCTCCAGCAAAAAAGCAACCACCCTCTCCTCTTGCATATAGCTTATATTGTCTTAATCATTGGTGAGAATATGGGAGGCCCTTCGGAAACTGATCTGTGATTCGCCCTCGGAGCTGTCCCTGGTCCGCCCTTAGATATTTGATTGGCTATGTGGATTTACTTGGTGAGGGTATTGACCATACACATCATAGACAGTATCCTATGCAGAGAGTCTGTTATTTTTGGGCTCTTGTGCTCATTAGTTAGGCATCTTTAAACTACAATATGTCTTTAGTACATTTTGGGATATGACTTCATTCTTCCTCTATGACTTGTAGTTGGGACCTAGGATGGTACACTCATAACTGATTAATATGGACCCATTTATCTATGAAACTATCATTTTTGGGGATCCTTATTTTATAGGCCACTGGAGATATTTTGTCAGTAAAGACAAAAGGACCTTTCCATGATGGGAGAAATTTATTCTCCTTAACCTGATCTCTTCCAAAGTTATAAAGATAAACTCTATCATTTATTTCATATTCCTTTTTGGACGTTTTGAGATTATAATAGGTTTTAGTGGCAGTTGCAGCTTTCTCTATGTTCCTTTGAGCAAATGCAAAGGCATATTGCAGGTGCTTTCTTAGGTTCTCCACATATTGATGCACATTGGCAGCGTTTATAAAGTTCTGGTCTGATGTACGGTACAGTAGATGTTGAAGTAGAACCATTCTTCTACCAGTCATCAGTTCAAAAGGTGACATCTTGGTAGCACTACTTGGAGTTGCTCTTAATGCCATTAGGACTAGAGGTAGTTTTATATCCCAGTCTTTACCCGTTTCACTCACAAACTTTTTGAGGATTTTCACAATGGACTGGTTGTAATGCTCTACACCACCACTTGAGGCAGCTCTATATGCAATATGGAGATCTCTTTTAACCCCTAGTATTTTCCACATTTTGGTCACTTCACTAGTGAAGTGGGTTCCCCAATCTGATTCGATCGTTTGGGGCAAACCAAATCTGGAAAACACGTGGTTGATGAGCAAAGCTGTGCATGTTTCAGCACTATTGTTAGGTGCACTGATGCACTCTACCCATTTAGTGAACAGACATGTCACCGTTAACATGTATTTGTTACCTTTTGATGACCTTGTTACTGGACCAATAAAATCAATTTGTATATCTGACCATGGCATTACCATCCCCCTTTTCTGCAATGGCGCTCTGTGCATTGGCGCAGTGGGTTGGAACTGTGGACAGATTAGACAACCTTGACAGTAAGTTTGAACATCTTTCAACATGTGTGGTCAAAAGGCATAATCACGCAAGATTTCATACGTGAGTTTGGCACCACGATGACCAGATGTGGGAGCATCATGGGAATGTTGAAGCATTAGACCTCTGAACTTGGTGGGTACTACCCATTGGTGGGTACTACCCACTGTACTACCCACAGTTCTTTTGACAGACTTGCATTTTTAGCGAATCAGTGCTGGCTTCTAGGAGCTTCACGTG
The DNA here is from genome assembly GCF_027579735.1 of Bombina bombina. NCBI lineage: Eukaryota > Metazoa > Chordata > Amphibia > Anura > Bombinatoridae > Bombina > Bombina bombina. The sequence goes on from NC_069504.1 coordinate 421,188,855, forward strand.
CCTGAGCTCAATGTTATCTATATGAAACACATGAACTAACGCCCTCTAGTGGTGAAAAACTGTCAAAATGCTTTCAAATTAGAGGAAGTCTTCAAGGTCTAAGAAATTAGCACATGAACCTCCTAGATTTAGCTTTCAACTAAGAATACCAAGAGAACAAAGCAAAATTGGTAATAAAAGTAAATTGGAAAGTTGTTTAAAATTACATGCCCTATTTAAATCATGAAAGATTTTTTTTTTTTTACTTTACTGTCCCTTTAAGATTCTTAGATCTTCTTTGCCAATACAATCATCTTTTGAGATGGGGTTGCTTTCAGGATCTTCTATGTGTTTTCTAGAAGATGCCTACAATAGGGTCTTCTTTTTGACTATTGATCAGTTCTTCACTAGGAGAATCCTGACTCCATTGTACCAGATTAGGCTCACTCTGTTTTTTAGCCTGGTTTCTGGTAATGGCTTCTACCTGAATTGCACCCATTAAGTGGTCGATATTAAGGAGTTCTCCAGTTATGGCTCCTTGTTTGGCTAATGAATCTGCAAGATCATTGCCTTCCTTATCAGGACCTAGAACCCTGGAATGACCCTTGGTCTTCTTCCAGTATATGGTTAAATCATTGGATACCACCAGATTATCAATCTCGCAGAACAACTTGCCATGTTTGACTGGTTTGTTGTTACTTTTCTGCATGCCATTTCTTTTCCAAGTTGGCAGGTATTCAACAAAACTGTTGCACACAAAATTTGAGTCAGTAATGATCACAAATTCACAAATATTATGTTCAATAGCCATTTCAATGGTTTTTAGAACAGCAGTGAGTTCTGCAACTTGACTGGATTTTTGTCCAATGTTGAAACCTATAGATATATTTGGGAATCCATTTGCCCAAGTTATACCAATGCCAGCAACTAATCTGCGCTCATTATCAATAGTGTCATGGTAAGAACAACCATCAACATATACCCAAGGTAATGTTTGACAATGGTCCTCATTGTACATTTGATATGAGGAAAGCAATTGTTCCTCCAGGAAATCATCTTCTGATAATTCCTCCCCAGGATACGTAGAAGTACAGTCGTGGAGCTCAACAAGCCCCTGTGCGACTGGATTCTTTTTATTCTACTTGTTGCAAATTTCTAAAGGCCAGCCTTGTAAGGAAAGGGTCCACGCTGTTATGCAGCTATTAGACAAATTCCCATCTCTTATTCTCTCACTTTGCAAATATAACAAAGGCTGGTGGGCCGTTTCTACAATAATTTTCTCACCCTGTATAAAGCTGCGGAAATTTTGTAGAGCCCATACAGTAGATAAGAGGGCTTTTTCGCAATCGCTAAATTTTATTTCTACTGGGATAGAGTTTTGCTCGCATAAGCAATGATTTTGCCTAAATTATCATGCTTTTGGTATAAAACAGCACTCATGCTTATATCTGTGTAACCTGTTTCTAAGTACAAAGGTTTACCACCTTCAGGATACGCTAAGCAAGGTGCTTGAGTGAGTTTTCTCTTCAGCTCTCTTATGGCTGTCTCTTGAGTTTCACTCCAGTGCCATTTCACCTCCTTCTTTAGAAGAAGTAGTAGTGTTTTAGCTAATTCTGCATAACTATCTATGAATTTGCGAGAATAATTCGTCATACCCAGGAATTATCTCAATTCCTTTAAGTTAGTTGGGTTTTTAGAATTTACTATAGCTTCCACCTTTTTCTTCTGAGGACTTAGCCCTTCAGAAGTAACTTCATGTCCCAAGAAGTTTACACGAGTGCGGCACCATTGAGCTTTTTGTAGGGATAATTTGACACCTGCCCTTTTAAGTTGGCTGAGGACCTGTTTAAGCTCTGTGATGTGTTTTTCAAAGCCTGTACTTTTGATTAAAACATCATCAACATAAGATAAGGTCCCCCTTTCCAGCACATCAGGCATAGCCTTATGCATGAATACAGCAAATTCATGTCCAGAATTTATGCATCCAAAAGGAAGTCTCTGAAATGAATACTGGACCTTTTGGAATGAGAATGCCAGCTTATACTGGTCCTCCTCATGTACCTTTATGGTCCAATATCCCTGCGCGCAATCAATGGCAGTGAATATTTTCAATCCCTGCATTTGTGCTAGGCACTGGTCAATATATGGCACAGGCCAGTCAGATATGTACACTCGCTTGTTTAGCTGTCTTAAGTTAGCACACAAATGCCATTGTCCATTGGGCTTAAGAACACCTAGAATAGGATTGTTATAAGAGCTGTGCACCTGTCTTATAATACCTCTTTCTTCCAGGTTCCTTATGATTTCTGCAAGATAATCATATGAGGCTAAAGGAAGTCTGTATTGTTTAACAAAGACAGGTGGTGCATTGGGATCTGTTTGGATACTTGCAATGTGCAAGTCTGTAGTCCCACAGTCATAAGAGTCCCTAGCAAAAATATCCTTCTACTCCATCAGGAGTTCTCGCAGCAGTTGGCGTTCATCGTCACTGGAACAGCCATTAGCTAAGGATATTTGTTCTTCGACTATTTGCTGAAATCCTGGAAAGATTTCAGGCTGTCCTATTTCATAGGCTTCTTCCAACTTAGAGGTGAGATCCCCTTGATTATAATTTACATTGCCCCCATGACCCTGGGTATTGGGGTATTCTTGCTGTTTGATCGGCTGATCAAATACTAGAGAGGCTTCTTCAATTTTACAGATGCCTTCCTCGAGCTTAAGGGATAAATAGACTGAATAGTAAATAGACCCTCTGGTATAGAGGCAAAGGATTGTTCTATTAATTGTTCTTCAGTTAAGTATCCTTCAGGTTTTAGCCCAATTACATTATTTTGGAATCCAAAAGTGTAATAACTTGATTCTAGTGCATATCCTATGGTAGTTCCCTTGGATAAGGTTATATCCTGTGGGGTCATGTTATGCACAATAACATGTATTGGAATAGTTCCAATATTTATCAAAGGAGTATGGGCAATGCTTATACCCAGATTTTGTATTCTATGGGAGAGCCAAATTAGTGTTTCAGAAGTTTTTAACTTCTGACCTCTTTTTACCTGTAAGGGTAAAAGGAATTTATCAGCCCCAGCAGGGATTATAACATTGTTAGACATCTGCATATTCACAGCATATGCAAATTGCTGGTTTGATTTCAGGGCTGCATTTTCATTCTGAAACTTCAGGGTCAGGGTTCAGGGTCCACCTTTAACCTGCTCCAGAGGCAAGAGTTAATCAAATCTATTTGTATGGCATATCTATGTAAGAGATCATTGCCAATGTATATTTGATTATGGGGAGTATTTAAAACTAAAAACAGGTGTTTCGCTGATTTATTACCTATAGAGATAGATAATAAACATTTAGCTGTGATATTATAGCTTTCAAACCTGTCATCCAGGCCATGGACACAGTGGTCTTGGGGAGAAAGATATTTAATCACTTTAGGTTCAGCTATCTGTGCTAACAAGCCTTGACTTATATAGCTAGCTTCCTGTTTTAAGTTCAATTTAGCATATTTGGTTTTCCCAAGGTCATGCGCTTGTATAGGGATAAATAGATCCTCTTTAACTCTCCTTCCTGCGAGGTATTGAGTGTGGCCTCCCCCCTTTAAGGATTTTATGATCCCCCTTGTGGAGAGATATGGTTAATACATCGCCATCTAAGGAAATATTCGCTATCTTTCCAGGCGAAATTTTAAAAGTATTACCATCAGATCCACTTAAAGGAGTCTGATCATCTATTTGTAGGATAGTGACCTCAAGTATAGAGTTATTCCTGAAATGAATCTCCACACGTCTGGCTTCTCTTCCACCACGTGACAGTTATGTCGTGTGTGAGATATGCCGGATCGCTCATAATTAATTGGCCTTTTTACTTGTGACCAAATTACATTATTTATGCAATCAATTATGGTGCTCAATCGCTTCAGGAGATCACTACCAATAATTAAACGATCAGTTGGCAGATCCACTATAATGACAGGGTGTCTTATGACCCTGTTCCCCAGTTTAAAATTTTAACCATGCAGTACTGTAGACTTTTAGAGATTCACCCCCAACACCTATTAGAGAACCATCAAATTCTTTTATTTTAGGCTTGTGGGGTGTTAGCTCATTTAGCTGTGTGTAGTACTTGTGGGATAAAATAGTTGCCTGAGACCCAGTATCAATTAATCCCATGATAGGGTTGGAGACTAAATCCTGCAGCTCAGCTAATACATAATATCTCCCTGCAGTTTCTACTATTTCACACATAAAATTGGCATGATCATATATCTGTGGGCTTCGCCACGTGTTATCTGAATCCGCCGTGTTACCTGATGCAGAAGAAACTTTGTTATAATAATAATATTTGTATAATGGGGCTGATTGGGTTCTTGTGTACTGCATCTGTGGAAATAAGGTTAAGAGAATGCTGCAAAGGAAGAGATTTGTTAAAGCTTTCAGGCCGACGTTGCTCGTCATCACAGCTAAATCGTACATTTCCAGTCTGTGGGGAGAGAACATGATTAGTACCATTATTGACATTTATCATTTTATTTTGTATATCTCTCCCCTCCCTTTTAGGTGATACTGCAGTATTTATGACTGTGCCTGTGGCCCACTGCTGGCCACTGGCTGTACCCCTAAAAAAGGATTGTTAGGTTGCTGAGCCGTAAACGCTTGACTCATATTAGCGAATTGTTCGCTCAACCGAAGTAGCTGGGTACTAAGCTGATCTACTTGATCGTACAAGTTACCTCTACCCCTGGTCCTATCTCTTGATGCCCCATAGTAGTGATTCCTGGACCATTGGGTCCCCTCAGAATCAGGGCCGCTGTTTCTATCCTGGCGTGGTTGCCCCTGGGGTTCAGCTTGTTCATCGTTAGTATTTTGGGGAGCATTATTTACTTGGGGTGTCTGGTTACCCTGAGAGTATTTTCACCACTTATTGTATCTACCGTTGCGGGAATACCTATTATCTCGTGGGTATTCTTCTCTTTGGGAGTAATTATTTACCTGAGTATGCCCCCCATTTTGGGTATAGTCTCTCTGCGCCTCAGCCGTGTTGGGGGAGAGGCAGAGTTAAAACTTTGTGGGGATGGCCTGTTTCCTCGGGCCACCTCCGCTTAAGTTTTCTTTTTAGACTCCAAATTGAGGGGGCTAGGTGACACCCTAGTTTCAGCCACAATTTTAGGACTGGTTTCATTTCCCTCTTAACCCCCTGTTCACCAGATTGCTGAATAGAGTATAACTTTGTACTCTCTTTGATCAGCCATTCCAATGAGCAGTTCTCATCAAAATCTCTAGCTAAATTAATTTTGATGGGTACGGGCAGTGCTTCAAAAAATAAATTCACAAATTCTTAGCATTCAAATATGGGATTATCTTCAGCCATACTGTACTCATTTTTCAGTACAGAAAGGAATTCTATAGGGCTTTGATTTGCACTACATTTTAAACCATATACAGTTATTTTTGCTGCAGTTTTAGTGCGATGTTGCCTGAATTATTTTCTGTTTTGTCTCATTCCAGGAATGAATATTCATATCCTTTAGTGAAGCAAAGAATTTGTGATATTTACCTTCAAATACCCAGGGCAGAAATCAATTTTATTTTTTTGTCATATACCTTATTAGATGTATCTCGGGATTTCCTAGGAGTTTTATTTTTGGGGTTGGAGAGTCTCTTTTTTGCCCTTTTACTATGGGGAGACCCCCTATGTACATTATTATTACGTGGGCTATTTGGGTAGTTGGCTCCGCCCTCTGACTCACTACTAGAGCTTCCCTCCCCCTCATCAGCTGAGTTATAGCAGTTCCCTGAATTTACATCATGAGGTGACTGTCTATTTGGGAAATCTATTTCTGACTCAACAGGGGTCTTTTGTCTACATTCTTTCCTAAATTTCTGCATTTCAACCCTGATGCATTCTCTAAGAGAGTTAAAAGTATCTGCATTATTCTCGCTGCTAATAGAGGGGTTTTCATTTTGACAATACAACCTTTTTAAATCCCTTAATTCTCTCTGGCTTTGCGCGAACTGTTTATTTAACTCTTGTATGTTTGCTAGTAAATCTAAGTTATGCTTATCTAAGGTGGCTATGTCTTGGGCAAACTCATCAATTTTATTTTCGGCTTTTTTTAAATTCTCTTTGCATCTGCATGAAGAGCGAATACTATTTTTTAACCCCTGTATTTGCAGTTCTTTCTCTATGAGATATAGCGACATTTCGTCAATAATGCATATTACAAGGGGCCAAGATTTTAGTATTAGTTTGTCTCACTTTTGGAGATATTTGCATTGATTAATTTTTAATAATTCTTGGAATAATTCAGCTTTTTCATTCCACCTTTCATCATCAATAGCAATTTTAGCCTTAATTTCAAGCATATCCGTATAATAATTTAATTCACCTGCAATATTAAACCTCTTTTTAATGTGGCCTATAAAGTCCATCTTAAGAATATTGCCTCGAGTAAGGGGTATTTTGGGGGAATACATTTCAACACTATGTACAGATTCACTTCTGGTTACAGACATTATTATATTGGCTTAGTATTCAATTAAATTAAAACGCTAATACAATTTTTACCAATAAAAGAGAGAAGAAAAAAATATAAAATATATATTTTTTCAAAAATATTAATATTAATCTTGAAATATGAAAATCAATATTTACATTTTTCAAAAAAAAAACTATATTTTCAAAAATATTAATATTAATCCCGAAATATGAAAATCAATATTTAAATTTTTCAAAAAAAAAATATATTTTCAAAAATATTAATATTAATCTTGAAATATGAAAATTAATATTTCAATCTTTCAAAAAAATGATATCTTCAAAAATATTAATATTAATCTTGAAATATGAAAATCAATATTTAAAAAAAAATGTAATTTTTTTTTAATAATAATTTCTATTTACTACAAATGTATCATATCAATATGATAAATAATAATAATATCTCAGCAGAGCCTCCAATTAATATGTCAGTATATGACCAGGTTATAATACAATATATTTATTAATTATCCTTTAAACTAAACCCCAATAAAATGCATATACAAAACCATAACATGAATATAAAATGTTCTTTTTATTAGTTAATATTTATAGACACATTGAAATATATTTGTAGAAAACCAGATATGAATCAATATTATACACATTTGAATTATTAAAATATGCTATGCAAAGATCATAAAAGTTGCCTTATTCACAATAGTCTCCCTAATCAGAGTTGCATTTAAAATACCACAATGAGACCAATATCTGAGGCAACTAATCTCCAGACAGTACAAGCAGCTATTTAGCCACATTTTATCCTATATAATTCCAATTTAAAACATCAGAAATTATATATATTATTCGTGCAAACAACCAACTCCTATGCCAATTTATCTAAGCTGAAATAATTCTTATTTATCTACGATTAAGACAATTCTAAAAATATATATATATTTGCAAAGATAAACTACTTAGCATTTATGATTAGTTTTACAATACATAGGGTATGAGATACAAGGTTAAAATACAATTGTTCTATTAAATCTGCTAATTGCAGTTTAGTTATAATCACTAAATACCTTTTGATTTAAATATTATATATATATATATATATATATTTAACAATCGCGTATACTTCACCCAAAATGGTCAAATCGATAATTCAACTTCCAAAACTTTTGTTCCACCTCATATGAGAATAAGTGTATTTGCAATATGGATCATAAGAAGGTAGACCAATCTTGCTTATAGTAACTGTTCAACGCAGCCAATTTTCCTCAGTTACCAGTCCTCCAGCAGAAAAGCGACCACCCTCTCCTCTGGCATACAGCTTATATTGTCTTAATCATTGGTGAGAATATGGGAGGCCCTTCGGAAACTGATCTGTGATTCGCCCTCGGAGCTGTCCCTGGTCTGCCCTTAGATATTTGATTGGCTATGTGGATTTACATGTGTTCTAATAGATAATTCATTTGGCTGTCATACCATTCAAATCCCCTAGGGGGGAACAGACAACCAAGAAATACAGTCCCACCATACTCATTGCTACATTCAAAATATCCTTATAAAAATGATTATTTAAACCATCATAACCTGTTGCATCAATCACTTACAACCTGAATTCCAAACAGGATATCATCATGTCAATTTTCTGATTACTCCAATATCAAACACAGTATGTTTTTAACATCATATTACATTAAAGTAATTCCTTACATTTATCTTATTATATTTTTAAGAGATGTATTTAAAGTTTCATAAACATTTAGTGCATAACCATATGACATGACTTAGGTCATCCCATGCAGGCAATCCTGTATTTATCATCTTTTAGCCCCATCTGGAAGATAGAAAAACAATATGTTATATATATTTAAAAAATGGGATTATTACAATTGTTATTTAATCTATTACAAATCTGAATTATATTTCCAATGTCCATATATATATATTTAATACAGTCTGAGGTATGTTTTACTGAAATCTAAATGCAAGTTGTATTTTAAACAGTGAAATTTAAAGTTATAATACAAGCCATGTGCTTTTGCTGTGTGTTATCCTCCGCAGACGTATGTCTGAGCTTTGTATATTCAAACATCAGCAGTTATAATTAGTCTTTGCATACCATTAAGCTTCAAACGAAAAGTTTCAGACACTGTCTCTGTCCCTCTAGGGATTCTTGTAATCCAGGCAATGAGACAGATGTCTTCCATTTGAAATAACTTAAAGGTTATCTCAATCAGGATAAGTGTGTCTTATCTCTGATCTAAGACCTGGAATATACAGCTATACTATCTTTTTGAAACAATATGTCTTTCTTTGAAGTGACTGTTTAAGTTTAAATAGACCAAATGTCTCCTCTAAGATTACTTTGAAAACAATTTCTTTTGATGAATTGGGACACAGGCCTGTGCTGCATTTTGTGTATTCAAAAGAAGTGGGGGCTAAATTACACACAGTAAAAACTATCTCATACTGGATTTTTAGCTACAAAATGAAATATCAAATATATGATATATCTGTAGCTTATTTCATGTTATTTACAGGTACCCTGACATTAAAATAATAGAAAGTATCATTAAATAAGTTTTACTCATGTATGCAATATGTATTGCATTATACTTGACTATGCATATCATTTTAACTTTGACCCCTAAACTGTCATAACCTAAGATTAACTGTAGAAGCTAAGGCCCTACACAAAAATATTCAATATTTAAAATGATGCATTTTTATGTAGAATGCATATTGTTAAAATATTTGAATATTAATTGAAATGTAATTGATGTTAATTGTGTTTATTAATTGTTATTAAAGACAGTATAATTAACATTATAGTTCTACATAACTGCATGCCTGTTATGTAAAAATATAATTTAATGCTACTGACTACTATAACATAAATATATACAGTCATGGCCAAAAATATTGGCACCCCTGTATTTCTGTCAGATAATGCACACTTTGCCCAGAAAATTGTTGCAATTACAAATGTTTAGGCCTTCTCATGTTTATTTCTTTTGTTTGAATTTGTATGACACAAAAAAGTGGAGAAAAAAAAGCCAAATCTGACACATTCCAGGCAAAACTCAAAAAAATGGACTGGACAAAATTATTGGCACCTTCTCAAAATTGTAAGAAATAATTGCATTCCAAGTTTGCGATGCTCTTGTAATTTGTAATTAAACTCACCTCTATCAATTAACAGGTAATCACACTATAGAAATGGTGACAATTTGACTCAACCTTTCTGATATGTGTCTCTGTGTGCCACACTGAGCATGGAGAAGAGAAAGAGCAGCAAAGAATTGTCTGAGGATTTGAGAAGAAAAATTGTGGAAAAGCATGGACAATCTCAAGATTACGGGGTCGATCCGATATAAATCGTCGCCCGCAAAAGCCGGCGACGCCAATATTTACGCTGATTTGGTATCCTATATACGGCGTAACCTAGAAGTTACGCGCGTATATTTCTGCCGTCGCCCGTAGTTTTTTGGGCCATAGGCAGGTATACCAAACCAGCGCAGTTTGGTATCCAATATGCAGCGTAAGGACTTACGTGGCGAAAATGGAGAAAACTTACTCCATTTTCACCTCGCCACAAAAAGCAGCCGTAAGAAGCCTTACGCTGACTATTGAAGCCCCGTAACTCCCTAAACTAACTAGAAAATAAACCTAACACCTAACGCATGCGCAATGTCTATCTCCCTGTCAACCGCGATCTGCTAAATAAAACCTAACACCTAACGCATGCGCAATGTCTATCTCCCTGTCAACCGCGATCTGCTAAATAAAACCTAACACCTAACGCATGCGCAATGTCTATCTACCTGTCAACCGCGATCCCCCCCCCGAAATCCCTAATAAAGTTATTAACCCCTAAACCGCCGCTCCCGGACCCCGCCGCCATCTACATAAACTAACCCCCTACTGTGAGCCCCTAAAACCGCCGCCATCTACCTTATCTATCCCCTAATCTGACCCCTTACACCGCCACCACCTATATAAAAATTATTAACCCCTAATCTAATCCCCCTATACCGCCGCCAGCTATATTAATATTATTAACCCCTAATGTAAGCCCCTTACACCGCCGCCATCTCTATTAAAATGATTAACCCCTAATTTTATCTACCTACCCCGCCGCCAGCTATATTATCTATATTAACCCTAAGTATATTATAGTTAATATAGTTATTACATTATATATATTAACTATATTAACCCTAATTATATTAGGGTTAATATAGTTAATATAGTTACTATAGTATTTATATTAACTATATTAACTCTATCTAACCCTAACACCCCTAACTAAATTTATATTAAATTAATCTAATTCATTTATAAACTAAAATATTCCTATTTAAATCTAAATACTTACCTATAAAATAAACCCTAAGATAGCTACAATATAATTAATAATTACATTGTAGCTATGTTAGGGTTAATATTTATTTTACAGGTAAATTGTTAATTATTTTAACTAGGTATAATAGATATTAAATAGTTATTAACTATTTAATATCTACCTAGTTAAAATAATTACCCAATTACCTGTAAAATAAATCCTAACCTAAGTTACAAATTCACCTACACTATCAATAAATTTAATAAACTACAAACATCTATCTAAAAATACAATTAAATTAACTAAACTAAATTACAAAAAAAAAAACACTAAATTACAAAAAATAAAAAAAAGATTACAAGATATTTAAGCTAATTACACCTATTCTAAGCCCCCTAATAAAATAATAAACCCCCAAAATAAAAAAATTCCCTGCCCTATTCTAAATTAAACAAATTTCAAAGCTCTTTACCTTACCAGCCCTTAAAAGGGCCTTTTGTGGGGCATGCCCCAAAGAATTCAGCTCTTTTGCATACAACAAATACAATCCCCCCCCCCCATTACAACCCACCACCCACATACCCCTATTCTAAAACCACCCAAACCCCCCTTAAAAAAGCCTAACACTACCCCCCTGAAGATCTCCCTACCTTGTCTTCACCACACCGGGCCGAACTCCTGATCCGATCCGGGCGATGTCTTCCTCCAAGCGGCAAAGAAGAATTCTTCCTCCGGCGATGTCTTCCTCCAAGCGGCAAAGAAGAATTCTTCCTCCGGCGACGTCTTCCTCCAAGCGGCAGCAAAGTCTTCATTCTTCCGGCGGCATCTTCAATCTTCTTTCTTCGCTCCGCCGCCGCGGAGCATCCATCCTGGCCGACTGCTGTACTTGGAATGAGGTACCTTTAAATGACGTCATCCAAGATGGCGTCCGCCGAATTCCGATTGGCTGATAGGATTCTATCAGCCAATCGGAATTAAGTTAGAAAAATCTGATTGGCTGATTGAATCAGCCAATCAGATTCAAGTTCAATCCGATTGGCTGATCCGAACAGCCAATCAGATTGAGCTCGCATTCTATTGGCTGATCGGAACAAGGTAGGGAGATCTTCAGGGGGGTAGTGTTAGGCTTTTTTAAGGGGGGTTTGGGTGGTTTTAGAATAGGGGTATGTGGGTGGTGGGTTGTAATGGGGGGGGGGGGTTGTATTTGTTGTATGCAAAAGAGCTGAATTCTTTGGGGCATGCCCCACAAAAGGCCCTTTTAAGGGCTGGTAAGGTAAAGAGCTTTGAAATTTGTTTAATTTAGAATAGGGCAGGGAATTTTTTATTTTGGGGGTTTATTATTTTATTAGGGGGCTTAGAATAGGTGTAATTAGCTTAAATATCTTGTAATCTTTTTTTTATTTTTTGTAATTTAGTGTTTGTTTTTTTTTGTAATTTAGTTTAGTTAATTTAATTGTATTTTTAGATAGATGTTTGTAGTTTATTAAATTTATTGATAGTGTAGGTGTATTTGTAACTTAGGTTAGGATTTATTTTACAGGTAATTGGGTAATTATTTTAACTAGGTAGATATTAAATAGTTAATAACTATTTAATATCTATTATACCTAGTTAAAATAATTAACAATTTACCTGTAAAATAAATATTAACCCTAACATAGCTACAATGTAATTATTAATTATATTGTAGCTATCTTAGGGTTTATTTTATAGGTAAGTATTTAGATTTAAATAGGAATATTTTAGTTTATAAATGATTAATTTAATATAAATTTAGTCAGGGGTGTTAGGGTTAGATAGAGTTAATATAGTTAATATAAATACTATAGTAACTATATTAACTATATTAACCCTAATATAATTAGGGTTAATATAGTTAATATATATAATGTAATACCTATATTAACTATAATATACTTAGGGTTAATATAGATAATATAGCTGGCGGCGGGGTAGGTAGATTAAATTAGGGGTTAATCATTTTAATAGAGATGGCGGCGGTGTAAGGGGCTTACATTAGGGGTTAATAATTTTAATATAGATGGCGGCGGTGTTAGGGGCTCACTTTAGGGGGTTATAGATATAATATAGCTGGCGGCGGGGTACGGGAGCGGCGGTTTAGGGGTTAATAGCTTTTTTATTGTTAGGATAGTGAGGGGGGATAGCGGATAGAGGGTTAGACAGTGCGGGCTATGTTAGGGAGGCGTGTTAGACAGTGCGGGCTATGTTAGGGAGGCGTGTTAGACAGTGCGGGCTATGTTAGGGAGGCGTGTTAGACAGTGCGGGCTATGTTAGGGAGGCGTGTTAGACAGTGCGGGCTATGTTAGGGAGGCGTGTTAGACAGTGCGGGTGTTTTAGACTTTAGTCAGGTTTTATAGGCGCCAGCAGTTTCTAACATGCCGCAAGTCACTGGCGACGCCAGAAATTTGTTCTTACGCAGATTTCTGGACATCGCTGGTTTATCCGACTTACGGCACGTTAGCATCTGACGGCGACATATATGGGATGGCTCGAGTTGCGAGCTGAAACTGCGGGCGACGCCGGTTCCCTCGCTTGCGCCGCAAACTGCGATCTATATCGGATCGCGCCCTACAAGTTCATCTCCAGAGATCTTAAAGGGACCGTATACACCAATTTTCATATATCTGCATGTAATAGACACTACTTCAATGAATAATATGCACAGATACTGATATAACAATCCAGTATAAAACCGTTTAAAAACCTACTTAGAAGCTTCCAATTTAGATCTGTTTAAAAGGTTACTGGAACACCCACTGCAAGAGGGAAATATCAGACACTCCCCCTCCAACCCTCCACCTTCCTTTGCATATATAAAGACCCTTTACACAAAGAGAAGCAAGCTAGAGTAGGTATACGTCGGTATACTCCTAATATTTTGGGGCTTGGTTAGGAGTCTGAAAATCAGAGCAATGTTATTTAAAAATAAGCAAAACTATCCATTTTTTAAAAAAATCTTTATGAGCTATATAAATAGATCATCTACAAAACATTTATGCAATGTCCCTTTAATGTTCCTGTGCCCACTTTGCGCAACATCGTCAAGAAGTTTACAGCCCATGGCACTGTCGCTAATCTCCCTGGACGTCTACAAAAGAGAAAATTTATCAAAGATTGCAACGAAGGATTGTTCGAATGGTGGATTAAGAACCTTAAACAACTTCCAGTCAAATTCAAGCTGACCTTCAGGCACAGGGTACAAATGTGTCAGCTCGCACTATACATCACCATCTGAATGAAAAGGGACGCCAAAATAATTTTGGGAGAAGGTGCTGTGGACAGACAAAACAACATTACAGCTTTTTGGTAAAGCCCATCATTCTACTGTTTTCAGAAAAAGAAATTAGGCTTTTAAAGAAAAGAATACAGTCCCTACAGTCAAACATGGTGGAGGTTGACTGATGTTTTGGGGTTATTTTGCTGTTTCAGGCACTGGATGTATTGACTGTGTGCATGGGATTATGAAATCTGAACACTACCAAATAATTCTGTGGTGCAATATAGGGCCCAGGGTCCGAAATTTGGGTCTCCATCAGAGGTCATTGGTCTTACTGCAGGACAATGACCCAAAGCACACATCAAAAGGCACTCAGAAATTGTTTAAGACAAGGCCCTGGAGAGTACTGAACTAGCCAGCAATGAGTCCAGATCTCAATCCCATAGAACACCTGTGAAGAGATCTCAAAATAGCAGTTGGAAAAAGGAACCCTTCCAATCTGAGAGTCCTGGAGCAGCTGGTGAGAGAAGAGTGGTCCAAAATTCAAGTAGATAGGTGTAAGAAACTCATTGATGGTTAAAGGAAGTGATTGATTACAGTTATGTTTTCCAAAGGGTGTGCTACCAAATATTAAATTGAGGGTGCCAATAATTTTGTCCAGTCCATTTTTGGAGTTTTGCATAGAATGTGTCAGATTTGGCTTTTTTTCTCTACTTTTTTGTGTCATACCAATACAAATAAAATAAATAAAGATGAGAATGCCTAAACATTTGTAATTGCAACAATTTTCTGGGCGAAGTGGTGCATTATCTGACAGAAATGCAGGGGTGCCAATATTTTTGGCCATGACTGTGTGTGTGTATATATATGTGTATATGTGTGTGTGTGTGTTATTATTAATTAACACAACAAAATGTATATGCAATACTTAAAACATTATGCAATATACATGATAACAGTTTAACCCCTTAATGACCACAGCACTTTTCCATTTTCTGTCCGTTTGGGACCAAGGCTATTTTTACATTTCTGTGGTGTTTGTGTTTAGCTGTAATTTTCCTCTTACTCATTTACTGTACCCACACATATTATATACCGTTTTTCTCGCCATTAAATGGACTTTCTATAGATACCATTATTTTCATCATATCTTATAATTTACTATAAGAAAAAATATAAAATATGAGGAAAAAATTGAAAAAAACACACTTTTTCTAACTATGACCCCCAAAATCTGTTACACATCTACAACTAACAAAAAACACCCGTGCTAAATAGTTTCTAAATTTTGTCCTGAGTTTAGAAATACCCAATGTTTACATGTTCTTTGCTTTTTTTGTAAGTTATAGGGCCATAAATACAAGTAGCACTTTGCTATTTCCAAACCATTATTTTTCAAAATTAGCGCTAGTTACATTAGAACACTAATATCTTTCAGGAATCTCTGAATATCCATTGACATGTATATATTTTTTTTTAGTAGACATCCCAAAGTATTCATCTAGGCCCATTTTGGTATATTTCATGCCACCATTTCACTGCCAAATGCGATTAAATACAAAAAATCGTTCACTTTTTTACTAATTTTTTCACAAACTTTTGGTTTCTCACTGAAATTATTTACAAACAGCTTGTGTAATTATGGCTTAAATGGTTGTAAATGCTTCTCTGGGATCCCCTTTGTTCAGAAATAGCAGACATATATGGCTTTGGCGTTGCTTTTTAGTAATTAGAAGGCTGCTAAATGCCACTGCGCACTACACGTGTATTATGCCCAGCAGTGAAGGGGTTAATTATGGAGCATGTAGGGAGCTTTTAGGGATAATTTTAGCTTTAGTGTAGTGTAGTAGACAACCCCAAGTATTGATCTAGGCACATTTTGGTATATTTCATGCCACCATTTCACCGCCAAATGCGATCAAATTAAAAAAAACGTTACATTTTTCACAATTTTAGGTTTCTCACTGAAATTATTTACAAACAGCTTATGCAATTATGGCACAAATGGTTGTAAATGCTTCTCTGGGATCCCCTTTGTTCAGAAATAGAAGACATATATGGCTTTGGCGTTGCTTTTTGGTAATTAGAAGGCCGCCAAATGCCGCTGCATTTCACACGTGTATTATGGCTAGCAGTGAAGGGGTTAATTATGTAGCTTGTAGGGAGCTTGCAGGGTTGATTTTAGCTTTAGTGTAGAGCTCAGCCTCCCACCTGAAACATGAGACCCCCTGATCCCTCCCAAACAGCTCTCTTCCCTCCCCCACCCCACAATTGTCCCCGCCATCTTAAGTACTGGCAGAAACTCTGCCAGTACTAAAATAAAAGCTATATTTGGGCTTTTTTTGTGTGTTTTTTAGCATATTTACATATGCTGCTGTGTAGGATCCCCCTTAGCTCCCAGCCTCACTGATCCCCCATCAAACAGCTCTCTAACCCTCCTCCTCTGCCTTAATGGGCGCCAGTTTAGTAAAAAAATGTGCCTTTTTATTAAAAAAAATACCCTTTTCTGTAGTGTAGCTTCCCCCCCCCCCCAAGATCAACCCCCCACCCCTTCCAGGTCCCTTAGCTGTTTATTTACAGCTTTTAAAACTTTTTTTTTAACTTTTCCCAGTTTATTTTTCTGTAGTGCAGCGGTTCCCTCCCGCTCCCGCCCCGTGCACGCGCGCGCTCCCTCCCATGCGCGCTCCCGCCCCCCCCGCTCCCGATCCCGCCCCCCTCCACTCCATTCGGCACATCGATGGCCGCCCACCCGCCTCCCAGACTTGCTCCCACCCACCAACATTACCGGCCACCGATGTCCGGTGCAGGGAGGGCCACAGAGTGTCTCTCTCTGCATCGGATGGCCAAGGGGGGTTATTGCAGGATGCCTCGATATCGAGGCATCACTGCAATAACCGGAAAGCAGCTGGAAGCGTGCAGGATCGCTTCCAGCTGCTTTCCAGACCAAGGACGTACGCCACACGTCCTCGGTCATTAACTGTATTTTTTTTGAGGACGTGTGGCGTACGTCCTTGGTCATTAAGGGGTTAAATATTGAATATCAATGCAGGGACTACATTATATCTACAATGTTTGAAATAAAATGCATGGTAATATATAATGCATTTCAGTTTAAGTATTAGATGTATAAATTAAAATGTAGATATTCTTGCTTGATGCGTTTATTATTTTAATAGGACACTAAACCCAATTTTTTTTTCTTTCATGATTCAGATAGAGCATGCAATTTTAAGGCTCTTTATCGTTTACTCCTATTATCAATTTTTTCTTCTTCTCTTGCTATCTTTATTTAAAAAGCAGGAATGTAAAGCTTAGGAGCCATGGCGCTCATTTTTGGTTTAGCACCCTGGATAGCGCTTGCTTATTCATGGCTACATTTACCCACTAATCAGCAAGCGCTACTCAGGTGCTGAACCAAAAATGAGCCAGCTCCTAAGCTTTACATTCATTAAAGAAAACATTTTGGTTTAGTATTACTTTTAATATAAATATATTTTTAAAATAGATATTTATATTATAAAAGACTTTTGCATTATAATTATAGTATTACATAACTGCATGCCTGTTATGTAATAATACAATTGTAATACTAACACATTTGTAACATAAATATAGATTTTAAAATATATATTTATGTTTACAATAAAAAACACAAGAAGAAATAAATACATATTCAGTTATAAACAATAGTTAAAAGAATATGCATCATACATTAGACATGTGCGTTTCGTTTCGGATCGATTCGGAAATTGGCCGAATTCGGTAAATTCTGAGATTCAGATCGATTCAAATTTCCAAATTGAAATAGTGCCGAATCTACCGAATAAATCCGAATTAGTTCGGATTTATTCAGTAGATTTGGATGGCCATGGATTACACTAGTATTGTACAGTATATTAGGTTAATTACTCTGCTATGGGTTACACCTAATATACAGTACATAATACTAGTCTAATAAACAGCATATCCCACCTAACACATACCGAAATTCCGAATTTCCGAACCGAACCGAACCGAATCCAGCCGAATTTATTCGAATCCGAATTAATCCTAAACGAATTCATTCAAATTTTTCTGAATTCAAATCGATCCGAACCGAAATTCGAAAAAATCTGAATCGATCCGAACCGAAACAAATTTTTCGATCATGCACAAGTCTATCATACATAAGAAAGCATAATATTTAAAAAAAAATTGTAAATAAATGCACTAACTCCTAAGCTGCCCTAAACTTATCACTTTAGGAGATTAAGGCCTATTAAATACTAACTATCAATAATCACCTGATCAACCCCCATACAGGTATGGGGGTGGTTAGGAGATTAAGGCCTACTAAATACTATCAATTATCACCTAATCTACCCCCATACAGGTATGGGGGTGGTTAGGAAATTAAAACCTAAACCGCCACCTTCCAACGCAAATTAGAACTACACTAATACCTAACCTCCCTCTAAACTGACCCCACCTCTAAACTAAATCCCCCTCTAAACTAAACCCCCTAAGTCAGTCGTTCTCAACCCAAGTGACTTCATTGGCAGGACATGTCCAGGGCCCAGTAGTCATATAATAGATAAATAGATGTATGCATGAATGTAAATGTATATATGCATATACTATGTGTATGTGTATATGTGTGTCTATATATATATATATATATATATATATATATATATATATATATATATAATTAAAAGAGTGCTTTATCCCCTATCTTTTTGTATGGTACATTTATTAAGATGTTCCATTCTCTTCTTATAGTTTATGTTAATATATATATATATATATATATATATATATATATATATATATATATGTATGTGTGTGTGTGTGTGTGTGTGTGTGTGTATGTATGTAGATAGATAGATAGATAGATAGATGTGTGTGTTTAAATGCATTGGTGCCAGTTGGGGAAGAACATATATACCATCATCGGTGTCACTGGATTCCTTAGTGTCTATGGGCTGGTATCACTTAATTGCTTACCAGCGTTGTCCAGGTCCAGTCCTCTCTGCTCCTTGTCCTGCTCTGTCCTACCACTGAACTTCTGCTGCATGGGCACAGCACACACGTGCATAGGCACGCAGTGGAAGCATGTCAGGTCGTGGCCCACCTGCAGGGCCATTAAGGCCCGGTACTGGGCCACGGTCCAGCTGTTGAGAAACTAGGGCCTAAGTTACAATAAAAAAATCATTCTAAGTTACATCAAATAATAAAATACAGTATCAAAAATAAAAAAAACACTATTATACCTAACACTAAACTACGTGCCCATTAAACAATAAACACACTCAAAACAAAAAAAAACTAAACTCTAAAACTAAAATAAATTACAGTAGCCCTTAAAAGCATTGCCCTAAAGGGATTTCAGCTTTTTTTTTTACATAAAAAAACAATTACAACCCCCCTCTACAATGCAAGTAACCCCCTCCCCCCAAAAAAATAGCACAATCTACCTGAAAAGCCTATCTTTATAAAAGAGTAATTTTAAGCAGTACTGGTGGAGGTCGAGGCTGCTCTAGGAGGAACCAGATAAGAGCATTCTGATGTAGGATCTGGCTACTAAGTGGTGCACTAAGTACAGATTCCTCAAGCATCTTCTGATAATTCCTCTAATCATAATTCTGGCATTCATGTTACATGTTCTGTGCTACTGGTTTTGTCCACTACTTATATCCTGGTTTTTGCTACAAATACTATCCTTTCCTGTACCCTATTCAGCAGACTGACTTACTGGTTACAGACCCCTGGAACTGCATCTTTGATTATTCTCCTATCAGCTCTTTTTTGCTGTGGTATCTGATTCCTGACAAATAAACTGGTATTGAACTTTGGCGTGGTTTCCAAATACTCTTTTGGATAATTCCTGTGTTTTGACATCTGGATCAATCTACCCAGTAGCAAACACAGCCTGTTCTAGACCATAACAAATATTTGTCATCTCCTTGGTTGTCTCCTAAGAAGGCAAAGCACTTATTACCTTATGCTTTAAAATTCCATTAGAAGCATTTATGGTTCAAAGATACCTTTTTTAAAAAAATGGAATTTAAAATGTGATATTGTACATATCACATAATGTTTTCTTTTAAAGGGCCACTGTAAGTAAATATTTTCTATGCCTGTTACTAACTAACTACCCCAAATAGGCTTTTTATCAATAGCATTTCATTAACATATCTCTACCGTATATCAGAAATCTTGTCTGCAAATTTAATTGTTTCATCGGCGAATAAAAGATATAACTTTTAAAGAACGTTATGAAACTTCGTTTTGGAGAAAATATAGGTCAGTAGGTTTTAATTAATGTTTATTAACTTTAATAGGTTAGTTGTTTGGCTTAAAAATTATAACGGAAAGTAATCCTTTAAATATATGGAACTACAAATTTTAATCAAAGAACCTTTATTGTGTTATAATTATCATACAAAAACAGCATATATACTGTATATATATATATATATATATATATATATATATATATATATATATATATTCTTCATGACACATTTATGGGACCAATATCCAGTGGTTAAATTCAAGTCACCTCTCGAAAAGTAAAATGCAGGGCTCCTAAGATATTATGCCAGAGAGTTTTACTGCAGGCCTGAGTTATAGGTGAGACAGTGTATAGATTCAGG
This sequence comes from Bombina bombina, assembly GCF_027579735.1. Classification (NCBI taxonomy): domain Eukaryota; kingdom Metazoa; phylum Chordata; class Amphibia; order Anura; family Bombinatoridae; genus Bombina; species Bombina bombina. The sequence goes on from NC_069504.1 coordinate 421,209,550, forward strand.
GCTTTCCTGCATATGTCCATCACTCATATTCCAGACCGGGCAGAGAGGATGTATAATCTAGCAAATTTGAGTACACAAACAATGATTGAGTGCACCATGTGTGTGCCATGTTTTTTCGTCTAGATTGCTCATGTGGTGTCCTCCTATACCCCTAAAAAGGGTAAGTAATTTTATTTTAAGAACAAATATAGGGAGCGTGAGAGAGTAGGTAATATTGCTAGATATATACTTAATGGTGCTACCCTTCAAGTAAATAAAATATAGAAATAAAGAGAGAAAAAATACCAGGGTATATATTGATACCCTAGAACAGCAAGGGATTTAAAAAGGCACACAAAAAGACTTTTCAAATTTACAATTTATTTCCCAAAAGATACAATTCAGTATAAAAAATATTATCTGTCAGCGTCAAACACCACTACAGACAGCAAATTCTAAAATAAGACATTACAAGTGCAAAGAAACCTAGTTCTTTCCCTATTCTATATAAAAAAATAACACCACAAAATGAAGGGGTTAACCAACAAAAGTAATGTTTACAACTTGATATATAGTGAATCAACTGTTAGGACATATATTAGATAGGATATATGCATGCAAATCTCCTCAATATAGCAAGAAACGAACCGCAGCTATTGCTGCTGCATCAATAGTCATTTACAAGTGTTATTTCTCAGCTGAAAAAAGCAACAGACACTTAGCTTAGATTTCTCGGTTATGCTGTTCCCAACGGCTTTCAGCTTGCAAGCACTTGCGATGGCTTCTTTGCATGTGACGTAATCAGCAGTGGGAGTGGCGGAGCGTCACCAGGGACTGTGAGTGGCTGTAGACGGAAGGAATCTTTTCCATTGGTCAAGGGACGCCCAATTGAGTCGGCATATCGCCATGGAGTTTGTCAAAAGTTCTGACAGGATAAGATACCAAAGTGTACCGTATGTAATCACTTCTCATGCAGGCACGTCCTTATTGCATTCCAATAGCACACTTTCAAAACCGCTCACTCCACCGCCGGAGCCAAATCACCACATCAGTTGATGACTTGGACTGTACTGCTGTATGTATAGAGCCAGAATGTCTCTTTGTAGACAGAAGATTCAGGGAACAGGTTTAGACTTTTGCACTAGAACTCCTGACCCAGAGTATAGTCGACTAGTACCTGGGTTTCAAAACACATAGTGCCAACGCACGTTTCTCCCCCACCTCCAGTATGTGTTACAGGGGATCATCAGGGCATATAGAGTCCTCACCGGACATCCTATTTTATGCAGATACCTGATTGCTTACAGGTGAATCTCCCAAGCAACTTGCAAATCCTTAAAGCTGTATTACCTTTAACCCTGTATACATAAAAAACAGAGCTCTATGTTGTATAGAATACTAAATAACTTCATTGGTTCAACCTAATTCCTAGTTACCCCCAATATTTTCTACACCAACAAGAACAGATAGAATTCACCCTCTGTCCTGGCATACACTACAAACGGATGCTTGACCATTGTAAATAATTATTTATAAGAAGTGGACATATTCAAGCTTATCATTCAGACCTTTTGGGATTCTAGTTCCCAATCTGTAAATCCATTTGGCCTCTTTTTGCAAAAGGATCCTATCATTATTACCACCACATCCATTCGTGATGCCTTTATCTATGATGATAAACTTTAATGAATCTACATTGTTATTATGTACGTTACAGAAATGTCTGGCAACATTAGTATCTCTGGAGTGGATAATATTGTCTCTGTGCTCCTGTACTCTGTCCTTCACCATTCTTTTGGTTTTTCCAACATAGTAGGCCAGGCAGGAGCACCGTAGAAGATATATTACCCTTTCTGATCTATAATTGAAGAAGAATTTTATATCAAAAATCTTTCCATCCTGGACAGAGAATTGTTTTGTGCTATCCATGTGGGCACAATAAACACAGTGCCCACACGGAAAGCTACCTTTAATACCTCTGTCCTTTCTTAACCAGTCTGGGCCCCTTGAGAACTGGCTTTTCACCAATTTGTCTTTTAAGCTCTGTGCTTTCCTGGCTGTTAGAAGTGGGGTATCTTTTCACTTTGGCATCTAGGGATAAAATATGCAAATTTTTCTTAAAGACTGACCTTATACTCTCCCATTGGTTATTGAAATTGGAAATAAATCTAATCTTGCTTTTTTCCTTTTTAGAGTTATTACGGTATAGAAGGTCATCCCTAGACATATTTCTAGCTCTCCAGAGAGACTTCTTAAGACACTTATTTGAGTAGCCTCTTTTTAGAAATCTCTCTTTCATCAGTGCCGCATGGATGTCAAACTTTGATAAAGAAGAACAGTTCCTCCTCAGACGGAGGAATTGGCCATAAGGAATCCCTTTTTTAAGGTGTTCTGGGTGGCTACTGTCTGCATGCAAAATATTGTTAGTTGCGTTCTTTTTCCTATAGTTTTCCGTGGCTATTCTTACACCCTCTTTTTTCAAAGTAACATCCAGGAAATTTAATTCTGCTGTATTCGTTTCTGACGTCAGGATAATGTTTTTGTCATTGTGGTTCAGGACAGCAACAAATTCATTGAATTCTTCTGCTGTCCCATCCCACAGGACAAGGACATCGTCCACATACCTAATCCACAATAGCACTTTGTACTCAAATATCCTTGAATGATATTCAAAAATCTCTGATTCCCAAAGGCCCAAGTGTAGACATGCATATGTGGGGGCACAGACTGCCCCCATCGCTGTCCCACACAGCTGACGAAAGACCTGTCCATCAAATGTAAATACATTGTTTTTCAAAATAAACTCAAGCAGAGAATATTCAAATTCAGTATGTTCAGCATATGTAGGGCCTCTAGTTTCTAGGAACCTCCTAATTGCTGCTAGACCTATTTTGTGGGGGATGGAGGAGTAGAGACCCTCTACATCTAGAGATGCCAAGATGGTCTTTTCATTCACTTCTACTCCGTCTAGCTTTCTTAGTAAGTCGGCCGTATCTTTTACATACGATGTCAAACTTAATAGAAAAGGCCGTAAGTACTTATCAACATACTCCCCAATTTTTTCTGTAGCACTGCCTATCCCCGAGATGATAGGCCTTCCCGGGGGACACTGCATATTTTTATTCAGCTTTGACAGTACATAGAAAACTGGCATTACTGGGTACTCAGGATAGAGAAATTTAAATTCATTCTGGGTGATAACTCCTCTACTCCTAGCATCATTCAGAAGTTTAAATAGGGAGTTTTGAATATGACAAAGGGGGTTACCATCAAGTTTTTCATATTGGTTTCTATTATTTAACTGTCGTTTTACTTCGTTCACATATAGATGTTCATCAAGTAAAACCAGGCTACCGCCCTTGTCAGCGGGCTTTATCACCAACCCTTTGGCCATACTTTATTCTTTTAATAGGTTTAAGATTGTCAACAATTTGTTGACAAAATATATTCTCAATGTCTTTCTCCATTTGTTTTATGAACAAATTGACAGCCGGGACCAGGGAAAGTGAAGGCATGTATGTTGATTTCGGTTTGAAAACATATCTCGTATCAACTGAAGATTCTCTCTGTATGTCATTATCAAGCTCTTCCTGAGTATTTTCAGCTAAAAGTAACTCTAAATCATTGAGAGCTACCTGATCAGTTGCATCTAAATTATAGGTATTATCCAATTTAGATTTCATAATGACAGACAGAACAATCTTTCTGGCGAAAAGATGTAGATCTTTTAGGACTTCAAACTTATCAATTGGCGCATTGGGGCAGAAGGACAGACCTTCTTTAAGGAGTTCAATATGGGCTAGGTTTAGAGGAAAAGAGGAAAGGTTTACTATCTGCAATTCCTCATCAATAAGGGTATCTAAAATCCCCTGCGCTATCCCGTCCCTCTGTATCTCCCTCTGCCCTGAGAGACCTGTTCCCCTCTCCCTCTCATTTGTCTGGTTTGATATCTCTTCTCTCTCCCGGGTCCCCCATAGGGATCTCTTCCTTTTTCCCCGTCTATTTTTTCCCCTCCTTCTAATTGTGTATTTGCTGAGGAGTTTTTTGAGGGCCCTGATTCTGAATCTGACATATCCGTCCCTGAGTCATAGGTCCCTTTTTGAGACTTATAGATATAAACCCTGCCATTTTTATAGTCATCCTGATCTCTCCTTAATTTCCTACATTTCCTGGATTTAATATCCATTTTCAGCTTGGAAATGTTTGAGCTTGTTTCCCCATTAAGTTTCTCAAAATGTGGGTCACACTCAAAGGAATTAACCTTGATCATAGCTTTTTCTGCTTCTCCTTTTACTTTCTCCAACCTTTTATTATTTCTTTTGATCATCATCTCCATTAAATCAAGGGAGGTTGAGGAGAGTTTCTCATTCCATTCCTCTATGAAAGAGTCTCCCTCCTCATCCTCCCTTGTATTGGCACCCGGATCAAGTGACAGTCTTAGTCCCCTAGGGACTATTTTCTTTTCAATATAATTTGCCAGACTAGCATTATCTGCTTTTATTTTCAATTGCCTACTTAAAAGGTATCTATATTTTCTGAAAGCACTAAAAATGGTTACCACTTCTTCATTATTCTCATCATTCCCCCCACTGGTGTCATTAGCTAGGGAATCTTTTAATTCAGCCTCCCATAGGTCATCCGAGAGAGTGTATGCCATAATAGTGGTGAATAAGCACAGACAGATAAATGTATGGGAAAGTTAAAAAATACTCCTCAAGCAATCTACTCCAATCTCACCAGAAAAGGACAATTGAATCCTCAAAACAGTATCCTCAAAAAAGTTAAGAACAAATATAGGGAGCATGAGAGAGTAGGTAATATTGCTAGATATATACTTAATGGTGCCACCCTTCAAGTAAATAAAATATAGAAATAAAGAGAGAAAAAATACCAGGGTATATATTGATACCCTAGAACAGCAAGGGATTTAAAAAGGCACACAAAAAGACTTTTCAAATTTACAATTTATTTCCCAAAAGATACAATTCAGTATAAAAAATATTATCTGTCAGCGTCAAACACCACTACAGACAGCAAATTCTAAAATAAGACATTAAAAGTGCAAAGAAACCTAGTTCTTTCCCTATTCTATATAAAAAAATAACACCACAAAATGAAGGGGTTAACCAACAAAAGTAATGTTTACAACTTGTTATATAGTGAATCAACTGTTAGGACATATATTAGATAGGCAATATGCATGCATATATAGATGGCTGCAGTCCATACATAGATGTAATAAATCATTTGTTTGTAGCGCTTAATCGCTCATTTAGTACACAAGCAAATCTCCTTGTCCTGTGGGATGGGACAGCAGAAGAATTCAATGAATTCGTTGCTGTCCTGAACCACAATGACAAAAACATTGTCCTGACGTCAGAAACAAATACAGCAGAATTAAATTTCCTGGATGTTACTTTGAAAAAAGAGGGTGTAAGAATAGTCACGGAAAACTATAGGAAAAAGAACGCAACTAACAATATTTTGCATGCAGACAGTAGCCACCCAGAACACCTTAAAAAAGGGATTCCTTATGGCCAATTCCTCCGTCTGAGGAGGAACTGTTCTTCTTTATCAAAGTTTGACATCCATGCGGCACTGATGAAAGAGAGATTTCTAAAAAGAGGCTACTCAAATAAGTGTCTTAAGAAGTCTCTCTGGAGAGCTAGAAATATGTCTAGGGATGACCTTCTATACCGTAATAACTCTAAAAAGGAAAAAAGTAAGATTAGATTTATTTCCAATTTCAATAACCAATGAGAGAGTATAAGGTCAGTCTTTAAGAAAAATTGGCATATTTTATCCCTAGATGCCAAAGTGAAAAGTGTGATAGGAGATACCCCACTTCTAACAGCCAGGAAAGCACAGAGCTTAAAAGACAAATTGGTGAAAAGCCAATTCTCAAGGGGCCCTTCTGCCTCAGACTGGCTAAGAAAGGACAGAGGTATTAAAGGTAGGTTTCCGTGTGGGCACTGTGTTTATTGTGCCCACATGGATAGCACAAAACAATTCTCTGTCCAGGATGGAAAGATTTTTGATATAAAATTCTTCTTCAATTGTAGATCGGAAGGGGTAATATATCTTCTACGGTGCTCCTGCCCGGCCTTCTATGTTGGAAAAACCAAAAGAATGGTGAAGGACCAAGTACAGGAGCACAGAGACGATATTATCCACTCCGGAGATACTAATGTTGCCAGGCATTTCTGTAACGCACATAATAACAATGTAGATTCATTAAAGTTTATCAGCATAGATAAAGGCATCACGTATGGACGTGGTGGTAATAATGATAGGGTCCTTTTGCAAAAAGAGGCCAAATGGATTTACAGATTGGGAACTAGAATCCCAAAAGGTCTGAATGATAAGCTTGAATATGTCCACTTCTTATAAATAATTATTTACAATGGTCAAGCATCAGTTTGTAGTGTATGCCAGGACAGAGGGTGAATTCTATCTGTTCTTGTTTGTGTAGAAAATATTGGGGGTAACTAGGAATTAGGTTGAACCAATGAAGTTAATTAGTATTCTATACAACATAGAGCTCTGTTTTTTATGTATACAGGGTTAAAGGTAATACAGCTTTAAGGATTTGCAAGTTGCTTGGGAGATTCACCTGTAAGCAATCAGGTATCTGCATAAAATAGGATGTCCGGTGAGGACTCTATATGCCCTGATGATCCCCTGTAACACATACTGGAGGTGGGGGAGAAACGTGCGTTGGCACTATGTGTTTTGAAACCCAGGTACTAGTCGACTGTACTCTGGGTCAGGAGTTCTAGTGCAAAAGTCTAAACCTGTTCCCTGAATCTTCTGTCTACAAAGAGACATTCTGGCTCTATACATACAGCAGTACAGTCCAAGTGATCAACTGATGTGGTGATTTGGCTCCGGCGGTGGAGTGAGCGGTTTTGAAAGTGTGCTTTTGGAATGCAATAAGGACGTGCCTGCATGAGAAGTGATTACATACGGTACACTTTGGTATCTTATCCTGTCAGAACTTTTGACAAACTCCACGGCGATATGCCGACTCAATTCGGCGTCCCTTGACCAATGGAAAAAGATTCCTTTCCGTCTACAGCCACTCACAGTCCCTGGTGACGCTCCGCCACTCCCACTGCTGATTACGTCACACGCAAAGAAGCCATCGCAAGTGCTTGCAAGCTGAAAGCCGTTGGGAACAGCATAACCGAGAAATCTAAGCTAAGTGTCTGTTGCTTTTTTCAGTTGAGAAATAACACTTGTAAATGACTATTGATGCAGCAGTAATAGCTGCGGTTCGTTTCTTGCTATATTGAGGAGATTTGCTTGTGTACTAAATGAGCGATTAAGCGCTACAAACAAATTATTTATTACATCTATATATGGACTGCAGCCATCTATATATGCATGCATATTGCCTATCTAATATATGTCCTAACAGTTGATTCACTATATATCAAGTTGTAAACATTACTTTTGTTGGTTAACCCCTTCATTTTGTGTTGTTATTTTTTGATATAGAATAGGGAATGAACTAGGTTTCTTTGCACTTGTAATGTCTTATTTTAGAATTTGATGTCTGTAGTGGTGTTTGACGCTGACAGATAATATTTTTTATACTGAATTGTATCTTTTGGGAAATAAATTGTAAATTTGAAAAGTCTTTTTGTGTGCCTTTTTAAATCCCTTGCTGTTCTAGGGTATCAATATATACCCTGGAATTTTTTCTCTCTTTATCTCAATATTATAATTTTATTTTAAGCTTGCTATGGCTTACACAATTTTGCCCAGTGCAATGGCCTTTTGGGGGAAAAATCTCTGGATTATGAGGAGGAGCCTGCAACTCATGATGACAGGGGGCAGCCAGGTTTAACATCAATTCATTCATGACCACTGGTTATTTTTCACACATGGCATGGATTACTAGTGTAAAACATCTCATCTATGGCATGTAGTGGAAAACCTTAAAAAAGTATGAGGAAAGGACATATATGCATATGTGTTCATCAACTAGCACTTGTTAAAGACATAAAGGACACAAGACATAAGTAGCGTGAATGCAAAGAACTTAAACACAAATAAAAAAAGAAAACAATTGACATATAAACAATACATAAAATATTGAGTTGGGTTACATAAAGCTTCAAGATCTCTTTCCACATTGGTTTGTATGTTTAAGTTTCCCATTATTTGATTAAAATAAGTAATGTTTTAAAGGGACACTAAAGTCAAAATTAAACTTTCATGATTCAGATAGAGCATGCAATTTTAGGAGACTTTCCAATTTACTTCTATTATCAAATGTTGCCCATTCTTTTTGTATACACACGTTTTGTGGCACCATGTCCTACTGAGCAAATGCACAACTTCACACAGCATACGTATACTAGTCTGTGATTGGCTGAAGGCTGTCACATGATACAGGGGGCTGGCAAATGGGGAAAAATAAATTTGTCATGCTATTGCTATTGCATTTTCTTTTTATTATGCCCTTGTTAGTTGTGCAATTCTTCTGTATTTAGTGGTCCTTTAACAAATTGTAGTGCAACATATTTTCACAAAAAAAAAACTAATGATTGCCATGAGTTTAAAGCAAAAACACCTGTAAACAACATTGTGCTTGCATACAGTAGGAAATGCACAAAGCACTGTAAAATAGATTTACTGTGCTTTAAATATTTTTTCAAATTACATTTATTAAAACAAAGTAGCTTAAGTCAATGGGGCATATTTATCAAAGTGCGAGTGGACATGATACGATGTAGCGTATCATGTCCGCTGCAAATAGATAAATGCTGACAGCATACGCTGTCTGCATTTATCATTGCACAAGCTGTTCACCAGAACTACTTGTGCAATACTGCCCCCTGCACTAGCAGGGGGTGTCAATCAACCCGATTGGATTCGATTGGATTGATTTCTGTCCTCTGCCTCAGAGCAGGCGGACAAGTTATGGAGCAGCGGTCTTTAGACCGCAGTTTCATAACTTCTGTTTCCGGCGAGCCTGAAGGGTAGTGAAGATAAAGGGTTTAAGTAGTGTAGGGGTTATTCTGTTGCAGGGTTGTGGGGGTATAGGGTTTAAGTAGTGATGGGGTTATTGCGATGGGGCTTGTGGAGGTATAGAGGTTAAGTAGTGTAGGGTTTTATTGCGATGGGGGTTGTGGAGGTATAGGGGTTAAGTAGTGTAGGGGTTATTGCGTTGGGGTTTGTGGAGGTATGGGGTTAAGTAGTGTAGGTGTTATTGTGAAGGGGGTTTGTGGAGGTATAGGGGTTAAGTAGTGTTGGGTTTATTACAATAGGGGTTGTGGATGTAAAGGGTTTAAATAGTGTAAGGGTTATTGCAGTTTAGGGGTTATTAGTGTAGGCTGAGGTGCATTTATTTTGTTGTGCAATTTTTTTAAATGGGAATTTACTTTACATCGCCAATGTAGGTGGTGATGCTGCTTGGAATATTCCACAAGCATAGCCACTTATCGGCACTTTTGAATATTTCACTGGCTGTCTCATCATGGGGACAGATTCCTTTAGAATATCTCATTGCCTCATGGCACTTTCGATCATTGGGGCCCAATAGAGAACAATTAATAAATAACATTTAACTGTCCCGTCTCTAATTGCTTCTAAACTTTCTTGTTTACATATCTTTTCTATAACCAGTAATTACATTTTTTACTATAGGTGGGAATTCAACGGGCACATTTCAAATAGATAAAATAAAGGTAAAGAGCTATTTATAAATAATTAACTACACTCCTTTAGCTAAACTGGATAATTGGAACACATCAGTTTACAGTCCCTTTAAGTCAATTTTTATTAGTTCTCCACCATGGAAATCAGCATATTCCTGGTTAATAGGATCTCTATCAGAAATGCACTGTATTGTTCTCTAATATAAAATAATTTCAACGTTGTCACCATTCTGGCCAGTATTGTGGTCTTGCCGGTATGATTACTATTATTTTTATATTATTCTTTTTTTTTGCTAACATCATTTTTGTTAATAAGTTTAGGTCTAATGCTAGATGGGCCAGCTTGTGTCTCTCTCAGAATTTTCTGTTCCATGGTCCAGCACAGCTGTCAATAAGCATTTTTGTTTTGTGTTTCACAAAGTGTGAAATTCAGACTCCGAACCCTCCCTTGCACTGGTCATATTCAACTTTATCACAGCTGCAATTAATCCGGCAACCCAATCAGCAGACATTTCAGCAGACAAATCATCAGTTATTCAAGCAGTTACATTCCCAGTTTTGCCACTAATGACAGTCCTTGCAACCCCCTGTGTTGTCCTCACACTCCCCCTGTCCCTACAAACTCCTTCATTCACTACCACTCCGTTTTTGTCTTCTTTATACTCCCCCCCTCCAATCACTGCACTCGTGATTTTCTACTCACTCAGTTTCTGGGCTAATGACAGAGGGGTCTTTCCCAGTTAGTAGCAAGTGTGCATGTAATATGGTTATGTGTAGGTTTGGTTATATAGTGGCACCTGAAATTACCAGGATATCTGCCATTAAAGCTTTTTGACTGAAAGTGGATGCCTTCAACGTGTGATGTAATTACTACACCCACAAAATCACCATATTGATTTTTGTTTCTCATATGGGAATTTTATTTAATTAGGAAATTTTAAGATTAATGGGACAAATAAAATTTTTCTTTTGTTTTCAGGAAAAAAAACATTTCTTAGCTCAGATGTATTCTGCCTGCTTTGTGCAGTATACGCTGCTTTTTAATGTTTGAATGTTTTTTTTGCATTCTTAGTTCATATGTTAATATATAAATATATACGTGAATGTATTATTATAAATTGCGCTTCCGCAAGCAAGATATTTGCGCTCCACTCATAATCGCGCACACACAATTGTTGGAAGCTATGCGTTCAATAGAGCGTGCTTTCATAGGCTCCAATGGGAGCCTCGTTCTCATGTCGTGAGACACGGCATAAGAACTAGCGCAGCAAAGGGGACAAGTCGCGCAGCGATGGGCAGCAAATGTAAATATATATGAATATATACATATATATTTATGTGTTAATATGTGTATATACATATATATTTATGTGTTAATATGTGTATATACATATATATATGTGTTAATATGTGTATATACATATATATTTTCTGGAAACACACCATCCCCATAGACCGCAATGTAAAGGCACTTTTCAGTGACATTTTTTTTAAACACCCCATACCGGCCACATTTAACTCTATAAACTGCTTCATGCTGGGGTTTTTTTTTTCTAAACTAAAGATGCTATAATTCTGTTTTTTATTATATAAAAAAACACTAAAGTTTGGGGGCATTTGGGACACATTTTTAAAATGAAACAGAGGTATGACCTCTGGTTAATTTTCCGAGCGCTTTTTTTATGGCTGGTTTTTTATCACGCACCTGCAAAAGGATGAATTTGCCCATTTGCAGGCATGTGTTAAATTAGCACTCCACTTGTAATCTAGCCCTTAGATTTTTTTATTTAAAAAAGTTTTAAAGTTACAGAAGTTTATATGAAATTGTTAACTGCACTCATGTTGGTTTGGAAAAGTCTGCAGTTATTATATTATCAATGTATATCATATAATCTGGATGCAGAAATGTTTTGAGTGTGTGACCAAATTGCCAACAATCTTCTAAAAAAAATCTCATGTACACATGGTAGTGTAAACACCTTCTAATTACAAGATATGTCTGTTGTTTTACTATAACAATAACATATCCACCAAGTTATGATGTTTTTAAAACAAATTAACATCCTATTTACTGCAGTTATTTTCAGGGATGGATTTATAATTAGGCATAGTAGCCATGTGCCTACAGGCATCCTCCATAGAGGGGCACCTGTCTCTGCCTATTATAAATACCAGTCAGCTTAATGTTACCTTACTGAGACAAACCCTAAGCATTATCCGATTGGTTGTGCATCCGGTGACCTCACAGAGATTCGGACCAATCAGATCATGCATTAACGCCACAGGGCAGGTACGCTCCAGGGAGTTCTGTTCTAATCAGAGCCTTCGGCGCTGCAACTGCCTCTGGAAACCTAACCATGGGTCCCACCCCCCTACCACATGCTTTTAAAGGTTCTCAGACAGACCAGACTGTTATCCGACGGACATTTGTCTGTCAGATTATTATCCATCGCACACGCATTCTGTCCAAGGTTGCGGCGCCCGAGGCTCTGATTAGAACAGAACTATCTGGAGCGTATCTGAACCTCAGGCATTAAAGGGACATTAAACACTAAATACATGCTAGATAGAATGATGCATTCAAAGAAAATATTAGTCTGAGAATAACATGTAGATGTATTTTTTAAAGTTTCATTAGTTGTTTAAAAAGTGACAAAATAAGTGTAAAGTTTTACTGTCTATAAAACACTGGGAGCTGCCATGTTGTAACTTGTGTTACCTTCTCTGCTGTGGCCAATTAGGGACAGTTATAAATAGGTCACTAGAGTGTGCAGCCAATGGTTGTGCTGGATTTAACAGTGTTCTGCAATTCCATTTCTAACAGGAACTGAAAAGCTCACAATTTCAGAATGGAATTACAGGCAAAGAGGACAAAATAAATAATGAAAGTATATTGCAGAGTTGTTTTATATATACAATTTATCATTTTATATTACCATATCAAAGTGTTTAATGTACCTTTAATGCATGATCTTATTAGTCTATGTCTCTGTGAGGTCACCGGATGCACAACCAATCGGATAATGCTTAGGGTTTGTAGCTAGCGCTTTGTCTCTGATGTCAGAGCTAGCTGCTTCCTGCGCTTTCTCTTATTTTTTAGAAGCAGTCATGTGCCTACTCTGACATCACAGGTGACTTAGGTGGATGGGAATTAGCTGCTACCCTACTAATTGGTCCGTGTCTCTGTGAGGTCACCGGATGCACAGCCAATTTGATAATGCTTAGGGTTTTTCACTAGCGCCTCGTCTCTGATGTCAGAGCTAGCTGCTTCCTGCACTTTCTCTAATTTGTTAGCAGCAGTCATGTGCCTACTCTGACATCACAGGTGACTTAGGTGGATGGGAATTAGCTGCTACCCTACTAACTGGACTGTGTCTCTGTGAGGTCACAGGATGCACAACCAATCTGATAATGTTTAGGGTTTTTCGCTAGCGCTTCGTCTCTGATGTCAGAGCTAGCTGCTTCCCGCACTTTCTCTAATTTGTTAGCAGCAGTCATGTGCCTTCTCCGACATCACAGGTGACTTAGGTGAATGGGAACTTGCTGCTACCTACAATGGTGGCTTCATGTCAGTAACTACAAGTACATTATAATTTATAATAAATATTCTAATATAAAAATAATTTATGTTCTAATAGGGTCTGTACCATATTATTGATGCTATTATATGTTAAAAAATATATGATGATTTTTTGCAGCCCCCACAAATAAGTCTGTACTATAAGCACAGCTGCTTTTCTAGTTGGTAATGTGTCTGTATAATTTAAAATATACAAATAATTTATGTTCTAATAGGGTCTATGCCATATGATTTATCTTATTATATGTTAAAGAATATGATATGATTTTTGAAGCCCCCATAGATAGATGTCTGTAACTATAAACAGGGTTGCTACCTCAGCCATGTTTTGCTGGACACTTATGAGTTACACATGTTGCAGGGTGTGCAGGGAGGAACATGTTTGTGTTTCTGGACAACACTACTCATATTCCTCCCTGCACACCCTGCAGCATGTGTAACTTATAAGTGTTCTGCATTTTAAGGGACGGGTGGCTATTTTTGTCTATAAGATGTTTGTGGACTACTTATTTATGGTTCTGTTTATTTAACTGGACAATCTAATAAAACAAAAGAATGCATCAGTACTTTAACTAGTTACATTTTGGCAGCTTTAATTGTGAACCAGTTTGGTACAGTCTTTGCTAAATGCTCCAAGTGATTTTGAAACTGTGAAGATTACCTCAGAAAACATTATTAAGGTTATGCACTATTTAGCTGAGACGTCTGCAGCTGCTAATTGGATTGACTTTTCTAACTCAGCTAACATCTTGGCAACTGATAGCTACTAATTGCATTGATCTTCTTAATTTTGCTAACATTCTAGAAACTGACTGCTGCTTTGGAACTAGCAAGCTTCACTTTTTTTGCATTAACTTTTGAGAGGCCGCAGTATTTATCGAATATGTGTGAAACTATTAAACATGAAACTGAAAGTGGGCTTTGTGTACAGTAGTGCTGTTGTTAAAATATCAATAATGCTATATTTTTATCTTGGTTCACTTTATACTGGGCTGTCAGACCTATGTGAAGTTGGCACCCCATGTTTGTAAAAACTGAATAAAAATATACCATTCATTGGTGCTGCTTTTGTGCTGATTTGTGCTGCAAAAACGAATGTTTGTGCCGGTTTGGTTTAAGAGATATTGCGCATTATTTTTTTTATGAAACCCCGCCACTTTGCACCCCATGTTATTAAATTTTAAAAACAAATATACCATTCGTTTGTGCTCGTTTGTGCTGATTCGTGCTGCAAAAACAAACGTTTGTGCATTATATTTGCTGAAACTCCGCCCACTTTGCACCCCATGTTATTCAATATTATAAAAAAAAAAAAAAACATTTGTTTGTGCTAATTTGTGCTGCAAAAACAAACATGTGTGCCGGTTTGGTTTTGGAGATATTGTGCATTATATTTGGTGAAACTCTGCACACTTTGCACCCCATGTTATTAAATTTTAAAAACAAATATATCATTCATTTGTGCTGCTTTTGTGCTGATTTGTTCTGCAAAAAAAAAACGTTTGTGTCGGTTTGGTTTCAGAGATATTGCGCATTATATTTGCTGAAACTCCGCCCACTTTACACCCCATGTTATTAAATTTTAAAAACAAATATATAATTCATTTGTGCTGCTTTTGTGCTGATTTGTGCTGCAAAAACAAACGTTTATGTCGGTTTGGTTTTGGAGATATTGCACATTATATTTATTATTATTATTATTATTATTATTATCAGGTATTTGTAGAGCACCAACAGATTCCGCAGCGCTGTAAACGTAGTCGGTGTACAGGATAGCTTTTGTAGGGGTCAAGTGGGTAGAGGGCCCTGCCGAGAGTTTCACTGTTGTAGTCGGCTCTTATGAAGCGATCTGTAAACAGCTGGGCCCATAGTCTTACATTCTAATGGGTTCAAGGTGAAAGCAATGGAGTTAGGAAAGGTTAGTGTTGGTTGTATGCATCCCTGAATAGTAGAGTTTTTAGGGAGTGCTTGAAGCTGTTAAAACTAGGGGAGAGTCTTGTGGAGCGAGGCAGGGAATTCCACAAGATGGGGGCCAGTCTGGAGAAGTCCTGTAAACGGGAATGTGAGGAAGTAACAAGAGAGGAGGAGAGGAGGAGATCCTGAGCTGATCGAAGGGGACGGGAGGGAGAGTATCTAGAGAAAAGTTCTGAGATGTAGGGGGGAGCAGTGCAGTTGAGAGCTTTATATGTCAGGGTGAGGATTTTATGTTTAATCCTAGAGGCAAGAGGAAGCCAGTGAAGGGATTGGCAGAGAGGTGCAGTAGATGAAGAGCGACGAGTAAGGAAGATGAGCCTGGCAGAGGCATTCATAATGGATTGTAAAGGAGCTATGCGGCAGCTAGGTAGACCAGAGAGGACGGAGTTTCAGTAGTCGAGGCGGGAAAGGATGAGAGAGTGGATTAAAATCTTGGTTGTATCTTGTGTAAGGAAATGTCTAATTTTAGCAATGTTTTTAAGGTGGAAGCGGCAGGCTTTAGCCAAGGACTGAATGTGAGGAGTGAAGGAAAGATCTGAGTCAAGTGTGACCCCAAGACATCGGGCGTGCGGGGTAGGGGTAATGATGGAATTATCAACAGTTATAGAAATTTTGGGGCTGGAGACATTGGAAGAAGGGGGAAAAATAAGGAATTCAGTTTTGGAGAGATTTAGCTTAAGGTAGTGAGAGGACATCCAAGATGAGATGTGAGAAAGACAGTTAGTGACACAGGTTAGTAAGGAAGGAGGTAGGTCTGGTGCAGAGAGGTAGATTTGGGTGTCATCGGCATACAAATGGTATTGAAACCCATGGGACTTTATTAAGGAACATAGTGACGACGTGTAGATTGAAAAGAGAAGGGGACCAAGGACAGAGCCTTGAGGTAGCCCAACAGAAAGTGGTAACGGGGCAGAGGATGCTCCAGAGAAGGCTGCACTAAATGTACGGTTAGTCAGATAGGAAGAGAACCACGAGAGAGCTGTGTCACAGATGACGAAGGATTGGAGGGTTTGGAGCAGAAGAGGGTGGTCAACAGTGTCAAAGGCTGCAGACAGGTCAAGGAGGATAAGCAGAGAGAAGTGGCCTTTGTATTTTGCTGTAAGTAGGTCATTGGTAACCTTGACAATTGCTGTCTCTGTAGAGTGATGGGAACGAAATCCAGATTGCAGTGGGTCAAGAAGAGACTCCGCCCACTTTGCACCCCATGTTATTCAATTTGAAAAACAAATATATCATTCATTTGTGCTGCTTTTGTGCTGATTTGTGCTGCAAAAACAAACAATTGCGTCGGTTTGGTTTCTGAGATATTACGCATTATATTTACTGAAACTCCGCCCACTTTGCACCCCATTTTATTCAATTTTAAAAACAAATATACTATTCTTAAAGTGACTGTCAAGTTTAATGAGAAAGTGCCCGGTTTTTAAAATTCTCTTAAAATCAGAGGCACTTTCATTCATTAAACTTTAGCCAGATTCGTCATTGCTGTGCTAAGTACAACAGGAGCTGTGGGCAGAGGATCACCGGTCTGGTTTCATAAAGAAAAGGGTAAGTATTTGAAAAAAAGACGCTTAAATGTAAAGCTTAATGAATTAAAGTGACCCTGTTTTTAAGAGTATTTTTTAAAAAACGGGCATTTTCTCTTTAAACTTGACATTCACTTTAAGGCTTTACTAAGTATATTTTATATTTGGGACGCATATGAATGACTGGTGTTTAGCCTGTTATATGCATGCACAATCACTTTTGCAAACTTCTGTATTAGAGCTTCCAATCACATACCTTCAAAAACAGAAGGCAGGCATAACTAATATTTTTAACCACAATTATTTATTCATAGCAGTAGCACATAACAAATAGCTACATTTCTGGGCTCCTGCCCCACATGTGATAAACCCACACCTTTTAAAGGAAGTCATACATAAGACACACCCCCATGACATCATTGCTGATTAGATATGTGCATTCGAAAGTTTTGTTCACCTCTGAATATGGAAGAAGGCGGCTCTTTGTGCGGCTCGCCTATTTTTGTTGCCGAATTTATTCTTGTACAACAGCAATGCATTAAAATCTGTCCAAATCCAGATTTTAGTGTGTTGCTGATGCACAAGAATAAATGCGCAAACAAAAATAGCCGAACAACATGAAGAGCCGCCTTCTTCTGAATTTGGAAGAGAACAAAACCTCTGAATGCATTTGTCTTTTGCTGATATCACAAACAATATACATATATTTTTTTTTAAATATTCTTTTATTGAGGTTGTGCAAATACAGAAAGGTAAGAAAACATAATATACAGTGAGTGCCATGTAACAGTAATAACATATATTTAGTTAAATAAGAAAGAACAGGCTATTGGAACCTCCATTTTTTCGTATTAATTGTGTAATTGAGTGACTATTTAGCTGGCCACTTTTGAACCAAGGGATTTAGGAAAAGAGATAGAGTAGGATAGTCATGCTATAGACCCAATTAAAACTTAATGACACTGCATAGATGTGAAAATATCAAGAAACATGCCAAATTCAGCAGGATCATAGTAATAAGGCTGAGATATGAACTTATATTAGGTTCAAATTAGATTTTCAGCGGGTAAGCACCACTTGAAAACTGTATTGAGTGGGGGGAGCGGGGTTAGTGTATATATTTTACGGAAGCTTCTAAAAAGACAGATTAAAATGGGAGCACAAAACCAATTAATCTATACAAAAATAGTGACAATATTAATAATAGGCCCTCTACAACGCTTATGTACTAACAATAATCTCTCACTTATACTGAACTACAGACTTCCTCTTGCTCTTTATAAGTGTGTATGAAAATTTTAGAAAATGCAACCTAAGCTGCTTAAGTACTATGCAAGGGTCTGACAATATTTTAGATGTGGTTCAGAAGATCATCATCTGTACATTCGCACGAACATAACAATACTCAGAGTAAATTGCCACACAATAAATAACCAATAGACTAGTTTTAAGTGTTCGCATAGTTACACTAAATAAGATAACATAAACGAGGAAAAATAGACATGGGATCTGTGTCCCTATATTTACCCTATAGACAATGTGAGGAAAGAACACTCGATAACCTGCCTGAGTTAGTCATATCTCAACAGTATGATACAGGGCAATCCAAGCTTTAACTTCCCTACAGAGATTCTAGAGTTAGCAGTCCTTCATACTAAATGCTAGTTAGTTATAGTATGTGTGATGAGGGTGGGAAGTGATGTCACCAGATTGGGGGCAGGGCTTAGGTCCGTTTGTCTGTGTCGCAGTTACTTAGTGAAATCAATGCTACAGATGTGTGTTTCCATGTTGTTTCCATGTTGCCATTGTTGCTGTGTCCTGCATGTGTCCTGCATCTCATGACATGGGCCTCTAGTTATCAAGCCGTCAACCGCAAATATGCTGGAAATCCGCAGCGTATTTGTGGCGAGGCTGATTCGCCTTAGTTATCAAAGGCTAGAGACCGGCAAAAGTAGAATATAGTGACGTAAGCTACGATCCGCCGGTCTCAGTCCGACACAGATCGATTCTTACGTCACTCCAGATGTGCCGAACGCAAGTTCGGCTCAATCTGACTACTTTTGCTAGTTATCAAATAACTAGCAGGTACGCTCGGCACTATTCTGGCCCAGCGTACCTGGTTTTCAATCCGCCACCCATAGGAATCAATGGGAGTCCGACAGCAGCGAAAGCTTATGTTCGCTGCTGCCCAATATCCCATTGATTCCTATGGGAGATGTCTGCACCTAACACCCTAACATGTACCCCAAGTCTAAACACCCCTAATCTGCCACCCCTACACCGCCGCCACCTAAATAAAGTTATTACCCCCTAAACCGCCGCTCCTGGACCCCGCCGCAACTATAATAAATATATTAACCCTCTAAACCGCCGCTCCCAGACCCCGCCTCCACCTACATTATACCTATTAACCCCTAATCTGCCGCCCCCTATACTGCCGCCACCTATATTAAAGTTATTAACCCCTATCCTGTGGATCCTGGACCCCTCCGCAACTAAATAAATTGTTTAACCCCTAAACCACCGCTCCCGAACCCCGACGCAACTAAATTAAATGTTTAACCCCTAAACCGCCGCTCCCGGACCCCGCCGCAACTAAATTAAATGTTTAACCCCTAAATCGCCGCTCCCGGACCCCGCCGCCACTTATATTAAACTTATTAACCCCTAAACCTAAGTCTAACACTAACACCCCCCTAACTTAAATATTATTTAAATACATACATATTACAATTATTAACTAAATTATTCCTATTTAAAACTAAAAAATTACCTGTAA
The DNA here is from genome assembly GCF_027579735.1 of Bombina bombina. Taxonomy (NCBI): domain Eukaryota; kingdom Metazoa; phylum Chordata; class Amphibia; order Anura; family Bombinatoridae; genus Bombina; species Bombina bombina. The sequence continues at coordinate 421,229,056 of NC_069504.1, forward strand.
AATAAACCCTAAAATAGCTACAATATAAATAATAATTATATTGTAGCTATTTTAGGATTTATTTTTATTTTACAGGCAACTTTGTATTTATTTTAACTAGGTACAATAGCTATTAGATAGTTATTAACTATTTAATAGCTACCTAGTTAAAATAACTACAAAATTACCTGTAAAATAAAATCTAACCTAAGATACAAATACACCTAACACTACACTATCATTAAATTAATTTAAAAAATTAACTATAATTACCTAAAATTAAATACAATTAAATAAACTAAACTATAGTACAAAAAAACAAACACTAAATTACAGAAAATAAAAAAAATTACAAGAACTTTAAACTAATTACACCTAATCTAAGCCCCCTAATAAAATAAAAAAGCCCCCCAAAATAATAAAATGCCCTACCCTATACTAAATTACAAAGTAATCAGCTCTTTTACCAGCCCTTAAAAGGGCTTTTTGCGGGGCATTGACCCAAAGTAATCAGCTCTTTTACCTGTAAAAAAAAATACAACCCCCCCAACATTACAACCCAGCACCCACACACCCCTACTCTAAAACCCACCCAAACCCCCCTTAAAAACCTAACACTAACCCCCTGAAGATCCCCCTACCTTGAGCCGTGTTCACCCAGCCGGGCCAAATTCTTCATCCAAGCGGGGCAGAAGTGGTCCTCCATCCGGCCGAAGTCTTCATCTTTCTATCTTCAATCAACCGGAGCGGAGCAATCTTCCATCCAGCCGACGCGGAGCCATCTTCTTCCGATGACATCCTAACACCGAATGCCTGGTCCTTTAAATGACGTCATCCAAGATATCCCTCGAATTCCGATTGGCTGATAGGATTCTATCAGCCAATCGGAATTAAGGTAGGAAAAATCCGATTGGTTGATTTAACCAGCCAATCGTATTGAAGTTCAATCCGATTGGCTGATTGGATCAGCCAGTAGAATTGACCTTGCATTCTATTGGCTGATCCAATCAAGGTCAAACATTTAATTTAGTTGCAGCGGGGTCCGGGAGCAGCGGTTTAGGGGTTAAACATTTAATATAGTTGCGGCGGGGTCTGGGAGCAGCAGTTTAGGGGTTAAACATTTAACTTAGTTGCGGCGGGGTCCGGGAGTGGCGGTTTAGGGGTTAAACATTTAATTTAGTTGCGGCGAGGTCCGGGAGCGGTGGATTAGGGGTTAAACAATTTATTTCGTTGCGGCGGGGTCTGGGATCCACAGGATAGGGGTTAATAACTTTAATATAGGTGGCGGCGGTATAGGGGGCAGCAGATTAGGGGTTAATAGGTATAATGTAGGTGGTGGCAGGGTCCGGGAGCGGCGGTTTAGGGGTTAATATATTTATTATAGTTGCGGCGGGTCCAGGAGTGGCGGTTTAGGGGGTAATAACTTTATTTAGGTGCGGGGGGCTCCGGGAGCGGCGGTTTAGGGGGTAAAACAGTATAGTATAGTGTGGGTGCTTAATGACAGGCTAGCAAGAAAGCTGCGAAGAAGCCGATGAGCAGCGAGATCGATGACTGTCAGTTATCAACAGTCCACTTGCTCATCGCTCCGTACTTGGTGCACAGCTTCTTGACAGCTTTCTTGATAACTTTGGCGAACGTATTCAGGTCCACGGCGGTGATGGTAGGCGAGTTTAGGCGAGCGTATTGGGCCGGCGAATGCAGGTAAGTAGACAGCTTGATACATAGAGGCCATGGTGTCAGAAGTTCTTGCCTGCGCTTCTGTTTCCTGATCGATGACGATGTCAAAGTTTACCCCACTTGAGCCTTTTGATTTCTCTCAGCCTGCAGCTTAGCCCACATGGCGTCAGCGGTTTCAGCGCTTTAGGATTGCTTCCAAGCTGGACAAGGAGAGTGGTAAAGTACAAGTTAATTCTCTTTTATACTCTATGGGGAAAGATGTGGAGCCAGTGTTCAATGACTTTACTTTCCAAGAAGGGGAAGAATTTGACTTTGAAATAGTTATAAATAAACTCAGTGCCCACTTTGTGCCCAAAAGAAATGTGATTCATGAGAAAGCTTGTTTTCACAAACGTACCCAGCATGTGGGAGAATCTGTGGAGTCATTTGTGCGCAGCTTGTATGAACTAGCTGAATTCTGTGAGTTTGGTGTTGCTAAAGAAGAGCAAATCAGAGAAAGAATAGTCATAGGAATTGCAGATGCTGAAGTCTCACTGAAGCTACAGTTAGAGTCTGATTTAACATTAGATTGGGCTATTAGGATGGCCCACCACAGTGAACTGGTGAAAAAGCAAAGTGCTGATCTGAGGTCTGAGAGTATTGTGGATAAAGTTCAGCAGTTCAGGAGAGCTGCTAGTGAAAGGCAAAGTGTGAGTTTTAGACCAAGGGCAGCAGATAGGCCCAGAAGTGGATGGGCGCAGCATGCCCGATGCACACGGTGTAACCGTGCCCATGATCAAAGTGTCATATGCCCTGCTAAAGACAAAAGATGTAGAAAATGTAACAGGATGGGCCATTTTGAAGTGGTGTGTAAGACTGAATATATTAAGGAGATGCAGGTGGATAGCGACCAGGAGGGTCAAGAAGTGTCCTTTGTGGGTTCTGTTGTTGAATGGCCGGGTTCAGAAGATGCTTGGAGGGTTACTCTTACTGTAATGGCAGCCAAAGTTGCCTTTAAGATTGACACAGGAGCAGACATCACTGTAATGTCTCTTGCAGCATTCATGAAACTGCCTCGACAGCCCCATCTGGTGAAAGTTACAACAAAAGTCCATAGTCCTGGTGTCCTTGATTGTGCAGGGAAATTTCTTGCTAGCTGCGTGTACAAGCAAAAGAAATTCACCATGTGGGTGCATGTGATTAGAGGTCAGTGTGTTAACAACTTATTGAGCAGAAAAGCAGCCTGTGGTTTGGGCCTAGTAGCCAGAGTGAATGAAATCTCAGAAGATATGTTTGGTGAATTGGGCCTACTGAATTGCAACCCAGTCCGTATATCACTTAAAGGTGATGCAGTCCCATACAGCATTACCACTCCCCATAGAATTCCGTTTCCGCTCATGCCTCAAGTGGAGAAGGAGCTTCTGCGTATGAAGAATATGGGGGTTATTGAAGAGGTTGTTGAAGCAACTGACTGGTGCCCACTGTGCCTGTTGCGATGAAAAACGGGAAGGTACGTATATGCATAGACTTGACAAGGCTGAATTAGGCGGTGAAGAGACAGAGATATGTGCTGCCGACACTTGAAGACATATTTCCGAAATTGGCTGTGGCTTATTTCTTCTCTACATTGGATGCTTCTAGCGGCTTCTGGCAGATACCTCTAGATCCAAAGTGCCGCAAACTGACTACCTTCATTACACCGGTAGGTTGTTTTTGTTTTTGCAGACTCCCCTTCGGGATATCCTCTGCTCCTGAAATCTTCCAAAGAGAAATAAGTTCTCTCCTAAGAGACCACTTGGGCATGGCAGTCATCATGGATGACATCTTAGTGTATGGGTCTACATTGGAGGAACATGATCAGTGATTGAGCTGTGTGCTGCAGACTATCAGAGAGTCCGGGCTGAAGCTAAACAAAGAGAAATGCCATTTTAGGAAATCTGAATTATGTTACTTTGGGCATATCATCAATGGGGATGGCATCAAGCCAGACCCCGAGAAAATTTGTGCTATTGAACAGACGAAAAGTCCTTCTGATGTACATGAGCTGAGACAAATATTGGACCTTCTAAATTATGTGGGCAGGTTCCTTCCAGATTTATCCACAAAACTACACCCTATCAGAGAGTTGCTAAAGAAAGATGTTGCCTGGGTCTGGGGAACTTCACAGGAAGAATCTTTTATGCAGGTCAAGTCCCTGCTGGGGTCTGCCCCAGTGTTGTGGTTCTACGACCCTTCCAAAAAGACTGTGGTTAGTGCTGATGCAAGCAGTTATGGATTAGGGGCCGCTTTCATGCAGCTGAATGAAAACAAACTACAGCCCATCGCCTACTGTTACCACACACTGATGGTGGCTGAGTCAAAATACGTTCAAATTGAGAAAGAGTGCCTGGCCACAGTTTGGGCCTGTGAGCGCTTTCAGAGAAATTTTGTCTGGAGACTGATCATAAACCGCTAGTCCCTCTAATCAACTCCTATGATATTGACAAAACACCCCTAAGATGCCAGAGACTTCTAATGAGGCTGCTCAGGTTCAACGTTCAGGCAGTGCATGTGCCGGGGAAACAACTGGTTGTGGCGGATACACTGTCCAGGCTCCCTCTGGCTGCTGCTGAAGAGTCTTCAATGGAATCAGATGTGAAAGTGTATGTAGATTCAGTTCTGGCCTGAAGTCCATTTCTTCAGGTAAACTAGAACAAATAAAGAAATAGACATATTTAGATACAGACCTTCAAGAAGTTATAAAGTACATAAAAGAAGGTTGGCCCGAGAGTCAGGCAGCCTGGATGTCTTTAACGTCTTACCAGTCAGAGAGGTCGCAGCTCATGGAGCTGGATGGGTTGGTGCTGTTCCAGGACCGTATTGTTATTCTTGTCAGCATGAGGCAGGAGATGTTAAACAGGATTCACGATGGCCACTTAGGCATTACAAAGTGCAGAGAAAGGGCAGCTACGCCTGCATGGTGGCCTGGGATCAGTTCCGACATTGCAAGTCATGTGTCTAAATGTGCCTTTTGCCTGGAACGCCGGCCTACTCAGAGAAGGCCTACTGGTAGAAAATAGCTGCAGATTTGTGCAAACTGCACGGGAAAAAAGTTCCTAGTCGTGATCGACTACTATTCCAGGTATTTGGAAATTGCACCTTTGAATGAAATCACAAGTCAAGCCGTTATCATTTCTCTCAAGAGCTTGTTCGCCCAGTGGGGCATACCAATGGAGTTGGTGAGTGATAACGGAATGCAGTTCGCTTCAACAGAGTTCAGTTCTTTCAGCAAAGAATATTATTTTATACATTCCACGTCAAGTTCACATTACCCGCAGGCTAATGGAATGGCTGAAAGGTCAGTTCAAACAACAAAATTCATTTTGAAGCAATCTGAGCTGCACCTGGCCCTCTTGTCCTATAGGGCGACTCCCATTCAAGCCACGGGGTTTAGCCCAGCACAGCTAATGCTAGGACGCCAGATTCGCACCACCTTACCCTCTGTGTGTGTCTTCCAGCAAACTAGCTCTATTCCTCTGGACGAAGTCCTTAGGAGGGATGAAGAGGCAAAAAGGGGCTATAGATTCTTCTACGACAGGAGACATTCTGTGAGGCCCTTGCAGGAGCTGAATGCGGGGCAAAGTTTCAGAATTAAACTGGATGATGAGAAGAAATGGAAGATGCCTGCTATGGTATTTGGACGCTCTCCAGAACAAAGGTCTTATGTAGTCCTTACTGATGGAGGGACAGTTACATGCCGTAATCGAAAACATCTTCAGCCTGTACCTGAGAGTTTGGAACTGGATGCCTCAGTACCACCGCCGGTGGGATCCCCTGTTTAAAAGGGGTGCCTTCCCCTTAGCAAGATCACAGTGGGCATATGTCTTTGCCTCTAGCAGACTCTCAATCACCTTCTTCTGTATCAGAGGGCAGTTCATGTAGAGTTACATCTAGCGGAAGAGTGGTGAAACTTCTGGCCCGATATCGGGATTAACTTTAGTTAGAACAGTGACCGGAAGTATGGGCAGAATAATCCCATGGTCACTGTGGACTAGGGTAGTCTACCCCGATGTTCAAGTCAGGATGTAATTCATGTTGTTTATATTTTCTGTAACTTGTTATTTGTTATATACTATACAAAACTGTTGTTGTATACCTTGTTATTTGTTATATTCAAATGAAAAAAAATGTATGCTTCGTCCTTTGAAAAAGGGGAAGATGTGATGAGAGTGGGAAGTGATGTCACCAGATTGGGAGCGGGGCTTAGGTCCGTTTGTCTGTGTCGCAGTTACTTAGTGAAATCAATGCTACCAGATGTGTGTTTCCATGCTCTACAATAAAATAGAGTTGTACCATCGTTGCTGTGTCCTGCATGTGTCCTGCATCTCATGACATTATGTACCAGCCCTAGATTTTTGTCTAAAACCTGAATAATATTAGGCAATAAGAACCTGAAGTTTAAGTATGGTAGCAGCATGCGGTCTAATCGCTTTAAGCTGTCCCGGCCGCAGACAGTTTGTTATAAATATGAAATGACTCAATACTGCTAAACCATATACAATTTAATGTCATTTTGAGGTGCTATTTGTTACAGACATATAACAGGTAAAAACATAGTTTGCTCTAGGGATGAGCTTATAATACAGATGAGACTCTATATGGGTCCAAGATATCACTAAGGCCTTAGACCAGTATAATAGTTATGGAAGTGTGCAGAAGAAATAACAGGGTCAGAGCATCTCATACAGTCAATATATGTGGACAGCACAGATTTTTACTTATAAAACTCCACATCAGGGAAGGGGGGGGGTAATAACTAGTTAGCTGGGGTAGTACCATATATCTCTACCTGTCAGGAGACAGTTTTCATGAATAGGGCTATTCTTGCTATTAATGGTGCAGACTATTGAACCAGTATATATGATATTGCGAATCTAAAAGTGTAGGGAACAATAACTCAGACACAAAACTTATGTCTATAAACCAACCTCAAAATTTGTAACTGGAGTAGCGCTATACACCACTTCACGTCAAGAGATATTAGTAGGTAATGGCTGGCTAAGTCAATGTCAGTATCACCAATAATAATATTAGGCCAGACTTAAAAATGCTTTGCCCGTAGGGATTGGTTCTCATGTCAAACACACTAAGACATCTATGAAAGAGCCAGTTCTATTAGTTAACATTTTTCTTAGAAGATGTGAATGGAAATCTACACTATATTTATCCATAAGCAGTTTAAATGGTACATGTTCTCCAGCCTATTAGACAGCATCAATATACTGCTCTTATGGAGATCTAAGTATGTAGTGGGATATTTCTATATATAGTATAGATTGACTAACTATCTCAATTATTGAGATCCTTCTAGACATAAAAATTAGCTAAAAATATCAGTCTACACGGTTACAGTACCAACTATTTGCATGCATCTGCTAAGTAACATTGTGTATGATATGTCTTAGCTGATGCTTGTGGGTTGCTCTCATATTAGTCTAAGAGTATAGGAGAATATTACTAAAGATGTAAAACTATAGGCCAATTGGGTTTTCAGTAATCAACAAACCTGAAATCATACCTATAAACAAATTGACAGTGCAGCCAATATATTAATGGCAGTAGAAAGACTGATAAGATATCTTAATATAGAGCCAAAAAAAATAAACAAACCATATGCTATAAACACATCAGAGTCCGAAACATCAAACAGCAATTATATCATAGAGACCTGAGTATCCATAGCTAAATGTCTTATGAAGAATAAAGCATTAAGTCAGGGTGAGAAAGTTCTCTAAAACAGTGGGTGTCATCTCATCCTTAATAAAATGGCATGATGCACTACCCCACTCCAGCTTTGGCTATGATTGTAAAGGAACGCTGCAGTGCCAATGGGTTTAAGTAGTTGGCGATAGGATTAGTGAGCCTCTGCAATCCTTGTCTGAGGACCTTAGCAAGTACACAAACCTGTGGGAGCCCAGGCTCTAGCCAGTGAGGCTGTTTGCAGGAGTCGTTAATGTTCCTGTTGAACTGGAGGACTCCTCCCGAAGCAAGGGACTCTGGAGTGCTAATATCTGATGGATCCCTGGAGCAAACTTCTGTTAATAAGGTGCGTTAACCGTGGCTCTGACCCCCTTGGGATCTCAACAAAATGATCTGAGCTGCTACTACTGCAGATGACTCTTGGGGATTTCCAACTGTTAGGTATAAGGCAGAAGCTGCTAATTGTTCGCCGACTCCCTGGAAAGAGACCCACTCAGGGACGTGTTCTTCACCAGAGAGGAGTCTATCTGTTGCGAGAACAGATCTAAGCTTGCTAAAGTGCGTATCCAGCAAGACCTCCAGTTGTTTCAGGCAGCAAATTATTTCAGAAGCCATCTTTATGAGGGCCGTAGATAGCTGCAGCTCCGTGAAATGTGCGTTGTAAGTTGAACTCGCCTCTGTAATTCCGTGTGCTTCAGAGAAGAGCTAATATATAGTCTCTCAATTGTATATGATGGCGCTTGTCTTTACTTGAAACTGTAAATGCACCACTGCTTCCATCCGTTAGGAAATGTTCACAGGCTTTTTAGGGTAGGTGCAGTGACTGGGAGAATTGTTAAAATCACTGGGAATCTAGGTCTGTAGAGGTATTAGTGTGGTATTGGCCATGTCCTGGATTGTTATCCGGTGCATATGTGGGATATTTTGGTGCCTTTGTGAGCTTCTGAAGTCTGAATTAAGCTGCTTTTAGCATGTCATGATATGGAGCTCCTAACTTATGCGACCATGTTCGTTGGCGTACCACAAACAATATATTTAAACATTTTTAATATCAATAATAACACACTCCTAACCACTAAAGAACAAGAGTGTAAAGACACACTCCAAAAATAAAAACACACACGAGAAAATTATAAAAGATTAGAGAAGACAGGCCTAATTATAGTCATTATTGCAACCTTGTATCAACATAGCGTGTTTTCTTAGAATATCCTAATCACATACCTCCCAACATGTCCCAGAGATTTTCCAGGACTTGAAGGTGAGAGGGAGTTGTGGTCAGTGGCACAAGGGTGTTTGTGAGTGGGTCCCTGACAAGAGGGTCATGCCTTGTATGTACCACAGGCAAGGCCAGGTGTTAAATGGGGTGGTTGAGTTATAGTGGGACAGTTCCTAGTTTCACTATGGAAGCCAGGATATTTAAACTAAAAGGGAAACATGGGGAGGAAAAGCACGGCAGAGCTTCTGTGACAATCTAGCAAAATGCAGGATAATTATGAGCTCTGCAATCATCATGACACTTATGGTATGGTCTCAAAGAGGGAGCTCTGTCCCACTATATACCATTCTCCTTTTTCTACCCTATTTATATTCCATTTTCTTTTAAAAATCCTGGGACTGTACACCATAAAAGAACATCTAAATCTGGGGGGGGCGGAGCTAGCCGGTCATGAAGATGTACGCGGTGTGATGGAGCTCCCGCACCCAAACTGGCTAGGACGCAGTTCATGCCCTTATTAATCAGCTCGGGAGACAGCCAGCAGCAGTAGCTAAGCTACGGGACATTTACCTGCCACATAGCAAACCGGAAGGAGCGGTGAATCTTAGAAGCTCCGGCCGGTGCTATTACGTCTAGGCCTCTACTAAACAGATACGACCTGCGGCCTAGCAACGGAGGATAACCCTAGCCTCAGGGGCATCGCAAATCTGAAGGGCAGCCAGCAACCCCAGGATGAGGTGAAGTATAGGTGTAAAAGCGCTAAGCTGCATTCCTTTTTTGTTTCCTATATGTATAACGCACATTTTACCCGGTGCGCCGAGGAATAAACGGCTCCCACGTGGCAGTCCGGGAGCAGAGACAGTGAAGGGATCATATCTGTGTCTAGCCTGCTTCAAGGTACATGCCTCCCTACACCAATGATTTTAAAAAAATGCATCCATGTGTGGACATAATGTTATAATCTAGCCCTGAACAGTTACTCATGTTACTACGCCTAGATACACGATAAGGAGAATCACCAAAAGCACAGATCAAATGATCAGTTAAGCATAAACACACTGTATAAAGCTCCACTCTCCCCTTTCAATACTGCAAAACCCAGCAAGGGAGGAATAATTACATTTGGATTTAAGAGCACGCAGTGCAGCAACTAAGGAGCCTTAGTCACCTGCCATACCAATATGTCTCCAAAAAGACAACCTAAAAGAGGCAACAGCACCAAACAAAAAGCACACAAAACTCCTTCTGTAAATAGCTTTTTTAAAACTCTTGAGGCTAAATCCTCAGCCATGGCGGCTGCAGAGGAACAAGATTTTGCAGAGGCATCTTCCTCATCAGATTCTGACCATGAAGCCACAACAGATACTATCACAATCCCTAAAGCCTTATTTGAAGCACTTCCCTCAAAGAAAGATTTTCTTAGTTTGGTTGCCCAAGTTAAGGACTGCATTAAGGAAGAACTTAATGATTTAAAGAAAGAAATGTCTGATTTGGGTCATAGGGTAGAAGCTGTAGAAAACACTCAAGATACTCATTCTGCTACAATTACAGACATGCACAATATTATTACTGAGCAAAACTCTGCAATTCAAGATCTGGAAGAAAAAATAGACGATATGGAAAATAGATCTAGGAGGCAGAATATAAGAATCAGAGGTATCCCAGAAAGCATCAATGCACCTGATTTAGATCAATACCTGCAAGATTTATTCAATTTTCTAAAAAAAACAGAGACACCGATCAAAATAGAAATTGATAGAGCACATAGAGCGCTTCGCCCCAAGCCGACAGATGCACAGCCTCCCAGAGACGTCATTGTCCGTATTTCAAGCTACCAAATGAAAGAAAGCATAATGAAACTTGCGAGGGAACAGCAACCGGTTAAGTTTGAGAACTCAGACCTACAGCTATATGCAGACCTCTCTCAGAGAACCCTCACTAAAAGAAGAGAGATGAAATCCTTGACCATGAGTCTGCAAAGGCATCACATCCCATACAGGTGGGGCTTTCCATTCCAACTCATAATCTTATGGAAAAGCAGACGATACCTCTGTCAATCACCAAAGGATATTCCCAGAGTATGCAAAGAACTGGACATTCAAATACCGGAGGAAGATGGCAATCCAAATGCTCACAACAGCAAAAACCACAGATTGGACATTAACCCCCTCCCACAAAGAAGAGAATGGTTGCAAGTCCAGAAGAAGAGGACTGGGAGAAACCAGCCGACCAACAATACCACAGTGCCAGAAAAAGGGTGATTAACACTGGATGGAAGATATACTAATTTCCCAACCTCCAAGGGGTTGCAGACTCCTCAGAACTGTTGTATTTATGGACAGAACTTGAGCTTGTTTGCAAGGATCCTGGGGCTTGTCTGTCCCTAGGCACATGGACCCATCTTAACAGACACTAATGAGAGTCCACTTGAGTACCATATCAGTCTTGTTATAGTAACCTAAACAGGGTGTTTCTTGAATGTGTTTACCTAGTTTAAATTTTCCTTTTTCTTTTTCTGTTTCCACTTAAGTTGCTAAAGAAGTTCTAGCCAGTTGGGATAATTTCTTATCCCCAATATACTGAGTGTCAGGATGTATACTCTCCTTTTGTTAGAGGAGACTGTTAAATGTTTTGTATGTTTCTGTTTTTGTTATTATTTGTTTTATTTGTCTCCATATAGCTACAGGACCGGATGCTTAGAATGTTTAATGAAGAACCAGGATAACTCAGGTAGAAGGTGGGAGGAAGGGCACAATACACATGACCAATAAAGATCAACATAACTCACAGGTACTGAACATCTTTACCCAAAATACCAAAGGGTTAAACTGCCCCAAAAAACGTAGGATGGCTCTTCTTGACTTGCACAGGAGGGGGGGGCACATCATCATGCTCCAGGAAACACACTATAAGGGCAAAAATATCCCTAGCTTTTTATCACCGCACTACACTCAACATTTTCACAGCACTCACTCATCAAAAAAAATTAACGGTGTGTGTATCCTCATACACAAATCTATCCCATTTAAGAAAACCCATATAGACAAAGACAATGAAGGGAGATACCTGTGCCTTACGGGCTTGCTATATGGCAGGCCAGTAACTATGGTCAATTTCTATGCCCCAAATAGAAACCAACATAGTTTTATTAAGACAATTACCGATTCCATTTTGGGGAAACCCACAAGCCCTTTAATAATGGCAGGGGATTTGAATGTTCCTTTAGACCCCAGAGTAGATTGTACCAACCCAGACACCAGAGCAAAAACTCCCCACCTGGATTCAATTTGGCAGAATCTTAAGCTACTTGGTTTGCACGATACATGGCGATATCTCAATACACATAAAAAAGATTTTACCTTCTTTTCTAACCCCAAGAAATGTTACTCTAGACTGGACTATATTTTTGTTGACCACTTAGTACTCTCTCACTTAACAGAGGCTAAGATCTCACATTCCACTTGGTCGGATCACTCACTGGTCTCGTGCAGACTAGTGTGGCCATCCGCCCCGCTAAGAACCTACCAATGGAGGTTAGATGATTCTCTCCTCCAAGGACAAAAAAGGGTTAAAAATCTGACTAAACAAATTAAAGCTTATTTCTCAATAAACAACACCCCGGACGTAAATATTAAAACCCTTTGGGAAGCTCACAAATGTACCGTCAGAGGGGAATTCCTCAAAATTAAAGCTCATTTAGTTAAACAGAGACGTGAGGAACACACAAAACTAGCAAGAGAAATAGCAGAATTAGATTTTAGACACAAATCTTCCCCGGGGGATGTCCAAATTCTTGAACTTCTTTCCTCTAAAAGGAATCAATTTAATAAGGCCTTACAGATTGTCACCCAACAACAGTTGCTATCTTTTAATCAGACATTTTATAGGGAGGGCAATAAGTCAGGCCGATGGCTGGCTAGAGCCCTAAAGAAAAAACAAAGGTCCACTTACATACACTCGATCAAAGACAAGACGGGAAAAAACACTGAGGACACATTAACTATAGCATCTGTTTTCAAAGCATTCTATCACAAATTATACAATCTGTTCCCTGACAGAGACGCAAAACTTCATTCCCAAAAATGTGATCAGTACTTAGACCAAATAGACTTACCACAGGTTAAACCAGACCAAAAAGAAGCACTAGACAAGCCTATTTCTTCTGCAGAGGTACTATCCGCCATTAAACTTTTAAAACCCAATAAAGCCCCGGGCCCAGATGGCTTTTCAGGCCTTTATTATAAAACATTTGCGAAGCAATTAGCCCCACATTTAACTAATCTTTTCAACTCCATTTCAGATTCGTCTCCCTTCCCAGATTCCATGCTCAAAGCCCATATTACGGTACTGGAAAAACCAGGCAAGATACCAGACACACCGGCCAATTTCCGACCAATTTCCCTACTGAACGTAGATTTAAAAATTTATGCAAAAATTTTAGCCTCCCGGGTAAACAGTTTACTACCCCATCTTATCCACCAAGACCAAGCGGGCTTTGTACCGAACAGGGAGGCGAAAGACAATACTGTCAAAGTCCTCAATTTAATTGATCATATTTCTAAAACAAACTCCCCTGCTATCTTTCTCTCTACCGACGCCGAAAAGGCATTTGACAGACTGGACTGGACTTACCTAGACAGGACACTAAGACGGTTTGATTTCCCAACTCATTTTATACAGAAAATCATGGCCCTATATTCCAACCCATCTGCTCAAGTCAGGGTGAATGGGTCCCTTTCAGATATGTTTGAAATCAGAAATGGGTCCAGACAGGGCTGTCCCTTATCCCCTCTTCTATTTATTCTATCTTTAGAACCCCTTGCTGCCAAATTAAGGGCAAACCCCAATATAAAAGGAATCAACTTAGGAGACAGTTCTCATAAATTAGCGATTTTTGCGGATGACTTACTGCTAACTCTATCAGACCCACTAAATTCTATATCACATGTCATGAACGAGTTCACATGTTATGGAGAAGTCTCAAACTTTTTGGTAAATATGGCAAAATCAGAGTTCCTCCCGGTTAATCTCACCCCACAATCCCTGGAATCCATTAGATCTCAATGCCCCTTGAAAGCCCAACCAATTTGTTTAAAGTATTTAGGTATATACCTCTCATCTGACCCACAGCTTACACGTAAACTCAATTATGGAGCCTTGATTAATGAATTTCAATCTCTGACTTCTTCCTGGCTCCTTAAGAATATTTCCTGGTTGGGCCGAATACAGGCGTCTAAAATGGTGTTACTACCCAAAGCTCTATATCTACTCCAAACAACCCCCATACAGAATACATCCAAAGACATTGATATACTACAAAAGGTCATAAATGACTACGTGTGGGGCCGTAGACCACCCCGCATCAACAAAGGGACAATGTACAGAGTGCCAGATAGGGGAGGATTGGGAGTACCTCACCTCCACTCGTATAAATTGGCAGTATCACTACAAAGGATTGTAGAGTGGTGTAACCACTCCGCAACTTCCCCAAAGGGCTGGGTTCAAATAGAAAATTCTGCAGCAGGGGTGACACATTTGGGCACGAGTTGCTGGAACCTCCCAGCAGTAAAACGAGTAGCTATCTCCCATCTTTCAATGACCAATGAGACCTGGAGAGACTGGCAACTCATATTAAAATCATTTAAAAGAATCTCCACACAATACTCCCCACTCACAACATTATTATCAAACCAGGAATTCCCCCCAGGATTGGATGAGCCTGCACATGTCAAACCTGACTTCCTTTCGCAGATCCCTATACATACAATTATGGATAAAGGCAAATTAAAATCAAAACAACAGCTCAATGACATGGATATTCCTTTTTTGTCCTCGTGGTTTAGGTACCATCAAATTAGACACTTCATTTACTCCCATAGATGCAAATCAGACCTAACAAGGATCCCAACTCAATTTGAACAAGCTTGCATACATGGTAGGAAATCCCAAAGATCTATTTCAACACTGTACAAATTAGTCCTAGACAACAGATTTCCTGATCTCCCAACATACACTAAGAGCTGGGACAGGGAATTAATAGAAACTACACCTCCTAAGGAATGGAGCAATAGGTTTAAAAATTTGTCAAAATCAGCCCACTCCGCTAAGGCTAAAGAAACGAACATTAAAATATTTATGCGTTGGTATTTAACACCAGCAAAACTTAAATATATATTCAAAAAATGCTCTAATACTTGTTGGAGATGTGGGGGCCAAATCGGTAACATGAGGCACATTTGGTGGGATTGCATCCCAATCAATGCTTTTTGGAGGAATATTTTCGAGGAAATAAACTCGATACTGCACACACAATTAGCGCCTAGTCTAGAACTAATTCTTTTATCTCAAACCCCTCAAATCCCATGCAAGATTAGAAGGCAATTATTTTTAATAATGATAAATGTAGCAAAGCAAAATATACCTAGACATTGGAAATCATCCACCATCCCCAGTATAGAGGATTGGAAGAGTCAGGTGGATTCTGACCTTCTCCTCGAGAGATTTTATTTCCTTAGGGAGGGAAAACTAGATCTATACGAAGACATATTGTTCATCTGGGACTCATACAAATATAGAAGCAGGAAGTGAACACTAATAGATACACGGTATTAAGTTCAGAACACTGGCAAACCCCGTCCAGCCTGGTTTTCATATCTCAGGGGCATATTCTGGAAGCTGTTAGGTCCTTTTATATGGTTCGTAGTAAAACATTTGTGATTCGCCCACACTCATAAGATAATTTTTGGAGACTTTTTTGTTTTCCTGTATGTCTTGTCTGTCTGTATTGTATTTTATTTTATTTTTGTTGCATGACTGCTCCCTTACTTTGCTATGTAAAACCTCATTGGAAGTATAGCTGAGGCAAATACAACTCCAACATTGGACTTGTGCACATGCGACCTATGTATAGAAGGCATTCCTGGCTCGGGTGAGACTTGCTCAACTTAAGGATATATCTAATATGTGTTATTCAATTTTGCCAGGACCATCAATGTAATAATCATATCTTAAAATGCCTCTCCCCCTCTGGGAAGGGTAATAGCAATATGAGACAATTGAAATGTAATGCAGGGATGCAAAATATGTAATCTTTTGTTTGTTTTGGTTTTTGTTTATGTTGAAAACTGAAAATAAAATATTTAAAAAAAAAAAAAAAAAAAAAAGAACATCTAAATCTAGTTATATCTGCACCATGTTCCAAACCTCCACCTAGACCAGGATTCTTTAATTCTATTTGTAAGGACTCACTAACAGGTTATCTTTAGCATAACTGAACTACAGTATAGGTGATATAATCAGCTGTACACTAATTGTAGTTAACTAGCATGTTCCCATCCAACATACATAATAATTCAAATCTAGCCAGTTAGTAGGTCCGGAGGGCTGGAATTGAATAACCCTTGTCTAGATCACCACAATTCCCACCTAACACCTGAGTTTTTTTAAAAATGATCCATTCAAACTCTGTACTTAAGTTACAGTTCCAAATTCCAAATTACGTTGCAATAAGCATAAAAAAACCCTCAATGAACAACTGATTTAGTGTGGGCATACCATATTAAAGGGAAAGGAAAGTCAAAATTAAACTTGCATGATTCAGATACAGATTGTAACTTTAAGATATTTTTAAATTCACTTCTTTTTTCAAATCTGCTTTGTTCTCTTGGTATCCCTTGTTGAAAAAGAATCTGCACATATCCTACACTAGTGGGAGCTAGCTGCTGATTGGTGCCTGCACACATTTATCTCTTGTGATTAGCTAACTAGATGTGTTCGGCTAGCTTTCAGTAGTGCAATGTTGTTACTTCAGCAAAGGATAACAAGAGAATGAAGAAAATTTGATAATAGAAGCAAATTGGATAGTTTTTTAAATTGTATGTTCTATCCAATACATGTGTTGATACGTCTCAGGAATGTCCTCCAGTAATGTTGGTATATTTATCAGCAGCAATTGCCACCAACATGTTACATATTTTAATTATGAATATTAATAATTATTAGCGGTATAAAATTATTGTCAGCAATATCTCCAATAAATATAGTAGAATTTGTTAATACACTCCAGTGAAACGTTATATAATCTCTGTAGTGTATTCCAAAATGCTATTGAGATATCTAAAAATAATGACAATAAAATTATTATAAATATTAATATTTAATCTCAAATAAAATGAATTCCTAAATTCTAACAAGTTAATCTCTATAAACACATTGATTATATTTATGCAGAAAATATTGTATTGATTATTACCAAATATATATGTCTAGTTGTTACAATATCCTATATCAAGCAGGCTATAAAACATTTAGATTAATTACTATTCAATAGATATCTTCTATTATCCCATGTAAGGACACAATGGCCTAGATTTAGAGTTTGGCGGTAGCCGTCAAAACCAGCGTTAGAAGCTCCTAACGCTGGTTTTAGGCTACCGCCGGTATTTGGAGTCAGTCAGGAAAGGGTCTAACGCTCACTTTCCAGCCGCGACTTTTCCATACCGCAGATCCCCTTACGTAAATTGCGTATCCTATCTTTTCAATGGGATCTTTCTAACTCCGGTATTTAGAGTCGTGGCTGAAGTGAGCGTTAGAAATCTAACGACAAAACTCCAGCCGCAGAAAAAAGTCAGTAGTTAAGAGCTTTCTGGGCTAACGCCGGTTTATAAAGCTCTTAACTACTGTGCTCTAAAGTACACTAACACCCATAAACTACCTATGTACCCCTAAACCGAGGTCTCCCCACATCGCCGCCACTCGATTAAATTTTTTTAACCCCTAATCTGCCGACCGCCACCTACGTTATACTTATGTACCCCTAATCTGCTGCCCCTAACACCGCCGACCCCTATATTATATTTATTAACCCCTAACCTGCCCCCCACAACGTCGCCGCCAGCTACCTACAATAATTAACCCCTAATCTGACGACCGCAAAGCGCCGCCACCTACATTATAGCTATGTACCCCTAATCTGCTGCCCCTAACACAGCCGACCCCTATATTATATTTATTAACCCCTAATCTGCCCCCCTCAACGTCGCCTCCACCTGCCTACACTTATTAACCCCTAATCTGCCGAGCGGATCTCACCGCTACTATAATAAAGTTATTAACCCCTAATCCGCCTCACTCCCGCCTCAATAACCCTATAATAAATAGTATTAACCCCTAATCTGCCCTCCCTAACATTGCTGACACCTAACTTCAATTATTAACCCCTAATCTGCTGACCGAATCTCGCCGCTACTGTAATAAATGGATTAACCCCTAAAGCTAAGAATAACCCTAACACTAACACCCTCCTAAATTAAATATAATTTAAATCTAACGAAATAAATTAACTCTTATAAAATAAATTATTCCTATTTAAAGCTAAATACTTACCTGTAAAATAAACCCTAATATAGCTACAATATAAATTATAATTATATTATAGCTATTTTAGGATTTATATTTATTTTACAGGCAACTTTGTATTTATTTTAACCAGGTACAATAGCTATTAAATAGTTAAGAACTATTTAATAGCTAAAATATTTAAAATAATTACAAAATTACCTGTAAAATAAATCCTAACCTAAGTTACAATTAAACCTAACACTACACTATCAATAAATAAATTAAATAAAATACCTACAATTACCTACAATTAAACCTAACACTACACTATCAATAAATAAATTAAATAAAATACCTACAATTATCTACAATTAAACCTAACACTACACTATCAATAAAGAAATTAAATACAATTCCTACAAATAAATACAATTAAATAAACTAACTAAAGTACAAAAAATAAAAAAGAACTAAGTTACAAAAAATAAAAAAATATTTACAAACATTAGAAAAAAATTACAACAATTTTAAACTAATTACACCTACTCTAAACCCCCTAATAAAATAACAAAGACCCCCAAAATAAAAAAATGCCCTACCCTATTCTAAATTACAAAAGTTCAAAGCTCTTTTACCTTACCAGCCCTGAACAGGGCCCTTTGCGGGGCATGCCCCAAAGAATTCAGCTCTTTTGCCTGTAAAAAAAAACATACAATACCCCCCCCCCAACATTACAACCCACCACCCACATACCCCTAATCTAACCCAAACCCCCCTTAAATAAACCTAACACTAAGCCCCTGAAGATCTTCCTACCTTGAATCAGCCAATCAGAATCAAGTTCAATCCGATTGGCTGATCCGATCAGCCAATCAGATTGAGCTCGCATTCTATTGGCTGATCGGAACAGCCAATAGAATGCGAGCTCAATCTGATTGGCTGATTGAATCAGCCAATCGGATTGAACTTGATTCTGATTGGCTGATTCCATCAGCCAATCAGAATTTTCCTACCTTAATTCCGATTGGCTGATAGAATCCTATCAGCCAATCGGAATTCGAGGGACGCCATCTTGGATGACGTCCCTTAAAGGAACCGTCATTCGTCGGGAAGTCATCGGAGAAGAAGGATGGATCCGCGATGGAGGTCTTGAAGATCAGCCAGTCGTCATCGGATTGAAGAACATAGAAGATGCGGCTTGGATGAAGATGTTTGCCGGTCCGGATGTCCTCTTCTGCCCGCTTGGATCAAGACTTCAGCCGGAGGATGGACGTCACTCTTCAGCCCCCCGCTTGGGCTTGGATCAAGACACCGGAGGCTCTTCTGGATCGATCGGTGAACCTGGCATGGTGAAGACAAGGTAGGAAGATCTTCAGGGGCTTAGTGTTAGGTTTATTTAAGGGGGGTTTGGGTTAGATTAGGGGTATGTGGGTGGTGGGTTGTAATGTTGGGGGGGGGTATTGTATTTTTTTTTTACAGGCAAAAGAGCTGAATTCTTTGGGGCATGCCCCACAAAAGGTCCTTTTAAGGGCTGGTAAGGTAAAAGAGCTTTGAACTTTTGTAATTTAGAATAGGGTAGGGCATTTTTTTATTTTGGGGGTCTTTGTTATTTTATTAGGGGGCTTAGAGTAGGTGTAATTAGTTTAAAATTGTTGTAATTTTTTTCTAATGTTTGTAAATATTTTTTATTTTTTGTACTTTAGTTAGTTTATTTAATTGTATTTATTTGTAGGAATTGTATTTAATTTATTTATTGATAGTGTAGTGTTAGGTTTAATTGTAGATAATTGTAGGTATTTTATTTAATTTATTTATTGATAGTGTAGTGTTAGGTTTAATTGTAACTTAGGTTAGGATTTATTTTACAGGTAATTTTGTAATTATTTTAACTATTTTAGCTATTAAATAGTTCTTAACTATTTAATAGCTATTGTACCTGGTTAAAATAAATACAAAGTTACCTGTAAAATAAATATAAATCCTAAAATAGCTATAATATAATTATAATTTATATTGTGGCTATATTAGGGTTTATTTTACAGGTAAGTATTTAGCTTTAAATAGGAATAATTTATTTAATAAGAGTTAATTTATTTCGTTAGATTTAAATTATATTTAATTTAGGGGGGTGTTAGGGTTAAAGTTAGACTTAGCTTTAGGGGTTAATAAATTTATTAGAGTAGCGGTGAGCTCCTGTCGGCAGATTAGGGGTTAATACTTGAAGTTAGGTGTCGGCAATGTTAGGGAGGGCAGATTAGGGGTTAATACTATTTATTATAGGGTTATTGAGGCGGGAGTGAGGCGGATTAGGGGTTAATACATTTATTATAGTAGCGCTCAGGTCCGGTCGGTAGATTAGGGGTTAATAAGTGTAGTTAGGTGGAGGCGACGTTGGGGGCGGCAGATTAGGGGTTAATAAATATAATATAGGGGTCGGCGATGTTAGGGCAGCAGATTAGGGGTATATAGGGATAATGTAGGTGGCGGGGGTGTACGAAGCGGCAGATTAGGGGTTAAAAATTATATGCAGGTGTCAGCGATAGCGGGAGCGGCAGAATAGGGGTTAATAAGTGTAAGGTTAGGGGTGTTTAGACTCGGGGTACATGTTAGAGTGTTAGGTGCAGACGTAGGAAGTGTTTCCCCATAGAAAACAATGGGGCTGCGTTAGGAGCTGAACGCGGCTTTTTTTAAGGTGTTAGGTTTTTTTTCAGCTCAAACAGCCCCATTGTTTTCTATGGGGGAATCGTGCACGAGCACGTTTTTGAAGCTGGCCGCGTCCGTAAGCACCGCTGGTATCGAGAGTTGAAGTTGCGGTAAATATGCTCTACGCTCCTTTTGTGGAGCCTAACGCAGCCATTCTGTGAACTCTCAATACCAGCGGTATTTAAAAGGTGCGGCCAGAAAAAAGCATGCGTAGCTAATGCACCCCTTTGGCCGCAGAACTCTAAATCTAGGCGAATATTTCTATAAATTAACCTTTGCTTAGAATGAATTAAAGGTACCTCAGTATTATGGACACAATATTCCTATAAATTAACCTTCACTCAAAATATCCCACAAATATGATGAAATTTCCAGGGAATGCAATCCACTATATTACCCAAAATAGTCTTATAATTCTTTAAATAATCAACCAGAGATTTTAACACAAATTTATCAACTGAACATATACCACTTAATATAGCATAACATAGTTCCAACTTAGCCACAATAATAAATGCAATTTCTAAAATATATCACAGTAACTCAAATTAACTTATGACTTCAAAATACAAAAAGCCTTTCCTCTTAATAGTAAATTGCTTAATGCTAGATATGATTTTTATAGACTACAGAGGGTTGTGAAATATGAATTATAACTTATAAATTATCTCTTTAAATAAAGCTTCAATTAAACTATGGCTATAAAGAATATCTTTGCTATAAACTTTTTAAAAGTATTAGATCACAATATTATACCAGATACCAATAAGAGTTTCCAAAGTCATACGTGAAGGTATTTTTGCAAACAGGATATCACAAACACAGAGGTATTTCTCCTTTTTCAACAGAGTTATTCCAAGTTAGGCTCCAAACCAAAGTGTATTTTTGTGTGTCTTTTTTCTTTGCATAGTCTTTATGTCTGAGACCAATTTCACCTTCATTTCTAAATCACCCAATGGAATTTTCTGGGTAGTCTGAGCTTATCCCTCATTGGCCCTTGGAAATGCAAATGGTAATTTTAAATCCCCTGACAATTTAAAAAACAAAATGTATGCTTACCTGATACATGTATTAGGAATATCACTCCTGGCCAGCAGGAGGTGGCAACGAGCACCACAGTTAAAACTGCTAAGAATCACTCCCTTACCCACAAACCAGTCATTCGACTGAAGGGAAATTAAGAAAAAGGAGTAATACAAGGTGAAGAGGTGTCTGAGGTTATAGTCAAAAGAACAACTGTTTTAAAATAAAGGGGCCGTGGACTCACCATATCCAGAAATAAATACAATTATCAGGTAAGCATACATTATGTTTTTCTTTCCTAAGATATGGTGAGTCCACGGCTTGAGTAATTACTGTTGGGAACCAATACCCAAGCTAGAGGACACAGATAAATAGGGAGGGACAAGACAGGCAGTCCTAAATAGAAGGCACCACCACTTGAAGAGTCTTTCTCCCAAAAGAAGCCTCAGCCAAGGCAAAAATATAAAATTTTGAAAATTTTGAAAAAGTATGTAGAGAAGACCAAGTTGCAGCCTTGCAAATTTGTTCCACAGAAGCTTTATTTTTGAAAGCCCAAGAAGAGGAAACAGTTCCTGTGGAATGAGCCGTAATTCTCTCAGGAGGCTGCTGTCCAGCAGTCTCATAAGTCAAACGAATTATACTTTGTAACCAAAAAGAAAGAGTAGTAGCAGTAGCTTTCGGACCTTTACATTTCCCAGAGAAAAAGACAAAAGAGGGCAGAGGACTGGAGAAAATCCTTAGTCGCCTGTAAGTAGAATTTAAGAGCATGTACAACATCCAAATTGTGTAACAAACGTTCTTTGGAAGAAGAAGGATTAGGACATAGAGAGGGAACAACAATTTCCTGATTGATATTTCTATTAGAAACAACCTTAGGAAGGAAACCTAACTTAGTATGAAGAACCACCTTATCAGCATGAAAAATAAGATAAGCGGAATCACACAGCAGAGCTGAGAGTTGCGATACTCTTCGAGCAGAAAAGATAGCAACAAGAAACAAAACCTCAAAAGATAACATCTTAATGTCTATGGAATGCAATGCAATAGCTCAAATGGAACCTGCTGTAAAACTTTAAGAACAAGGTTAAGGCTCCAAGGAGGAACAACAGACTTAAACACAGGCCTGATTTTGACCAAGGCCTGACAAAAAGATTACACATCTGGCACATCCACCTAACGTTTATGTAGTAAAACTGATAAAGCAGGAATTTGACCCTTCAGGGTACTGACTGACAATCCCTTTTACAGGCCTTCCTGAAGAAAAGATAAAATTCTAGGAATTCTAATGCTACTCCAAGAGTAGCCCTTGGATTCACACCAATAAAGATATTTACGCCATATCTTATGGTAAATCTTTCCTGTAACATGCTTGCAAGCCTGAATCATGGTCTCAATAACCGACTCAGAAAAACCACGCTTAGACAGAATTAAGCGTTCAATCTCTAAGCAGTAACTTCAGAGAAATGAGATTTGGATGAAGGAAGGGACCCTGAATCAGGAGGTCCTTCCTCAGAGGTAGTCTCCAAGGTGGGAGAGATGACATCTCCACTAGGTCTGCAAACCAGATCCTGCGAGGCCATGCAGGGGTTATTAGAATCACCAATGCCCTCTCCTGTTTGATATGAGCAATGACTCATGGAAGGAGAGCAAACGGAGGAAACAGGTATGCCCACCTGAAAACCCAAGGAACCGCCAGAGCATCTATCAGAACGGCCTGCGGATCTCTTGACCTTGAACCGTACCTTTGAAGCTTGGTGTTCTGACAGGACACCATCAGATATAACTCTGGCACCCCTCCATTTGAGTACTTAGCTGGAAAACACCTCTGGATGGAGTTTCCACTCCTCGGGATGAAAAGTCTGTCCGCTCAGAAAATCCACTTCCCAGTTGTCTACTCCTGGAATGTGGATGGCAGATAGAAAGAAATTGTGGGTCTCTGCCCACTGAAGAATCTGAGTAACCTCCTTCATGGCTAAGGAACTCCAAGTTCCTCCCTGGTGATTGATGTAAGCCACAGAGGTTATGTTGTCTGACTGGAACCTGATAAACTGGGCTGAGGACAACTGAGGCCAAGCCAATAGGGCATTGTAAATCTCCCTCAACTTCAAGATGTTCATGGGAAGAGCAGACGCCTCCCGAGTCCAAAGGCCCTGAGCTTTTAATAAGCTCCAGACTGCTTCCCAGCCTAGCAGGCTAGCGTCCATGGTCACAATCACCCAGGAAGGTCTCCGAAAGCATGTGCCCTGAGACAGATATTCCAGAGAAATCCACCACGGGAGAGAGTCCCTTGATGACTGATCTACCTCTATTCTCTAAGATAGATCCGCATGGTTGCCATTCCATTGTCTGAGCATGCACAACTGGAATTGAGCAAAAGGAATGATGTCCATGGAAGCCACCATCAGACCGATTACCTCCATACATTGAGCCACTAAAGGATAAACAGTAGCCTGAAGAGAGAGGCAAGAGGAAATGATTTTGTTTTTCCTGACCTCTGTCAGAAAAATCTTCATCAATAGAGAATCTATTATGGTCCCTAAGAACACTACTCTCGTAACAGGGGAAAGGGAGCTTTATTCCAGATTCACATTCCATCTGTGGGAACGAAGAAAAGACAACAATATCTCTCTGTGAGATTTTGCTTGTTGAGAAGATGTCGCCTGAACCAATATGTCGTCCAGGTAGGGTGCCACAGCAATTTCATGAGAACGGATCACTGCCAAAGTGCCAAAGAACCTTTGAAAAAATTTTGGGAGCCGTGGCTAGACCAAATTGAAGGGCCACAAACTGGAAATCTTTGTCCAGAAAGGCAAATCTCAGGAATCTGTGATGGTCCCTGTGAATAGGAACCTTTAGGTCTATGGTTGTCATGAACTGACCCTCTTGTACTAAAGAAAGAATTGAGCATATATTCTCCATCTTGAAGGATGGAACTTTGAGAAACTTGTTTACACACTTCAAGTCTAGAATGGGATGTAAAGTTCAATCTTTTTTGGGAACTTCAAATAGGTTGGAGTAGAACCTGAGACCCTGTTCCTGCACTGGAACTGGAACTATCATTCCCAGGGAGTAAAGATGTTGTATACATTTCAAGAATGCCTCTCTCTGGGAGGAAAAGTCTTGCATTCCAAGTTGTAACCCTGGGATACTGTGTCCACAGTCCAGGGATCTGGGTCATTTTGTATCCTGGCCTGAGAGAACTGAGAAAGTCTGCCCCCCCCCCACCTGATCCGATCCCGAAACCCTTCATGCTGATTTGGAATCAGCTGTGGGTTTCTTTGATTGTTTCCCCTTGTTCCAAGATGTATTGGGTCTCCAAGAAGACTTGGATTGTTCCTGCTTGGAAGAAGAAGGGAAAGGCTTTCCTCTGAAGTTACAAAAGGAACGGTAATTCCTTCTTATCTTGAGGTAGACAGGACCCTTTTCCACCCTTAATATCAAAGATAATTTCTGCCAAACTGGGTCCAAACAAGGTTGCGTCCTTTTAAAGAATCGCCAGAAGCTTGACTTTAGAGGAAACGTCCGCAGACCAGGATTTCAACCATAATGCCCTGCGGGCTAGGACAGCGAAACTAGAAGTTTTAGCTCCCAGTCTTACAACCTGTAAAATGGCATCTGCAATTAAGGAATTGGCCAATTTAAGAGCTTTAATCCTATCTTTAATTTCATACAAGGAAGTCTCTAAGATGCCGCACTAGTCACTGTGTCAATACACACCAAAGGTTGCCATTGGAGACCTTGATGAACATAAATCTTTTTCAAATATGTCTCCAGCTTCTTGTCCATCGGATCCTTAAAAAAAACAGCTATCCTCAATAGGAATAGTGGTTATCTTAGCCAGAGTGGAAATGGCCCCTTCAACTTTGGGTACAGCATACCAAGGGTCTTTAATGGAGTCCTTGACAGGAAACATTTTCTTAAAAATGAGAGATGGGGAAAAAGACACCCCTGGTTTCCCCCATTCCTGTGAGATAATCTCCCTAGCACAGTCCGGCACAGGAAAAACCGCGGAAATGGAAAGTTCATTAAAGAAACTATTAAGTTTCCTAGATTTCTTAAGAGTGATAATGACAGAGGTATCAGAGTCATCTAAAATAGCTAAAACCTCCTTTAACAATACACAAAGGTGTTCAAGCTTAAATCTGAAGGATACCACCTCGGTCTCAGAAGAAGGAATTATACTGTCCGAATCTGAGATTTCCCCCTCAGAAAGTCCTGATGTATCTTCCTCATCAGACTTATGAGAAAGGGCAACTTGGGAAGCAGAACTGAGGACAAGCACTTTACTTTATGAATTTCTAGATTTCCTCTTGCATTTTCCCTGTAATCTGGGAATGGCAGCTAATGCCACAGATACCGCTGAAGATACCTGGGCAGCAATGTATGCTTTTAAATAAACTCCACTAGGAGTAATAGAGGAACCCAAGGGCACTGAATGTGACGCCATTGAGGCTTGGGACGTAGCAGGAGAAAGCTGAGATATTATTTTATCAGCATCATCCTGAGAGACATTAGGCCCAAAAATGTTACCTTTATTTTGCAAGGTTTTCTTGACACATGAAGAACAAAATTGCATAGGAGCTGCAATTTGTGCATCTAAACATAATAAGTATGAATTCATGTTGACCAGACATGTTGTGAAACAGTAAATAAACTTGTACAGATAAGTTTCAAAGATTTAAATATTCAATTAAAATTAGCCAAGGAAAAAATACACTTTAAATGTTATCTCAAATTAGGATCGATCCCCAGCTAAAATTATGTGAGAAAAAGTTAAGAAAAAACATTTATTAAACATCAAATAAACTTCTAAAATTCCCCTCAGGCAACCCCACACCTCAATTACTGAGGTGCCTTACAGCTACCAATTAAGACTGGATCACCCAGAAATGGAGAAAAACTACTTTTTTCTCAGAAACGTTATGAAGTAAAGCCAGTCATGTGATTGCAACTGCCGAGCTCAAATTACTGCTGTGACACAGAGAGGCACTACTTCCTGGTACAGTGAGTACCAAAAATAACCGTTTTTTCAAACCTGACAGTTTAAAATGTTGCATCATTTTATTTTAAAGCTGCTGAAATAGAAAATTCAGTCTTACTTTCAGTTTAAACTTGTATTATTTTATCAAGTAAATATGTCCCAATAAAAAAGCAGTCTTTTAATTTGTTAAGTGCATGGTTTCTCCAACTGGAAACAAAAGCACTTACCTGCTCCGCGGTCTGGCATTCAGGCAGTTACAAGGTATGAGAGGACACAGTTCCTCACAGAGACCTTTGAAAAAGAAAGAACAGAGTAACCAACTCTGGCTTTCTAAACTAGGGCAGCAATTGTTAGGAAGATGTAGTAAGTACCTCTTTACAAGTTCCTAACTGCTTTAAAGACACCACTACCCGACTGCAAGGAATTACGTGGAATGTGGCTATACCCCAAAACTTGCTTGTAGATTAAATCAAAATGTTTCTTCAGACACCAAAACTTCACCTCCTCCATGCACCAAAGGCAAAGAGAATGACTGAGGGTTGTGGGTAAGGGAGTGATACTTAGCAGTTTAACTGTGGTGCTCTTTGCCTCCTCCTACTGGCCACAAGTTATATTCCCAACAGTAATTACTCAAGCCGTGGACTCACCATATCTTTGGAAAGAAATACCATTTGGTTGCAATTCTCGTATTGAACACCGGGGGGACAATAGGCAACGGAATGTAGTTTCATTAGCAAATACTACTACCGAAAAGTATATTTTCTTAAATGCATATTCAATATATTTATTATTTCCTAGTATTAATAAACTATTAATAAAATCTGTTCAGTATATGGCCCATCTTATATAACTGAGTGTGTATTTTTGAGACTAAACATGGGTACACTTAGACTATATATATATACATATGGTATATATATTTCCTACTCATAATATGGTAAAAGATGTATTTAAAAGTCATATTTCTATGAGTGGTCTAGTAGCTATAATTCAATATAGATATATGTATATTTGACTTTATTTGTATATCAGTTGATAATTAGTCATACTGTTATTTGATTTTAATAGATCCATATCTAGTATATGTCCAATGTTGAGTGTATAATAACATATGCTATAATTCACAGCACAAATTACATAGGCCTTTATACACCAATATCTACTAGTCATATTTGGAACTTCATTTTCACACCAGATATCTGAAACCAAGAAAAATAAATGTAGTTTTATTTTGAAATACAGTCAAATATTTTACATTTATCAATACAGCTACCCACTCAATACAGCAGACACTTATCTAATATAGTATATCAGGCATAGAAGTATATCTCCCAGACCAATATATATATTATTTATATAATCTGAGTTTTTTACATAGATCTGATAATTATACAATTCATATATTTAAGTTTTAAAGTTTAAATCTTATATGTTTTCAAAATACACAGGTTTTAAAAGAATTTCTTAGATAATTTAAACTCAGATGAGGAGTTGAGGGTTTTGTATATTTAACTCAATATGGAATAATTAACACTTAGATGATAGACATTTACATTTCCTGGCCATCCTGGAAATGTATCTCAAACTGCAGACTTCCGGTCTCTCTGACTACAGGGGGTCTATGATGAACTGACTCTTTAGGCAGGAAACTCCATATATGGGGGTTCAAACCTGAGAGTGCCATGTGATAAAAATCCCTTTGAAGTGACCTGCCTTCACTGTTGGGACAAATGTTTATTTCCTTTTGTTATTTGAGGCATCCATCTGTATTTGAGTATAGGTAGGGTCTGTGTCTGGGATGTAGTTTCAGGCCTGTTTTAATAGACCTGTACTTTACCATTTAAAAACATTTGTACTCAGGATTAATTCTTTAGGATAAATTAATTATGTATCTATATAATGCATATTTAATGCCACACAGCAATACCCTGACACATGGGTTTCACGTCCATTTATAATTTGTGTGTGGAATTTTTTGTTGTTGAAAATACTGTGACACTATTGGTTATGCAGATATATTAAATTCAATCACTAATAACATCTTGAAGTAATAGGAAGTTATTAACCAGATTAGGTCAGTATACTGTATAATATTAGCAAGTCTAATGTTTTAATAACTACTGATAACAAAAAATATCAGCATAGCACACGTACCATCTGAATGTGAAAAATAACAATGTATCCCATCAGCCCACATCTGGTTAGATGTTAATGTATCAAATAAAATTAACTTCAGACATTCCATGTAAATCAAATCATTTATTAGGTCAAGTTAGAACCTTGAAAAAAATAACATTTGAGGATGTAAAATCAATTTTGCATGTTTCTTGCATGATGCACTTAATGAGAAATGATTGAAAAGTCTTGAAATCTTATTCTACATAATGATAAAAACATGAATCATTACGCTTAAGGAAACACAGGAAGATTTTAATACCTGTGTTGTTAAATAATTTCCTGTCATGTCTAATGTATTTCTTTGTAGTTTTTCTGTGGTCAAATAAAAAACTGAGTCATTACTGGGTTTTGTATTTATTATTATTATTACACTTTATTTATGAAGCACATCATATTCCGCAGTGCTGTCCATTGATATAGTTCATTTAAATAAAACAGTATAAAACTTCTAAGAGACAGGATAAAATTTACAAACACATACAGGAGGAATCGAGGGCCCTATTCCCGTGCGAACTTACAATCTAGAAGGGTAGGAGGTTGAGAAACAGAAGGTGAGGACTGCAAGATTAAGAAAGATGTTAATGCAGAGTTAGATGAGGGAAATGTTGTTAGGTAAGAAAAATATTATCGAGTTGGGTGGTAGGCTTCTCTGAACAGAAAAGTCTTCAGGGAGCATTTAAAAGAAGATTAGGGCAAAGCCTGACAGCAAGAGGGAGAGTGTTCCAGAGGGTAGGTGCTGCACAACAGAAGTCCTGCAGTCTAGCATGAGAGGAGGAGATAGTCACAGATGCAAGGACCAGGTCATTGTTGGATCTTAGTGGGCAGGCTGGAAAAAACTTGTTTATTAGAGAGGATAGGTAGTGGGGAGGGGCGTTGGTGAGAGCTTTGTATGCAAAGGTGAGAATTTTGAATTTAATTCTGCTGTGAATGGGGAGCCAATGAAGGGACTCGCAGAAAGGTGCAGCAGATACAGAGCTACAGGAAAGGTGGATCAGCCTGGCAGAGGCATTTAGGAAGGATTGAAGGTAGGAGAGGCGGGAAAGAGGAAGGCCAGTAAGAAGGTTAATGCAGTAGTCAAGTCAGGAAATAACAAGGGAGTGGATTATTTGCTTTGTATTTTTATTCTTTATCAGTTTGATAGGTTAGAACTTCACTCATGTGTCAATAACCAAACGAAATAATTAAAAAAACAAACTTGTAAACTTGTGTCCTTGTAAATACTAGTATATATTTTCATATTTAAGTGCTACTAGTGTACTTACATGCAATATATTTTTCTCCTATAATTTTGATTCTTTATGTGCTATTTTTCATTTTTAATCAACATACTATATATTATATGATAATGCATTTTGCATCTACAACTGCCCTAGATAATACATTTCATACGAAGCTTAATGCAGATTTTAATCAGATTTTTTAAAAAAAACACAAGTATCAAAAAACATTTGATACCTTTCTATGCCTAAATGACAGTGTAAAACTCTTGAGAAAACATAGGTTTCAACTCTTGGGAGGATCACAACTGCAGATGAAAAAAAAGTATATTTGTATCACCAAGACAATTGGGCTATTATGACAGCATAGACCAAGCAGTCTGAGGTGAAATATAATAAACTTAGGTAAGTTGCTGTTAATGCAAGCACAGCAAATCAAAGCACACTGATTTCTCAGATCTGTTATTGCCTCACAGATAGGAATCAGTGTAGAATTGCAAGTAATTATAAAAGTATTTTATGGTCACTAATAAGTAACACTAAACTTCCTTTATATACCTGCCTGCAATAAATTGAGAGATTATGCAGGAGTGGTTGTTTGTGCAAAAAAGAAGTGAGAGAGCAGCTTGATGTTTCTAGTTGTACTGTCTCTTTAAATAGCACACCGGAGCAGGTCTTGTGAATAAGCAAGTAAGTTGAAAGGAGCACAAAGTTTGTATAAGCAGAGTAGAGCTTTAGATGTTATGGCAGTATATATATATATATGCAGTTAAATGGAAAGCAGATTCTATTTAAGCAAAGCACTCTGTGCTCAAGATGTAATGTGAGCTTAAAACAGATAAATAGTCCTTACTTTACAAAGTTAGTGTCCCAGGCTTGTCTGTGTAATGCATCAGGGAATGCACACAGCTTGAACTCCAAGCAGGCTGACAGGTTTAGTTCAGTACTTCAGTAGAAATAAATGAAGCTTGTAATTTTGCAAAGCAATGATGTCCGTTTGCAAACAGGTAGCAGAAGTGCAATGAATCCAATTAGGAAGGATCAAGAAAGGAGTCTGAAATGAAGGCTTAATTTCCAAGTAGCAGGAACAAACAAACAAACTGTGAACAGTACTATCTGCAATAACTAAGCACCTGTTTAATGTCAGGTGATCACTTAAGTAAAGGGAAAGGTAAAACCATGTGATGTGGAAATGGAAAAGGAGAGATGCAAAACACGGAGTGGAATCCTCACAGACAGAGCACAACAGCATAGTTTTGTTAAGAGAATAAGACTATCACATGACAGCAGAAAAGTTGATTTCTTGTAGGGAACGCAAGGAAGCTTTGGCACTTATACTGGGTTTGTTATCAAAGTACACAGTTAAATAATTTCCTGTTGCATATAAATCCATTAAAGAGCCTCTATCCCCTATGTAAGCTGTAACGAATGTCAAAAGAAATCATACCAAATATATGT
This sequence comes from Bombina bombina, assembly GCF_027579735.1. Taxonomy (NCBI): domain Eukaryota; kingdom Metazoa; phylum Chordata; class Amphibia; order Anura; family Bombinatoridae; genus Bombina; species Bombina bombina. The sequence goes on from NC_069504.1 coordinate 421,260,548, forward strand.
GAAAACCTTGCTTACCCTCCAAGTATATTGCAGTCTGTCTTTAGAGAGATCACATTTGTAGTAGTCTGGACAAACAAACAAGTGCCAGAATTAATTCCTTTGTCAAGTTGTTCTAATGACACTGTTGGCAATTCATGGACACCTCTATTCCCCTCTTTCAAAACCCTACTTGCTCGGGCAACGTCAGCAGTAAGTATGCTTCACAGCTCCAATAACCCACAAGGGAAGATACCATTGGGTCTTGCTGTTGTAAGGAGAAAGTTCCATGCTTAACTCAAGCCCCAAAGTAGCAATAAATAACAAAAGATGTGAGGAGCACTGGTGAAATAAAACTTAGCTTTTATTACACAAGTGGTAAAATCTTTGGAAGCATAACTGGATAGCACAAACAATATGCTAACAGGTGTCAGGTAATCAGCTGATGTGTTTAGGCTTGCACCTTAGTTCTAGCTGTGATTCCTTCTGGCATTAACGACTTCTAAACCTGTGAGAGGGATCAGGGGATGAGAGACCTTTAGAGAGAGAATGGAGATCTAGTAGTGGTAAACAATCAGTTAGACTTAAAGTAAGGCAGCAGAACTATATACAAGAGAAGCACTCTAAATATCAAATGCCACTTCAAGCTCAAAAAGTGAGAATATATACTGCAACTAGTATTATGAGATAAACATAAAAGGCTGAAGAAGCCCAGGTTTTTTCAAGGCCCCCATAAAAATTAGAAAGGGGTGGACAAAGAGATCCTCCCAGACAGGTGTTGGGGGAATCATCTCAAGCGTTTCGGCTTGCGCCATAGTCCTAGCTGTGATTAACCGTCCAGCATTATCTATTTAAAAACCTTTGAGTACTCAATCATTTGTTAAAGGGACAGTCTAGTCCAAAATAAACTTTCATGATTCAGATAGAGAATATAATTTTAAACAATTTTCCAATTTACTTTTATTACCAATTTTGCTTTGTTCTCTTGGTATTCTTAGTTGAAAGCTAAACCTAGGAGGTTCATGTGCTAATTTCTAAGCCCTTGCAGGCTTTCTCTTCTCTCAGGGCATTTTTACAGTTTTTCACCACTACAGGGTGTTAGTACATGTGTGTCATATAGATAACACTGTGCTCAATCAGCTAGCTCTGATTGGCTAAAATGGATGTCTGTCATAAGATCTGAAATAAGGGGGCAGTTTGCAGAGGCTTAGATACAAGGCAATCACAGAGGTAAAAAGTGTATTTATATAACTGTGTTGGTTATGCAAAACGTGGAATGGGTAATAAAGGGATTATCTATCTTTTTAAACAATAAAAATTCTGGTGTAGACTGTCCATTTAAAAACAACAATGCCCCTGATTAGCAATATCAATTCATATAAGTATCCTCTAGATTACTTATATATACATTGCAATCAATATGTTAACTTCCTATAGTTTCTGACAGGGGTAATCCACATGAAATATATAAAATAAAATAAAATTGTGACAATAATAAATTCCACATTCGTTCTATGCATTACTTGATACTAAGCTCTCAAACTATTAGTCATTATTTATTTTTACATTGTATTTTAAACTTTTAATATATACAATTACAGGGAGTGCAGAATTATTAGGCAAATTAGTATTTTGACCACATCAGCCTCTTTATGCATGTTGTCTTACTCCAAGCTGTATAGGCTCGAAAGCCTACTACCAATTAAGCATATTAGGTGATGTGCATCTCTGTAATGAGAAGGGGTGTGGTCTAATGACATCAACACCCTATATCAGGTGTGCATAATTATTAGGCAACTTCCTTTCCTTTGGCAAAATGGGTCAAAAGAAGGACTTGACAGGCTCAGAAAAGTCAAGACTGGGCCAAGAAATATCTCAAGACTGATTTTTCTAAGGTTTTATGGACTGATGAAATGAGAGTGAGTCTTGATGGGCCAGATGGATGGGCCCGTGGCTGGATTGGTAAAGGGCAGAGAGCTCCAGTCCGACTCAGACGCCAGCAAGGTGGAGGTGGAGTACTGGTTTGGGCTGGTATCATCAAAGATAAGCTTGTGGGGCCTTTTCGGGTTGAGGATGGAGTCAAGCTCAACTCCCAGTCCTACTGCCAGTTTCTGGAAGACACCTTCTTCAAGCAGTGGTACAGGAAGAAGTCTGCATCCTTCAAGAAAAACATGATTTTCATGCAGGACAATGCTCCATCACACGCGTCCAAGTACTCCACAGCGTGGCTGGCAAGAAAGTGCATAAAAGAAGAAAATCTAATGACATGGCCTCCTTGTTCACCTGATCTGAACCCCATTGAGAACCTGTGGTCCATCATCAAATGTGAGATTTACAAGGAGGGAAAACAGTACACCTCTCTGAACAGTGTCTGGGAAGCTGTGGTTGCTGCTGCACGCAATGTTGATGGTGAACAGATCAAAACACTGACAGAATCCATGGATGGCAGGCTTTTGAGTGTCCTTGCAAAGAAAGGTGGCTATATTGGTCACTGATTTGTTTATGTTTTGTTTTTGAATGTCAGAAATGTATATTTGTGAATGTTGAGATGTTATATTGGTTTCACTGGTAAAAATAAATAATTGAAATGGGTATATATTTGTTTTTTGTTAAGTTGCCTAATAATTATGCACAGTAATAGTCACCTGCACACACAGATATCCCCCTAAAATAGCTAAAACTAAAAACAAACTAAAAACTACTTCCAAAACTATTCAGCTTTGATATTAATGAGTTTTTTGGGTTCATTGAGAACATGGTTGTTGTTCAATAATAAAATTAATCCTCAAAAATACAACTTGCCTAATAATTCTGCACTCCCTGTAATTTGATGAGAACCAACCAGAATGGTATTCAATTCATGCTATATGTTTGTGGGTTTTTAAAACACAGGCTTCTTATCTAAACCACACAAGAGAGGAATTGAACTAAACCAAATCTCTTGGATTTATCATTAGTCTCTACAAAATTAGAAAAATTGAAGAATACAAATAAATAAAGATGAAATTAACATGCAAATAATGAAAATAAAGAAAATTATATATTTAATACCAAAAATGTATTAAATCATACTCAGAGTTTAAACCACTTGGAGATCTTGTTTTTAACCTCTCACTTTACTAGCAGCCTGTCAATATCCCCTCCCCTATCTTTAACTTTTACAGTTTCTATGATTGTTCATCTTAAAGTGTCTGAACTTTTTTGTGCCTATTTTTAAAATTTTGGATAAGGGAAGTTGTCAAGCTACCAGCTTTAATATTTCAAAGATGCTCACAAATTCTCATTCGGACCTCTCTTTTGGTGAGCCCCTCATACTGCACCTGACAGGCCGTACAGGTGAGGAGGTAGATGGCATATACCGATCTACAGTTCATGCACATCTTTTGTTTGAAAAATCTCCTTAGTTTTTGTTCTCATAAAGGAGTCCCCAATTGTAAGATATTCACATGCTTTGCAATCCCAAATGCTACACTTATATACTCCTTTCAACCGTAACCAGGAGCTTCCAAATTCTGTTGGGTATCTTAATTGTGTTGGGGACATGGACATGTAGGTCAAAATGGAACTTTCATAATTAGATAGAATGTGCAATTTAAAAAAAAAAAACATTCCAATTTACTTTTATGATAATAGACGAAAATTGGAACATATTATTTTAATTGTACACTCGTCCTGCATCATAAAAGTTTAATTTTGACTTCTGTATCCCTTTAAGGGTCATTGAGTGTTCAGGTATTGAGATTATAGAAGGTTTTCAAAGATTTTTAAGATGTAGGTTTACTATCAGGTAACTGTTTAGTCCACATTTGTAAGATGTATGTAATAATTTAATTACAGTTGACATATTGGAAAATATGAAGGAATTCATTTATTTAAGACTTAAATGAATTATACAGCACAATAAAATCAATAATTGATAGTATGTCCCAGTGTAATTACAGTAATATTATTGCTTTATAAGTATGCCCAAAATTAAAAAAAAAAAATATTCATTTGAAAAGCTTGCTGAAGAGATGAATGTCTGCATTCAATAGATATTTAATAGCATGACATTACAAACGTAAGCGTTTAATTCAATGTGGTTTTCTTTTGCAGCTATACAGAAGAAAGTGCATCTACAGACACTTCTCACATTGCATCATGGTCTTCAATGCCTGCACAAAATTCTTTCTCACATCCAAAACTCCTGCATTGAGTACACCATCAACTTGGGTAGTTTTTTTTCCCCTCCAGCTACATCAGAAAGCTATTTTTCTAACCCCAACCCAAGTCAAACCTTTTCATCAAAATACGCTGTTTAATTTGAGTTAAGTATTCTAACATTAAATGATAAACATATACAGCAACATACAAAGAAGGAAGAGGGCTGCAATGGGGTGAGAGGGTCCAGAGAGATTATTATTATTCCAATTATTAGCTTTAATGTGCCAGAAAAGATTCCAAAACTCAATACAGGGGGTACTGTATGTGGAGTTATAAAATATATAATGTGGGAATGTAGAGTTATAAATGGAATTAAAATAAATAGGATAAGTCAGAATTCAGTTAGCAACAGGTAAATCTTTTTCAAGGGCATTGCATTTAGAACTGTGACATGTACATTCAGTTGCTCTTGTCAATCGAAACACTTTTTAGTGCTAGCATACAGGAAAATTATTATTAACCTACTATAAAACTGCGCATGAGCAAAGGTAAAATAGAATTATCTATATGTCAGCCAAATGATAAAGACTTTTTAAGGAAGTTAACATATATAGAATTAGCCTTTCTCTTATGGTATGGACTAAGCCGATTGGTTTAAGTTGTGTATAAAAGCAGTAAATTTGTATTAACTGTTGTTATCTGTTACCTTCAGATCTCAAGGTATGTATTAATTGCGTTGTGATTTACAAATTGTCAACTAATATTTAATAG